>NC_056751.1:517821079-518163579 GCF_019279795.1 Protopterus annectens | reverse complement strand
ATCACATTGACCCGATCCCTCCTAATATGGTCGACTGTTGCTCTACACCAATAGTCAACACCTCACTTGTTATATCTGAACACGAAGTAATCATCATTGGATCATCGTTGGAAATCCACAGCCATTCTACCCCCACTGCACAGGTAACCACCATGAAAAGCCTTTCCAAAGCTAACTATGGTCTCATAAAATCAGCAGTCATGCAAATGGAGACTAGTTGCATGACAGCTGAATCAGAAAACAATGCACTATGAGCATGTACACAAATGCATTGATACTTCCTTACCCAATACAACCAGGACCCTCACCTTCATAAAAAGGAAGCTGAATCAGTGATCCCCTGCCATAAAGAAACTATCTGCAGAAGGAGGGAACTTATATGAAATAAGGTGAAGTCCCAAGACAGGAAATAAACCCTTATCAGCCTCAATGAATAGTTGAGATCCCTCATCAAATACTGCAAAGTTAGCTGTGAGAACAGACTTTGAGCACATAGTAGACAGCCACAAGGCCTCATACAGTTATGTAAAGAATCTCCATGGCAATACGAAGAATTGTTCTGAGCTACTAGACAATGATACCTCCCAGACTGAGCCAACAGATAATGCCAATATACTGGCTGGCATCTTGAATGCAAACATTATCCTCACTCCCCCCTCAAAGGACCAATCACAATACAAGTACACCACCAGGCACCCAGTATTACTGCAGCACAGGTTAAAACACCACTGTCCAAGGCCAAGAATACAGCTTCTGTGGGACCTGAGAATATCCCTGGCTGTGTTCTACATGAATTACAGAGTAACCTGGTACCTTACCTGTGTGCACTGTTCAAGCACAGCCTCACCTCTGGCTTTGTCCCTACTGAATTGTGCACTGCTACAGTCACGCCTCTCCAAACATGAGGTTTGACTACATACCCTAGGAAATACCACCCCAACTGCCTGACAAGTCTGTTATGCAAAGCTAAGGAATGCATCATCATGCACCTAATAAACAGGGATATGGGAATCTGCAGTCTCAGGATCCCACACAGTTTACCTTTGTGAAGGGTAGGTCATACCTGCTCATTCAACCTGGTCAACCTCTTGCCATCAGTCACCTGAGCTGTGGATGCAGGCAAGGTGACACATACAGCCTACATTGATCAGGCCAAAGCCTTTGATAACATTCCCCACTCACTAAGCTCAGCATCAACCCCTATATCAGTAGGGGGGAACAGTGGCACAAACACAGGGGTAGATTGGACATACTGCTGTCATACATTGAAACAGTTGCAGATGTCACTAGGTTTATTGTAACATCCTTTATGAGGAATATGACGTTGGTAATACCAATAGATGTGAGTATTTACTGACTGCATTCCCCAGAGTCAACAATTGATTTACCAAGGGCACCAACTGTCTGGTGAACATACAAAATATGATAGGCAGACATGTGGCCAGTCTGTTGACAGTGTGCCAGTGGAGAGGTATGTCAGAGACATATCACTGTGAGTCATGACATCACACACTATGTGCATGGCCGCACAAACCTTGTAAATCTATCAATATACCATGTGTATAAGAGCACTGATGACATAGAATCTGTTCACAAATCTGGGGATATGACCCCATGTTAGTTGGCTGTCTCCACATGTCCTGTCCTGTGATGTATTGCCACCCACTGTATGTGAATCTGTAGGCCACTACCTCTATAATGTTCCTCACACAGATAAGGAAATGGGGCAAGGCCCATATTAAGGAATGTCCCATATGTCAGAACTAGCAGCAGTGTCCAGGCCCACAGCACAATACAGTGCGGGCACCTACATAGTGGTATGGCCATAGCAGTACCTGACATCTGCACTTTTGTACAGAGGACAGACAGAAATTAGATAGCCAACAGGTTATGCATTAGGATGAATGTTTTAAAAGATACACTTCTGAAACTGAAAGGTATGCCATTACTACATGGCAGCAGTCCACAACGATATGTTCAAAAAATATATATAGTAGTCTACAGTTAATATCAACATAACAGATCAATAGCCAATAGGAGATACATATAAACATACAGCTCAAACAAATAGAACAAGATGCATTCAGAGTCCAGCATTGCATGCAGTGGTGTATCATTCCAGTACTACAATCTGCGATCTACTCTTACTTGAAAAAGCACTGTTAAAAGTACTAATGTAATGATACCATATGTGTTAAACTATTTCTGTCAACCAGTGCACTGTAGCTGGTGTAACATGCAAGTGTGACTGCATATAACCTGGAATGCTACCCATGTGTGAAACAAATCCAAAGAGAAAAGATTGTGGTACTACCTATGTATATCCCTGCTACTGTAATGACAGCACATAGAAGCATACTAAGCACAGGGAATTAAGTACACTTATTAAATATGTCATTACCCTGCTATTTTATCAGACTGGAATGTGCTCACTGGTTACCAGGTCTAAGCTATGCCTAGCACTGCTTAAATGCAAATGCTAAGCAGATTTGTGCACTGGTAAGTGAAGGCTACACAGTATAAGCACCTAATCATACGTTAGTACCCCTTACCCTCATCAAACCTGCCTTAATCACACTGTATCCAACAGTCCTTGTTCTGCCTATAAACAAAGTAAACAGCCCTTACAGGTCTTGAACCCAGGATCCTGCACACCATAGCCTATGCAATTTACCAGTAAGCCACCTCAGCTGTATTGTTACAACATGTTTTCTTAAACATACCCTTCTTTATAGCCAGTTTACAATAGGTAAGAGACAAGTGTGTAATTAGTAAGGATTGCTATCTATAAATATATATATATATATATATATATATATATATATATATATATATATATATATATATATATATATATATCTGAATAGAAACATACATAGAGAGAGAGTGAGATATGTAGGGAGCTCCATATATGTATACAACAATATATAGACATAGTACCAATAAATACCATGATGTTTAAATATATATATATATATATATATATATGTGTGTGTGTGTGTGTGTGTGTGTGTGTGTGTGTGTATGTATACAAATATACAGTTGTACAAACCCACTTGTTTGAAGTACTGAAACTTCGAAAACTGACTACAGAGCTCACAATACAGTGCGGAAGGGAATATTCCCTTTTCCTCGCTGTAGTGTGATCTCAGAGTTGATATATTTAAGTAGGGGGTGTGTGATGGGGTGCAGGGGCTTGCCCCCCTGAAAAATAATGTTCTTGTTATATATTTTTTTTTTTGTGAGGTGATCAGGCACCAAGACTTCAGCGAAAGTGCACTTTTGTTGAAGTGCACTTTCTGTTCTTGTTATATATTTTTTTTTTATTTGTGAGGTGATCAGGCACCAAGACTTCAGTGAAAGTGCACTTTTGTTGAAGTGCACTTTCTCTGAAGTGGGTTTTACTTTTTGTTTTCTGTTAAGTGACAATTCATTGTAAAGTAGTAGACCCACATATATACATATATATATATATATGGGGTCTATATTATATATTAAAAGTTTCAAAACTCCGAATCCCAAATGTTCGACAACATATGATTGAAGTTTGAAACTTCGAATATATAATAAAACATCAAAAAAAACTTACCTTAACACTCCCAGTAGGGGGGCAAGCCCCCCTGCAATCCTCACACCCCCCTACTTAAATATACCAACTCCAAGATCGCACTTCAGTGCAGAAAAGGTACATTCTCCCATTCTGCACCGTACGGCGCTGTTATATTTAACCTTCAAACTTTTCAAAGTTCGATCATATGGTGTCGACCATATGACATTCGAACTTTGAAAAGTTTGTTCATGTAATAGGAACCCCATATAGATATATATATATATATATATATATACACACACACACATATATGCATACATATCCCAAAATGTCCATACAAACATATGCTGCTGATAAACCACCCACAACTGGGGCAGCATGCACAGCTGGATACAAAAGCAGCCATGACACTCACATCTACCCACCACAGTCCAAATAAATGAGTGAATTGTACACTGCTACAAAATCATGATAGGCCATACACAATGGCCAGACATACAACAATCTCTTAGCAAAACAAATACAATGTTTGAGCATAACAAAGAAAATTACAACCAGCCAGTAATTTTCACATGTTTATTATACTCTGATGTCTTGCCCAAAGCCTTCAAAAAGTAAACATCACTAGAAATACATGCCTTAATCTCAAGAAGCAATTAACACCTAGTTACATAATTGAATACACAGCCTCCAATTACACTCGTCATTTAACCCCCTAAAGGATAAGGTATCACAGCTAATATTAATACATTGAAGTCTGTGCATAACAATTTTCCTTTTATGAATGGTTCATCACGCTGAGGAACAGACATTTTCAGAAATAGTACCTTGAGACCCACTACTGTCCCCATGGTGTGATTTATTCAAATGTACAGCTATATACTGACATATTTCTTATCAGTAATACATCTGACATGTTCTAACACACTAGTTTTAAAATGTGTTACTGCCCCCACATAAAATATGTCACAAAGCCATCTAAGAGCATTCTCTATATACCTCCCTCTTGAATGTACAGACTTCAACATGTTTCCCAGCCATTCCCCTCAGCAGGATTTACAGCAGTAAATAATGATAGACCAGTATACCTATCCGCCTACTGCTGTATGATATCTGGACAAAGCCTGACATAATTGGTGGACAGAAGCCCAAATACATGGCCATACATGAAATATTGTTGTTATACACTGAGAATGTTGCTGGTGCTACATGGCTTGTTGTAACATATCTTTTCTGAAGGATATAAAGTCAGAAAAACAAATGGATGTTACCATCTATATAGTGCAATCACCAGAGTATGCTACTGATTTGCTAGTGACAACACCTGTCTGGGGAACAGCCCATACATAACAGGTTAACCTGTGGTCATTATGTAGATGGCCCTACAGTTGAGAGTTATGCAAAGGCAGAACTTTGTCACACTGAAACCCATTCAGAAGTAGCATGTGCAGACAAACCCTGTTAAACTAGCAGTATTCCAAACATATAACAGCAATACTCACATTCTGCCCCTAAGTCTTGGACCTTCCCCACCATTTAGTTGGCTTATCTCCACAAGTCTTGTTGTAAGAGGTAGTAGCTCACACAACTCCTGGATGTCTTCCTCACAAGTAAGGGAAAGGGCCAATGCCCACATGGAATACTATTTTATAGGAGCGTGTTGCCATGACATTGGTTATTGGAAGAACTACACAGCTGCTTTGCATGCAGTTAGCAAGTGGGGAACCCCAATAGGTGCACAGGTCATCACCTTGTCGTGAGCATCACCTACAAAAGCCATGCTGCCACCTATTCAAACCAGCTCTATCCCTGTAGTGCACAGAGAGTGAGAGAGAAATAAATGAAACATAAAGTGGAAAAGAGAAGAACGTAAAAAGGTAAGTGGAACATGTAAGCAAGTAATTGAATGTAGTACTTGTTCTGTAATAATGAGAAATATGATTTGGAGGAATATATGTCCCAACAAGAAATGCTGTACTAATGTCCTGGTAAACAGCTGCTATGGCCATAGCATCTGTCCCTCTCTGCAGTGGGAGATATGACAGACATACCTCTCAACTGTACAGATCTTCTCAGAACTTCCCACATTTTGCCATCATGTATTTTTGTCTTTTCCTCCTGAGATCTGTACTTTTCTGACAAACAGATGAGGATTGAAGTCATCAGGTAATGACAAACACTTGAGTTTAAGGCTCCACATCCTTAAGAAGATTCCCTGTAATGCTAAATGTATCATTCTATGAACTTCCTAGGTTTGTAACTGGTACATTTAAAGTCTGTACTTATTTATCCCTCCATCATTTTAGGCATTGTCCAGATGTGATGCTCTGACAGGTTGTGAGGTGAGATCACAGCTCAGGATCCTGACTCACCTGGGAAATGACAGCTCATATATGACAACCACAGGGGTGTCTGTCAAACGGCTGTGACTGTGCCACTGCTAGGACAGTTAATGGGCTGTTTTCCATATCCATACTACCTTTGATTATGAGTATGACACATGTTTGCCTTGTAAAGCTAAGATGCCTATAGAGGGCATATGCATAGTAGAGTACTGTTGCAGACATGTGTGTTGGACTGCATGTGATATATTGAATTAATAGCATTCAACTGTACATTGTTCTGATGGACAATAAGCACATTTGTGACTGATATCTGTGGTCACATACACATATACCTGTGTTATGTCAGCCAAACTACTGGCAGGTCTGTGAGCAATGGCATTGTAACATAATAGCCTACTTATGACTGTTAGACATCTTCCAGGTTATCACAGTGATGTCAAATCCTACTGTGCAATCAATGTACTAATGTATGGTGCAGCTATAATAATACAGTATCAATACTGATGTCCCTTTTGACACCCATTTATATGTGCCATGGTCCAGACATAATGTTGTAACAGGTTGAGATGTATGACTGAGCAGCAAGACTATAAATACAGTGTGACATACTAACATTCAACAGAAACGTATACCAGGTATCCCCTGAGCACATGTATGTATGCATATGTTCAGCTGGAAGGCACAAAATTAATCATATGGGTTTCAAGCAGTCGGGCAAATAGGTTGTGCATGTGGCACATGTGTGTAATATCAGTGTCAGTGCATACAACAGACATATATGTGTACAGCTACTGGTGGTTGCATTCCCCTGACACTGATGTGGGTACTGAAGTAGGCATGATTATCAGGTATTAATCAGAGAAGTGTCCACCTGTATGACCATCTGTCCATGCCTACCACTACCAGCTATATGAACACCTATATACAGTGGATATCACAAGTGTACACACCCCTGTTGGAATGCCAGGTCTGTGTGCTATATAACAATCAGACCACAGAAGATCATTTCATAATGTTTCTCATCTTGAATGTGACCCCTAACCTGTCCAATTCCATTGAAATACAATCAAAGGTGTTTCTAGGAAGGTGAGCAACTATTGCCAAGTGCAGATGTGCCATGATGTTAGAGTCCAGACCAAGATGGATGAATGCTGTAACCATCTCAAGAGGTGCATGCAAAAGTTTAAGGGTGTGCACACTCATTCAGCTGGCTTATGTTACTGATTATTATTTCCATATGTTTTCACAGACCAGAGTGCTATGTTTTCATTGTATAGGCTATAGGTCACACTACAGGTGGAAATTGTTATGAAATGAGTTATTGTGGTGTCATGCTTCAATTGCACAAATATCAGGCAGTGTATCAGGGGTGTGTACCCTTTATAGCCACTGTAGCTATATGGACACAGCAGTACTTGACCTGTATATCCAGGCTCCACCAAGGTAAAGTAATCCCCTTTGGTAGACAGTAGCAATACACAATCCACATAATAGAATACTGCATTATCTTTACATGGACACATAGGTGCAGGCAACAACTTTGAAGCAAGTCCACCTATATCTGAGCAAGCAGGTGTGTTCACAGGTGAAGTCATGTAAGGCTGACTATGACTATGAATCGGACATATCCACACACCAAGGACAATTTCAACCATGTCTCCATATATGTTGTAAGTCTCAGATGAAACAACACAGTCCACCCTGTACTGGGGGTAAAGACCACCTCATACACACATGGATATAGGCAACCTGCATCACACAGGTTAGGTGGGAACATTGCCACCCTGTCCACCCCAGTCATACATGGAGATATGCACATCAACTACACTCCTCCCCTCAGCAATGGTGAGCATGTACATATTGTCTACTAATGGCAACAACAGTATATCTCCATAGGGCATAATAACTTCTGTGTCTGCCTCCTACATGAAATCAGGCATGTAATCATGGCTCCATCACATGCCACAGTCAAACACAGACCTGCCACCATACACACACCATCCACATGGAAGATGACCACTGTCAACCCTCTACACAGAAATGAATGAATGCTAGAGGGTTATGCAATCAAGTCTCCAACATTAGGGAGAATAAGATAGCTCAGGGACAGGCATGTAATGCAAGCTGCTATAACCATGATAGCTTAGAGGGTTCCAGTGTAGTCTGGATTATTTGCAAGTAATATCCACTGTTGATGTGCATTTTGACAACTGTATGAGGTCCTGTGACCTTTTCCTGTTTATGTCTTCCAGGTAACATGCAAAGTGTTCCTCTACCAGCATTCTCTGTTGGGGAAACAGACATCATCACCCAATATGTGATTGGACATTATGCCCTGTCATGTAGGCAGAGAACAGAAGATTTGTGGGAGAGGATTGCCCTGTGGAACAGTGTGGTCCACAATGTAAATGATGCTAGCTTCACAGCAGAACTTATGTATATGTGCAGCATCGGGCCACCAACCTCAAATGCCATGCCTATCAATGGGCTGCTGCTGTAGAAAGGGACCGACTAGCCACAGGTCGAGGCTCAGCCATCCAGCCCCCCAATGACACCCACTGAGGAGCTCCTCACCACACTTGGGCCACATGCCAAATGCACAAGCCATGACAGTGAGGAAAGCATTGTGGAGGTGGGTTGCACAAACACACTGGATGAGGAGCATGCAGGTAAGGGCTCAGTGGGGATTAGTACACTAATGTATCAGACTTACATGTATCTGTATGGAATCTGCATGCATGTGTCAGGTCCAATTGCAGTTGTGGATGGGGTTTTCTATTGCACAGAGGTGCACATCTATGGTGAGGACAGGACATTGTGTATTATTGCGGTTAGTACTGTAGATGTGCAGATATGTTTCATCTATCCTATACCAGCACCACATGTGTGTCTGCTGACAATAACTCCATCTCACAACTACCTAGGACCCTCTGGTCTGCATATGGGACAGCAGCCTGAAGCTGGTGAGTATTACATTGTTCTGTTGCTGCCTGGCAATACCCCAGGCATGTGAAGTGCACGCAATTTATCATGCACACGACAATCAGTAATAGCTATATTTCTTTATGTAATAGCTACATTGCTTGTTGTGCATGTTCACTTGTGCTGGGGTTAACTGTATTGCATCACATTGGTCACCACTGGGGCCTATCTGATGTGAAGTCATCATTCCTGTAGCATACCTCACAACTTGTCAGTGCCAAGACATCTGGATAGAGGTCAGCAAATTGTGCTGGACAAATGGCCTAAGGCAAGGTCATGTGTGACACATTACTGGTATACAATGGATATAAATTGTGTACACAGCCCTCTTAAGATGCAAGATGTTCCTGTTACATATTAATTAGGACTACACTATACCAGTCCACACCGCTTCCAGCCTTTAATGTGACCCATAACATACATCTACAAGGCAGGCCACCTTTGAGGGCAGCAGACATCCTATCAGGATGATATTTTAGTCAGGTGCAATACGTCATGCTGCCATATATGTCAGTACAGTCACTGTGGCCTATTTGGCTTTAATATCACATACATGGGCATTGTTAAGGCACACAGACCACTTCCGACCACGTGTATGTTTCAGACATATGGATATTCCAGACACATCTGCACAGAGGACTGTACAATGGTTTTACCTGCTGCATGTGAGGCACATGCTGTCACCATACTATACAAAGTAATGGCAGTGAGAGGTGGTCCCCAGCCATGTATGGTATAGAAATCAATATGGTATAAGCCGCACATGATATGATTCTCACACACAAACAGTTGTCAGCATTAGGGTTAGAACTCCTGCCTATCTAGGTATTCCTACTGCAGTGCTATGCAGTTTTCAGACCTGCCACAGAGCTTATACATTTCCACCTCTTCCAAATATACTTCTAAGGTGAATGACATTAGCAGGTCTACTAAATTGAAGTGAAGGGAAGTGTAAAGGGTAGTACACAGGTCAAAATGGTATGAGCCAGACAGTACATGAATCACACACACATACTTGCCAGTATTGAGATTAGAACTCCTGCCTATCTAGATATTACTACTATAGTGCTACACAATTATGAGAAGCACCACAAAGCTTACACATAACCAATTCTACCAAAGGTACTTCTGAGGTGGATGACATCAACAGGTCTACTACATTGGAGTGAAGGGAAGTGTAAAGGGTAGTACACAGGTCAAAAATGGTATGAGCCAGACAGTGCATGATTCACACACACTTGCCAGTATTGGGATTAGAAATCCTGCATATCTAGGTATTCTTACTATAGTGCTACACAGTTATCAGATGTGCCACAGAGCTTATACATTTCCACCTCTTCCAAAGGTATATCTAAGGTGGATGACATCAACAGGTCTACTAAATTGGAGTGAAGGGAATTGTAAAGGGTAGTACACAAATCAAAAATGGTATGATCCAGATAGTACATGATTTTCACACACACACACACACACACACACACACACACACACACACACACACACACACACACACACACACCAGTATTGGGATTAGAACTCCTGCCTATATGGATATGTCTACTATACTGTTACACAGTTACTACATGCCCTACAGAGCTTACTGAACTTTTACATGGCCAAAGATGATGATAAGTGCACACCTGTGGAAAAGTATTACTGGTGGCAGACAGTCTGCAATCTGTTCCACCCATACATCATGCTAGTTCTTTCTGTCTTGCACTTAAATTAGCATTATGGCATGGCACTTCACCAGGTTATTGTATCATGAAGTGTGGCACACCTGTGGGCCATCAGAAGTACTCTTTCATCACAGATGTCATCCCAATACTCACTAGTTATGTTCACCTCTCCTGGCATGTTTGAAGGGCGGTTATCTGTGTTTTCACCTATTAACCTGGTACGCATGCTCATTCTGGGGTACTGTTACAACTGCCGCATGTACACAGACAACCCTCCCCTCTAAACTCTAAACACTCAGGCCTGTGAGGGTTACCCATACATCACCCAGTGTGGACATATGCACTCTCCAGCAAAGACTGAACTAGCAGATCAAGAGGATGAGATCAACACCTGCACCACACCATGTGGAACACGTATCTCTCCATGACACCCACTTTATCAGCCATGACATACAGTGAAAATCCACACACCCACCTTCCCAGAGGCACTCAATGGACATCTGCACAAACAGCACAGACCAGCAAGGCAGACACCACGACATGGTACATGCCAAGGGAGACATATTTAACCTACAGAGTGTGACCCCAACCTCAGGGCCTAAGGTTAACCACCTTGCACAATACAGTGATCATGGGTAACTCAACACTGAGTCACACACATCCCACTCACTAGGTTGAATATGGAGCAGGTAACAGCCAGATATCAATCACATGCCAGCATCTAACACATGCCATAGCCAGTCATGTCACTCCGCAACAACTACGAGTATTACTCCATATCCATGTGGGTGTGAATGAATTGGGACACACCTCTCTGGGGTACATGACAGGAGACATGGTTGAACTCTCTGATTATGCGGTTCAGGCAGGTATGACAATAGCCCTAGGCAGTGTATTGTTGTCAACCAGAATGATGCTGTGGTGCTATCAACAGATGGTTGAATGCAACATTGGCTTATGTGTTATGTGCCATTCTCAGGGGATCCAGGACATCTCTGCTTGGAATGACATGATTGACAGAACCCAATGACTTGCCATGGATGTCCTACATCTGTCACTGCTGGGTTTCCAGGTACTAAGATGCAGCAGATACTGAGGACAGTCACAGCAGCCTTGATAGTTACATCAACAACCTCCACAGCATTAAACACAAGTGCTATGAGTTACTGCACAAATCTAATACCTATCCTGAGACAACAGATATTGGCCACAGTCTTGACAACACATTCAGTCCCAGCTTTACCCTTCTGTACCCCCACTAGTGAAGAGCTGAGTGAATGTGTTCTCACATGTTGTATCCCATTTCCATTCTAGGCATCTGTGTGTCACCAGGATGTAGACCTGCAGCAAGGCCACATGGTATGACAGGGGATATTCATAAACCAAACACACTGTGATTACTATTCACATACAGACACACACACACACACACACACGCACACACGCACACACACACACGCACACACGCACACACGCACACACACACACACACACACACACACACACACACACACACACATTTGCCAGTATTGACATCCATAGGTTCTTTGCTTCATAGGTGTGTGTTTGGTGAATGGGCTTGAAGGCTCTACAAGGCTAGCCCAAGAGAATATCTTGGCATCAGGCCACATGGCAATAGTCTACAGTGTGGCTCAGGAATATAGTCACTGGAGTGGTCCCCAGGGTGGGTATTGTATTCCCCATCCACTCATCCAGGTTTCTATTGTGGGTGGCCAGTGATGCGCACTGCTTCCCATGTATATGATCTATATTCCATAACATGGACAGTGTCTGGGTTGTGCACATGTCCCACATGCATGTTCTTTGATGTGTGGAAGTGTGCATGAGGTCTCTGGGGTATGTTGTGTGGACAGATTGATATCCTCCGATGTAGCATTCCTGACTTCATTTGGTGAGACCTAGCTATGTAAGTCAGGTAGTTATTTCACCTACATTGACAGTATGATACAGGTATTCAGTGGAGTTACTGGTGGCTGTCCATACAAGGCATGTGTATAAGGCATGGTATTCCCTTTGTGGGGTATGTTTGCAGACTCTACAGTTGTTGCAGGCGTCCAGTGGGGAAAATGACAAAAGGGCCACTGTACACATTGATTGGGCTACTGAGGGGATGGAACAGGTTGTCATGTCCTTTTACTTGCTGAATAATACACACTCAGTCAGGAGATGTAACACATCAAAGTACTTTCTGATATCAGTTGCACTGTTGTGGTCAACATGCATGTTGTCCACTGCAATCACACTGTGGGTACTATCTGTGAGGCAATATGCAGGGGAACTACCAATATAGTGGTTGTTGCTTAGCCAAGTATGTTTTTGTATGATACATAGGTGGAGAGTGGTCTCTGAGTAAAAGAAGGGTTGCCTATATTGTTCACTAATCCATACTGTCACACTTAGGGCTGTGGATTGTCTACACCAACCTCTATGGTGTTTGACAACTGTTGGCCTTGTAATGTGACAAATACTAGGTTCACAACATACTAATTTAGCAAAACCCACATACCAATGGATCCTAATCACACCAACATCCACACAGGATACTGATGAGAGACACACACACTTACCAGTACTGAGTTTCTAACCCCTAGTAGCTATATATTGCTACTACAGTGTACCACATTTATCTCATGTGCTGCAGAACTTATAGGATGGATGTTGTCCCAAAATACTTCTAAGGTAAGGAATATCACCAGCCTTGTAAATACTAGCATTGGGTGATATAATGGTTGAGAGATTCCAAAACATATTCCACCCTACACACACATATTTACATTTTCCAGGGGTGAAGTTCAAACCTCTATCTAACTATCTTTTTGGACCATTATGGTTACACATTTACCACATGCACCACTGACCTTACATGGATTAGGGTTGCAGACAGGTACTTCTAAGGTGGATGATATCTGCAGGACTGCTAAAGTCAGGCACTGAGATGTCTACTGGGTGTAAATGGCACAAAAATCTTTGAAGTACAGACATACATATGTAGACATACATACACACACACGCACTTGCCAGGGATGAGATTCAAACCCATACATATGTAGTTATCGCTACTACATTGTTCTGCATTTATCGCATGCGTCATGGAGTTTACACGTTGAAGAGCTCTGCAAAGGCATCTTTGAAGGTAAGTGATGGCAGCAGTGCTAAAGGAGGGGTAAGAGAAGTGTTGTAAATGTGAATGACCACAAAATCAGGCCTTTACAAGGATACACACACTTTCTCACACAAACAATCACATTTACACAGTTGCCAGGATCAGGATTGGAGCACCTACCTAACTAGTTTGCTGCACTATAGTGTTACACAGTTATTACAAGCACCACAGAGCTTACATATTAGGGAGCTGTCCAAAGGTATCTTTGAAGGTGAATCACATCAGCAGCAGTACTAAAGGAGGGGTAAAGGAAATGTAAGTGTGAATGACCTCAAAATCAGGTCTCTTCAAGGATACACACACTCTCTCATAAAAACACTCACATTTACACAGTTGCCAGGATCGGAACTCATACCTCACTAGCTTGCGACACTGTAGTATTAGGCTGTTATTGCAAGTGCCATGGAGCTTATATGCTGGGGGGGTGCTGTCCAAAGGTATCTTTGAAGGTAAGTGACATCAACAGCAGTACTGAAGGAGTGGTATGGGAGATTTAGTGAGTGTTAATGACCTCAACTACTTTCATCTAGAAACACACACACTCACACATGCACACGCACACACACACACACACACACACACACACACACACACACACACACACACACACACACACACACACACTCACACACACACACACACACGCACACACACAACTTTACATTTGACAAGAATGAGATTACAACTGCTACATGGATACCAATTTGTTCTGTAGTGTTACAAAGTTATCACAAGCACCACTGACACTAAAGGGTGGAGGGCTAACCAAAGGTTACAGTGAATGACATCAGCACATCATATTATATAGGCCAATGGGATGTGTAGTGAGTGGGACAGGCCTCCTAATGGGTTTCTCTCTGTCGCTGTCTGTCTTTCTCTTCTCCACATCTCTGTATGTGTATGCTTGACATATTATATTATGTTGGCCTTAGATATGTGTGTGTATTCATATCCAATGTGTGTGTGTGAAGTATCAGTGGTGCACAATTTGGTGTGTATGCACAGACATCTGCAAATAATCGATATCTGTAGTCTATTGTGTTGGAAGACATGGGCTTAATTTTCAAAATGTAGGAGCATGCCCAGTATGACCTTCTATATTGAGTGTGTGCATCTATTCCAGGGAGGGTTGGACTCCAGTTCAGGATTTTGTGTGCTACAGCTACACCTAGCAAACTGTTTCTGCAGGATATCTGTAAATAGGTTGCCAATATGGAGACACAATGGGCTTAACATACAGGGGGTACTGTAACTATTGCTGTCTGTGCTGCTTGTCTGACATGTTTGGTTGTAGCATAGGTATTCTGACATATGTATTGTTTTGCACTGTGTTGTGTCATGTCATCAACTACTGACAGTTATCATTCTTTGCTCACAGTTATTTATTGGGAACTACAAGATGAAGGAAGCTGAGACCAATATTCTGAGGCAGATAGACCACACATTCTGGTACACACCTGCCATTGTGGAAGGGTAGCTACAGACAATAGACTGCTGTCCTTTATCCCAGTAGTATTTATGGCCTGATCCATAGTCCTAGCAGTAAGACATGGGGAGACATGCTACTGGCATTTGTCAACATGGCTTTGCATTTGTTTTCTGTTTACTATTAGGTTGTTAGTTGGGATCCCCTGACATTCCATACATTGGCACTATGGGTGAGGCATTGGCCTTTGCCAGAGGACTGTAGGCCATTTGAGAGTGCTGCAGGCCATCTGTTACTGCATTTCTACACGGGATTGTTGGGGGGTGCACACCTGCAGACGTTAACATTTGAACTTACTGTAATGGTATTTCGGTTACTCTGTTGGCTTCCATTTCATATTGTATTTTGACCTATCATGCAGACAGGAGGAATATCACTAGAGTACACATGTTAGGTCTTAATAGCATATCTTTCAGTTTCAGACTTCTTACCCTCCAGAAATGGAATGCAACTGCCAGACCTGTTGTAGTATGTCTGTGTAGGTCTGGTGGGAGACTGTTCACCATTGCATTATTTGGGGACCTTAGCCCAGTCTTTCTTCATGGTTATCTACATCTGTCCTGCTGGGTGAGGCTGGTGGTGGATATGTGACCCTCATTGACATCCATGTGTGTGACCTATTGACACCAACAGTTCTTTGGGCCATCACATGTACTGCAGTGGGAGTTGTCACCTTGTGTTGTGCTGCCTAATATGTTGACACCACTATTTGTTATGAATTTCTTGCTGTCCCATATAGCTGTCTGCTGCTATCCCATTCAGCCATCAAATTCCCTTGCATGCTTGACTCCATGTCATACTTACAAGTATGAGAACATACTACTCCATTCAGTAATTTATAGGAAGAGTGACTTACTTTGCTGCTGGGCCAGTATTGAGGACAGTGCTGGAGGGCTGACTATTTTGGATGCACATAGTATACTCTTTGGCATCCCTTTTACTGTACATGTGAGTTGGAGAGAGGTATCGGTCCCTGGGTCCCTACAGTGTCAGTGTGTGTGCTATGCATTGCCTCTTTGCCAAGGCCTGGGCATACTGTGCACGCCTCCTTCTGCCTACAGGGGCAGACTCAGGATGTTCCTCCTCTGAGTCCCTCTGTGCCTGTGCTGGCCATGGCAATGGTTGGGGGCTGTGTGGCCTTGCCCCGTGCTGTTCCTACTGCAGCTGTTTCTGCAGGATCATATTGTGTAGCAAGGCACATACTATGAAATTTGTGTACATGTAGCTGGATAGTACTGCAAGGCTCCACCGGATATTGTCAAGGCAGCAGAACCGTGACTTGAGCTCTCCAAACACATGCTCTACAATCATCCTGGTTTGTGCGTATGCCTCATTATGGTGTTCTTGTTCGGGTATGTGTGCATTTCTGATGGGTATCATCAGCCACAGCTCCAGTGCATAGCCAGCATCCCCCACTAGATGTCCATATGGGATGTCACCCCTGGTAAATGCCTGATACACCTGTGAGCAATGTCAGATGTGGGAGCCATGATAGATTCCAGGGCTGCCAGCACACACATTCATGATAATGCCTTGAGCATCGCACATGACCTGGCAGTTGATGGAGGGGAAGCCCTTGTGGTTTATGTAGACCCTGCCCCACTCACCGGGTGATGCTTTGATGTGGATGTGCATGCAGAGTATAGCACCAACTGCCTCAGGGTATTCTGCTATACAGTGGAAGAGACACATACATGTGGTCAGCATGTCACGGGCAGTGGGGGAATATAAGTGCTCCTTGGCATGTTGTGTCATGGCATCCAGGAACTGGTGGAGTACCCTGGATGCTGATGCCTGTGAGACCCCCATGATATCTCCAGTTGGTCTTTGGAAGGTACCTGTGGCTAGTATTCTTAAGCCTAGATATACCTTGGTATCCACTGGGATGGGTACCCCTCTATTAGTTCTGTGTGTAAGGCATGGCTGGCACAGCTCAATGATTTGCTGTAGAATGTCCCTGTCTATCCTATAGCGCTCTATTATCTCCAGCTCATGTAGGCCCTGGTAGCTTACCCTGGGTCTGTGCACTTTTCTCCTCCTCCTCATTGTGGGTCAGTTGTCAGCATTCTCCTCCTCACCATCGGCAGTCTCTAGCACATATTGATGGAGTAAAGCAGCAGGAGCCTTTAACATATTTAGTTATTTTTGCCAGTTAAAAATCCCCATCTGTGTACACCGGGGGTGTAGATTTTATGGGAAAATACAGTCTGTAGGGTGTTTGCATAGTTTATATTAGTGTGTTGGGCTGCTGCATGTGTAATTGGCTGATTCTGATACATTCCACCTGCCACCTATGCTAGTTTTCCTTGATTGCCTTCCTACAGCTGTTTCCCCTTCCCACTTCCTCCCTGTTTAAGCCCCAAGACATGCTGCTCATACCTGGTGCTCAAATGTAAACAGTTATACTATTTCCTGTGCTTTTTATTTATTTATTTATTTATTTTAGGCCCATTGCACACCGCGCACACCCGTTTAGCTAATTTAAGCACTTTTAAGCAGAAATGGCCCTCCCTGAATATGAACACACTCTGCATTTCATGGAATAAGACAATCCAGCCTCAGACACACCCCCTTCCTTAGCTATGCTTAGCTAAGGGCAAACATGGGCCACAGAGCTACAATGAGCTTACAGCAAGCATGACACAGCCCCTTATGAAGTCATTCAGCTCTTATACTTGCACTGTTATATTGCTGCACCTACATGGTTAGGTACAAGCTCTTACTTTGAGGAAATTTGTGATTCAGTATAACTCCCCTCATTTGCATAACCCCAGTGTGTAAGTCCTTAGTTACTGCACTTAGATGGACCCTTTCCCCTTGACAACCAGTGCTCCCTCATTTTGTTTACTGCATGCCATTGACTATAATGGCAAAATGTAGAATTATCTTAAAATTTACTTTTCTCAATTTTTGTTTTTTATTTTTGGCACAATCCTGTTTGTGTGCCGCTGCCCTAAGCTTAAACGACCGTAATCGGCCAAAAAGAAAAAAGTTTAATTTCTTAAAAAAATAAACTATTATTAATGACAATGGCCTTATATTTGGCCATTGGCATGTTTGTTTGACTATAATACATGCTTTCCATGAGCTGTCCTACCTCTGTTTGCTCAGATGCAGAAATGTATTCAGTTACTAACTGAATACATTTCTGCTCTGATACTGTTCCTGCAAAGAGCCAGCTTCATGGATCTCAACATCACCTCATTTGTATGTTTTTTACCAGCAAATGAGGTGATTTGCATCCTGCATGGCTTTCCATGTAGAAACAGTGTAGAGCCGCTCATGCACATGAAAATGTCACTTTCCTGGATTGCTCAGCAGCCATTTTCCACGCAGGAGCTCCTACACTCTTCCTGCATGGAAAATGGCCATTCATGAATCCCGGGGAGCATTTCCTACCTCAAAAATGTTACCCATTCAGAGAGTTTGAAGTATAGTCATTTATTGTTCAGAGGGCATGGAAGTTAGTTTTATGCTTTTTTCTGTCTTCCATAAATTAGGTGTTTTTTTCGCTGAACATGGGAAAACAATGTATTCTAACCCTCCACTGCCACCCGTATCATGTCCTCATTGGTCAGTTTGGACTGCAAAGCTATCTCCCTTAAAATAAAAATCAAACCCATAAACCCAGCTAAACCCATAACAGGAACTATTCTAAAGCAAACTACATCCTATTAAGTGACAGCTTGTCAAATTCATGGCTCATCTAATCCTAGAGAACATAGGTACCTATGCAAAATTATTTACAAGAAACACTGTATGAGCATATAAATAGCTGCACTGAAGTTGCAGTGCCTACCAGAAGTAAGCTCATATCTAACATCAAAAGCAAACCCCACTGGTGGAATCCTTACCTTAACAGGGTATACATCAAAAGAAAAAAATGTCATGGCCAAAATCAGTAAGAACAACTCTCTTAAAGAGCTCTCTAGTTCAACTAAGCATGCAACTAAGAGATCTAATAAAGTCCATCAAGGGCAATTATGAGGTCAGGATAGCCTCTCAGGCTAAGGACAATCACAAGGCTTTCTTCAGCTGTGTCGGCAACCTTAAAGATAACACTCAGCAGTGTGAAAAATGGGTGGTAAATGGGAAAACCTTCACTGACCAGGGTGACATAGTGAATCTGCTGGCAGAAATGCTTAGTTGTAACTTCACACCCAACTCCCCCATCCTCTGTGAAATCTCATCTAGTATCCCCCCAGTTATCAACAGGAAGCAGGTCCTCATTATGCTAGCTAAGGCCATAAACACTTCTTTAATGAGCCCTGACAATATCCCCATTTGCCTTTTAAATAGGCTTAAACAATATCTAGAAGGACCACTTGAGCACTATTCAGCTACAGCTTCAAACGGTTTACATATCTGGTGAATGGAGGGCTGCAACTGTCATCCCTTTTCATAAGGGTGGACCACCAACCAGTCCTGGGAACTACAGAGCCATCACAAATTATCATGGAAATGATCATCCAGGACATTTGCAACATACAGACATTGGACTTATCTGAGTTTGGCTGTGTTAAGGGAAGGGCTTTCCTACTCAGTCTGGTAGACTTTTTTTAGAGGTGCACACCATCTACCTTAACCTGGCCAAAACATGTGATACAACATCCCACTCAAATACTCACAGAAATGGGCATAAATATGTACTAAACTCACAGGATTTTTGGTTGGTTCACAGATAGGACCCAAGAAGTCAAGATCAGTGAGACTAACTCAACCAGGAGGATGATCACCAGCTGAATATCCCAGGGTTCTGTGCTGGGCCAACTTCTGTTTGACATCTACATCTCAGAAGTAAAGGGTAATATAAAGGTCTCTTGCAGATGACTGTAAATTGGGAGCTATCATAGTTTACCCCTATGACAGTAACATCCTAAAAGAAGGTCTAACACAAACAAATGACTAATGCCAAAGCCATGGATTAAAGCTCAATGTGAAGACATTTATTATAGTGCCTTTGGGAAATTGTCCACCAAAGCTAATTGCTCCATCAAAAACAAAAAAAAAAAACCTTATGAGTTGACCCAATAGTTAGGGATCTGGGAAGATATGTAGGCAATAATCTGGCCTTCAACCAACATGTAGTCAAGATATTAAGAATATCATTCTATTTCACCCAGATTATTAGCAAGTGCATGGCATCCAGGTCCAAAGAAGTTATAATGCAGCTCTGCTAAGCATTGTCAAACCCATCATTTAATACAATGGGCAGGATTCAGGAAGGCTTACATGGAGTTCAAGAGTAGTGTAAGCCTCCGTGTAAGCCTCCCGATTCAGGAACAGCCCAAACCTCTGTGTAAGAGACAGCTAACACGTCTCTTACACGGACTGGGCGTGGAAATGCTCAATACCTCATTTGCAGCTGAAAGATATGCAAATGAGGTATCTGAGCGATCCAAGAAGCCTAAACCAGTCCGTGTAACGGACGTGTTAGCTGCAGAAATGTACTCAGCTGACAACTGAGTACATTTCTGCAAATTTGACAACGGAGCTATGTCAGCTCCAAATAAAGGGTGCATATGGTTCATTTAGCATGCCAATGGCCAAATATGTGGCCATTGGCATTAAAAGTGTTGCAAAAATATTAAAAATAACTTTTTTTTCGTGGAATTTTAATGTGTAACTGCAGCGCACCAGCAAAATGGGTGCGCTGCCTAAAATTGAAAACTGAAGCTTATAAGCCCACAATTGTGGGTTTAATGTATTACATGGAATGACAATGCAGGGACTAGCAGACCAAAAACAATATGGCCTCCGTGTAGTGGTTGTCAAGGGAAGCTCCGTGTAAGACATGTAACTAAGCATTACTAGGCAATCCTATGTAAATGAGGGTTACAATACTGAATCACACTGCCACATAGGTAATGAGCACTTTCTGAGTAGTGTAAGAGTTATAGAAGGGGGAGGAATAGAGTAAGAGGTAGGTGACATCACGGGGGGGAATGATAGAAATAAGTGTATCACATTGGAGGGCAGTGTAACGTGACAGATGACAGACAGACATCAGGGAGAGGGGTGTGTCCCAACAGAACACTAGGAAAGTCAAGAAATAGAGGGTGCACACTATCCCTACACTCAAACTTTCTTGATATACGTGCATGCGAGTGTGTGCGCGTGTGTAAGGCAGGTTCAACATGTGGGAGCGTGTTGCAAACCGTTTACAATGGTTTGCGCGGGCGTGCACGTGTGTAAGGCAGTGTGCGCGCGTTTTACCATGAATCAGCCAAGTTCACACCGTGTAAGGATGTGTGCGCGCTTTTAACACTGTGTAAGGACGTGTGCGTGCGTTTAAGTAACTGTGAGTGTGCTTAAGCTGGTGTGCACTTTGCTCCCCCTGAAGAAACAGAGAGGAAAAAGGAAGCAACCAGAATACAAGGAAGCTGCCAGAGGATACTGCTGGAGTTAATTGGTGATAACAATTGGAAGCAGGCAATTACACAGGCAGACTAGAAGCCCAACCCAGCACTTAAAACACTGCAAACAGCAGTGCAGGCTGTTTCTCACAAGAGATACTGCAAGAAAGGAGTAAGCTATCAGAATTGAAAACTGACAAAAGCTGAACTCAGAGCAGAAATGCTAGGGGCTGCCATAGCTGTTATAATCAGGCATAGGCGGATTGCTGAGGGTGGTGACAATGCAGATGCTGACAGACAACCCAGAGTGAGGAGAAGGAGAAGAGTATACAGGCCCAGGGTCACCTACCATGGGTTACATGAGCTGGAGATAGTAGAGCTACAGAGTGGACAGAGACCTTCTGCAGCAAATTGTTGAGCTGTGCAGGCCACGTCTCACACACAGAACCAACAGAGGGGAACCCATCCCAGTGGAAACCAAGGTATGTGTTGGCCTAAGAATACTAGCAACAGGTACCTTCCAGAGACCAACTGGTGATATGATGGGGATATCACAGGCATCAGCCTCCAGGGTACTGCACCAGTTCCTGGATGCCATGTCAGCACATGTCGGTGATCATGTATATTTCCCCAATGACCGTGAGGTAGTGGCCAGCAATATGCATCTCTTCCAGCAAATAGCGGGATACCCTGAGGTACTGGGTGCAATAGACTGCACGCAAATACGCATCAAAGCACCAGCCGGTGAGCGGGGTAGAGCCTATATTAACCGCAAGGGATTCCCCTCCATCAACTGCCAGGTCGTGTGTGATGCCCAGGGCATAATAATGAATGTGTGTGCTGGCTGCCCTGGGAGCTACCACGATTCCCACATCTGGCATCTGACGCAGCTGTACCAATCATTTGCCAGTGGGGACTTCCCACACGGACACCTAGTGGGGGATGCAGGTTATGCACTGGAGCCGTGGCTGATGACACCCATCAGAAATGCACACACACCTGAACAGGAACGCCATAATGAGGCACACGCACAAACACGTAATGTCATAGAGCATGTGTTTGGGCTGCTCAAGTCACGGTTCCGGTGTCTGGACACATCTGGTGGAGCCTTGCAGTACACACCAACTACATGTACCCAAATGATCATGATATGTGCTATGCTACATAATATGATCCTGCGGAAACAGCTGCAGCAGGACCAGCATAGGGCTGGGCCAAACATACCCCACCATTGCCAAGGCCACCACAGGCAGAGGGTGACTCGGAGGAGGAACAACCTGACCTTGCCCCAGTAGGCAGAAGGAGGCGTGCCCAGTATGCCCTGGCCTTGGCAAAGAGGCAACGGATAGCACACACACTTGGTCAGTAGGAACACTGGGACTGATACCCGCTCTGACTCACTCATATAGTAACAGGGATGCCTAACATGACACAACCTGCTTCCAAACATTTACAGGGAGTGTAGTATGTGCATCCGACAGAGGCAGCCCTGCAGCACCACCTGAGGCATGAATGCCATGTTTTAAGTAATGTAACACCATGTACCATATGCACACCTGAGGACCCTGACTAACATCCACCCTCACCAATCATAAACCACAAAAACACAAACCCACCTTCATAGGTACCACAAGGGATAGGAACCTAGATGTAATGCTACCCAATGCCAGAAGTATAAACAGCAAGATGCGTGCAGTGTAAACGCACACAGTATAGAGAATGTAGATATCAGTGCTGTAATAGAAAACTGGGTCAAAGCCCACATCAGCACCCTAACACTACCAGGTCACACCTCATACAGTGATGTACATGTGCAAAAACATGGAACAAGCTACAAAATGAGGGTGACTAGCAATAAATGTCATGGATAACCACACCCCCATGTTGGTACCACAACAAGAAGCAACATGGATTAGCCATGGTCAAATACCAATGGCTAAAACTGCCTACTACTACATAGCTTGCTGCAGACCACTGTCCTAATAGCAGGAACTGCACCAGGCCTATGTTCATAGGTTCATAGGTTCATACTAGGCTATCTGCCCTAGGGCATTTATAAGCCTAGCCCAGAGTTTTGTGGCTTCCGCCACCCCTTCAGTTTGAAGGATAATATGCCCATTAGTTTGCTGTGCCTCTGTCAAGCAGTGACACTGAGGTTATCCCTGGGGTATACCTGCGATCTCCCATCCATTGGTCAAGATTTCTCTTGAACAAAGCCAGCGAGGTGCTCAGCCTCACATGTACCAGGATGTTGTTCCACAGCATAGGGAGTCTCTGGGTGATGAATCTGTCCCTCCAGCACGTCCTATTAATAGCCGTGTTGAGGTTTAAGTCTCTTGCCCTTGTAGTTCCGATGGATTTAGAGGTTCTGAGGTGAAGCATGTTCATTAATTCCAGGTTGGACATGGCCTTGTATGTCAGGCACAGGTCACCTCTGAGCAGATGGTACGCAACTGAATAGAGCTGGAGTTCCTTCAGTTGGGCAGCATAAGACATATCTTTGAGATCCTTTATCCTTCTGGTGAGGAATTTTGGGGCCTTTCCAATTGCTGCAGGTGTCGGGTCAGATACATTCCAAATGGGGCATTGTACTCAATCATTGGTCTGATGAGTGATGAGTACAGGGGAACAATGACCTCCCTTGATCTAGATGTGAATCCCTGCATGATCAGGTGGGCAATGTAGAAGGTCTTCTGAACTACTTTGGCAACGTGAGTGTCAAACGAAAGGTTACTGTCAACCTGGGTGCCCAGATCCCTGATAACCTCTTCTGTGCTTAGAGGATTGCCACCTATAGGGGAGCTAGGGGTAACCTTGTTTTTTCCGAAGGGTATGACTATGGATTGTGTAGCGTTTAACTTTAGGCCATGGCTCTGGCACCAGTTATCCGTTTCTATGAGACCCTTCTGAAGGATGTCTGTGTCAGATGGGTTTTCAACTATGGTTCCCAGTTTGCAGTCATCTGCAAACTTTGTCAGCCATAATCCTCCTGTGTTTGCTTGTACTTCTGAAAAGTAGATGCCGAACAAAAGTGGGCCCAGGACTGAGCCCTGTGGGACACCACTTGTGACAGGCTTGGAGTGTGACATGGCGCCAGCAACTCTGACCCTGTGGGTTCTGTCACTTAGCCAGTTTGCAACCCATCTTGTGATGTATGGGTTTACATTTAAGCTGGTGAGTTTTCCAATGATACCCGAGTGGGGTATTGTGTTGAAAGCCTTTGCCAGGTCAAGGTAGGCTGTGTGGACTGCCTTGCCCTCGTCAATGGCCTTGGTGACTGTTTCGAAAAAGTCAACCAAGTTTAAAAGGCATGATCTGCCCTTGACAAAGCCAAACTGGGTTGGATCCAAAGTCTGCAAGACCCATATGTCTTCATTTATGAGTTCCATTATGATCCTCTCCATAGCTTTGCAGACCAGGCTTGTCAAGCTGATGGTACGGTAGTTTCTGGGGTCAGTGGAGGCACCTCCTTTGTGAAGTGGGACCACTGTTGCCGTACGCCACTCCTTGGGTACGTATCCTGAGGTGAGGCTAAGATTAAACAGCTGCCCTAACTGTGGGTTTAATTCCTCATTGAGTTCGTGGAGCACACAACCGGGGACACCAGCTGGTCCCATGGATGCTGTGTTTTTCACCTTGGATAGAGCACTTCTCACCTGAGCATTTGAGATGTGTGGGGGGCTACAATCCTCTGGTATAGATATCTCTCCTGTTGGGGGGGGGGGAATCTGCACTGAACCTGTCAGCCAGTATGTTGGCAATGTCTGTAGGTTCAGTGATCTTTACATCATTTTGAACTAATTCTGAGCATATCTGGGAGTTTCCTCCCAGGTTTCTAACATAGCTAAAAAAGGCCTTATGATTGTCTTTTGAGTCCTTAGCGATTTTTCTCTCAAAATTTGCCTTGGATGATGTTATGGGAGATCTCAGTTTTTTACTTATGATGAGCAGGGGTGTCTTCCCTTCTACGGATTTCGCTCTATCTTGTAGTAGCTCCTTCCTTTTGTTGTACAGCTTGTTTATGGCTGGGGTCCACCAGACTGGATGCTTGCCTTTGGTACAAAGAGTCTTTGTTTTGTTTGGGATTGCCTGATCCATGCAGTCCTGGAGGTGCTGGTAGAAGGCATTTGTAAGTGATTCAGCGGCTTGGGTAATGGTTTCCGCTGGCTTGGGGGCCTTGAAAGAGACCACACCAGTCTTTAGAAGTGTGAAGTCGGCTTCTGGGAAGTTCTTCACTGTGGTCTTTCTTATCTGGGGTGGGGGCGGGATGTGGACTTCCAGTGAGATCAGTTTATGATCTGATCTCACCAATGATGGGTATACTTCTGGTGTTGAACATTGTGACCCCATGTTCGTGATGATGAGATCTAGTATGTTGTCTCCTCTTGTGGGGATGGTGACTAGTTGTTCCATGGCATTTGAGTTTATGAACTCTAGGAACCTTTGGGCTAGAGTGTTGGGGCCTGAGTAGTGATCCCAGTCTATATTTGGATAGTTGAAATCACCCAGTATGATGGTGTTTGGAGATACATTTATCCCCTCCAGTGTTTTCAGGAAAGCTGTGTGAGGTTCCTGAGTTTGAGAGGGTGGCCTGTAACATGCTACAAACTGCAGAGCAGTCTTGCCTATGGTTAATTGCACCTGGATGGTCTCCGATGCATCGTGCATTGCCACCAACCTTGAGGTGAGGGTGTCCTTGATGAATATGGACACCCACCCTCCTTTCCTGGTGTTGTCCGGATTTTGGGGCTGGAACGCATGATATGAGGTAACACCTGATAGTGCCGGTGTGCTGTCAGGAGCCTTGAACCAGGTTTCAGTCACAGCACAGACATCGATGTTCTCCATACTGAGAAGGGCTTCGAGTGCATGCATCTTGAGGTTGAGACTTCTGGCATTGAGCAGCATTACCCTTAGTTTGTTTCCTTTTTGGTGTTCTAGGGTGGTAGGTTTAGAATCTGAGCCTTGCCTACAAAAGGCACAATGGGGGTGGCAAGAGCCTTAGCCAAAATCCGGAAGCCCAGGGGTGACAGGTGCAAGCTGTCCCTTGCGAATCAGCGTGGCTTGTCCAGCATGTCATCCCAGGCAGACAGACATTGGATCCCCTTTGAATGACACCATAGTTTAAGCCAATTATTACAGCTGATCATCTTGTCTCTGTATTGTGGCATCATTCTTGGTGAAGGTAGGATACTGCTCAAGGTCAGGGTCATACCTGCCTGGGCTACATAATCACAGAGCTCCTCTATGTCTCTTTACATGTAGTCCAGGGAGGTACGTCTCCGGTCGTTCACACCAGCATGGACAATGACTGAGTCATACTTGTACTTGCAGTTGAGTGACCTGAGTGCTTGCATTATGTGGTGGATTCCAGCGCCCGATAGGCAGCTTACTGTGACCTTCTCCTTGCTCAATCTGGTGAGCGGGACGTCAGTGTGTCTGACTATGGAGTCACCTATGACGAGTGTGTCTGGCATTGTGTTTGGCCTTAAGGGCTGTGACTGTTTGGCATACTGACTCTGTGGTCTATGTGTCGCATGTGCTGTGCCCTGTGGAGGCAGTTGTTTGGGTGTCTGCTTTGGTGGCCTCTGCTGTTGTGGTAGATTTCTGATCAGAGCCTCCGAGTATGTCTTTGTGTGTTTATGTGTATGATTTGAAGTTGTGATAGTGCTATGTGAGACTGGGTTTGTGGTGTGTGTGGTTACCTTCTCCCCCTCTCTGGTCTTGCCAGTCCTATGTTGAGAGAGCTCAGCCTCCAGTTTGGCTATATAGTTGCATCTCTCGCATGTATTTGTGTTTTGTGGGAGAAGGAGAGGGTTGTCTGTGTACATGAGGCAATTGTAACATTGCCTCAATATTCCCAGGTTCACCAGCTGAGCAGGAGAGGACACTAGCAACTGATCCCTTGACATGCTAGAAGGAATAGACAACAAATGTTGGAATACAGGAAGATATCAAGCCCCCCAAACCACATTATATTGCTTGACTGACAATACCTACACATACACCATAGTGTCATAGTTAACTACTAGGCTATCTGCCCTACTGCATTCATAAGCCTAGCCATAGTGATGTGGCTATTGCCACCCCTTATAGTGGTAATAAGTGTACAGAATAGATTCTGAATATTGTGCCTCTGACATAGTAGTGACACATTATGACCCCCTTATGTAATCGAATAACATGACTGTGCCTCTGTCTAGTAGTGACACAGGGAGGACCCCTGGGGTAAACCTACAATCTCACATCCAGTTGTCCAGATTTCTCTTGAAGAGAGTCAGTGAGGGACTCTGTCTAACATGAACTGGGATTCTTTGCTAGAGTGTGAGAAGCCTCTGAGTTATGACTCTGTCCCTCCAGCATGTCCTATACATGTATGTGCTGAGGTTCAAATCCTCAGCTCTCATGGCTCTGGTGGATTTGGATTGCTTGCAGTGGAGCATGTCCACCAAATCCTGATTGGACATGGTCTGGTATGTCAGGCATAGGTCACCTGTAAGTAGGCGGTATGCTACTGAATAAAGCTGGATTTCCTGTAGTCCGGAAGCATATGACATGTGTTGTAGACCCGTGATCCTCTTGGTAAGGTACTTTTGGGGTCTTCCCAGCTGTTGCAAGTGCTGGGTGAGGTACATACCAAATGGGGCTTTGTATTCAATCATGGGCCTGATAAGGGAGAAGTATAGTGGTACAATGACCTCCTTTGATCTGGATGTAAAACCCTTCATGATAAGGTGGGCAAGATAGAAAGTCTGTCTAACCACTTTGGCAACATGGGTGTCAAATGAGACGTCACTATCTACATGTGTCCCCAGGTGTCTGATTTGTTTTCTGTGCTCAGTGGGTTGCTGTCTATGTATTGATGTGTGGGTACTGTGTTCCTCCCAAAGGGGATGACTACACATCAGTTGCATTCAGTTTCAGGCCATGATTCCGGCACCAGCTATCTGTCTTTGTGATGGCAGTCTTTAGGATGTGTGTGCCGGCTGATGTATTCACTATGGTGCCTAGGTTGCAGTCATCTGCAAACTTTGTCAGCCACAACCCTCCCATGTTTGCTTCCACATCTGAAAAGTAAATGCCAAATAAGAGGGGTCCCAGGACAGATCCTTGTGGGACACCACTTGTGACTGGCTTTGAATCTGACAAGGCACCTGCAATGTCGACTTTATGGGTTCTGTTTCCTAGCCATTTTGCAACCTATCCTGTGACATATGGTTTTATATGTCAGCTGTTGAGCTTGTCAATGATGCCTGAGTGGGGTATTGTGTCAAAGGCCTTAGCCAAGTGCAAGTAGGCTGTGTGGACCGCGTAGCCCTCATCAATGGCCCTACTGACAGTTTCAAAATAGTCAACTAGGTGCAAAAGGCAGGATCTGCCCTGTACAAAGCTGAACTGGGTGGGATCAAGGGTCTGTAGGTCACCAATCTCTCTGTTTAAGAGCTCCATAATGACCCTTTCCATAGCTTTGCAGACAAGGCTGGTTAAGCTTGTGTGGTGGTAGTTGCCAGGGTCTGTGGAGGCATCTTCTTTGTGGAGTGGGACCACTGTTGCTGTATGCCAGTGTTCAGGTACATATCCTGTAGCAAGGCTAAGGTTAAATAGCATGTGTATATACGGGTTTAGCTCCTTCTGGAGTTCACATAGCACGCAACTGGGGATACCATCAGTTCTCATTGATGCTGTGTTCTTCCCTTTGCTGAGTGTGGCTCTCACATGGACATCTGAGATGACAGTGAGGTTACATTCAGCTGTTCATAGGTTCATAGGTTCATACTAGGCTATCTGCCCTAGGGCATATATAAGCCTAGCCAGAGTGTGTGTGGCTTTCACCACCCCTTAGGATGAGAATACTATACCCATTAGTTTGCTGTGCCTCTGTCCAGCAGTGACACAGAGATGATTCCTGGGGTAAACCTATGATCTCCCATCCACTCGTCAAGATTTCACTTGAACAGAGTCAGTGAGGGGCTCTGCCTCACATGGACTGGGATTCTGTGCCATAGTGTAGGGAGTCTCTGGGTGATGAATCTGTCCCTCCAGCATGACCTATTTATACCCGTGTTGAGGTTTAAGTCTCTTGCTGTCGTGGCTCTGGTGGATTTGGATTGTTCGAGGTGGAGCATGTCCATTAATTCCGGGTTGGACATGGCCTTGTATGTCAGGCACAGATCACCTCTGAGCAGACGGTATGCGACTGAATAGAGCTGGAGTTTCTTCAGTCGGGCAGCGTATGACATATGTTTGAGCCCCTTTATCCTTTTGGTGAGGAACTTTTGGGGTCTTTCCAACTGCTGCAGGTGTCGGGTAAGGTACATTCCGAATGGGGCGTTGTACTCAATCATTGGTCTGATAAGTGAAGAGTACAGGGGTACAATGACCCCTCCTGATCTGGATGTGAATCCCTTCATGATCAGGTGGGCAATGTAGAAGGTCTTCCTAACCACTTTGGCAATGTGAGTGTCAAAAGAGAGGTTACTGTCAACTTGGGTCCCCAGGTCCCTGATAACTTCTCCCGTGTTTAATGGATTACCACCTATGTGGTAATTAGGGGTTACCTTGTTTTTCCCAAAGGGTATGACTATACATTGTTTGGCATTTAGCTTAAGGCCATGGCTCTGGCACCAGTTATCCATTTCTATGAGACCTCTCTGGAGGATGTCTGTGTCTGATGGAGTGTCAATTATGGTGCCCATTTTGCAGTCATCTGCAAATTTTGTCAGCCACAATCCCCCTATGTTTGCCTGCACTTCAGAAAAGTAAATGCCGAACAAGAGGGGGCCGAGGACTGAGCCCTGTGGGACACCGCTCGTGACCGGCTTAGAGTCTGACATGGCACCAGCAACTCTAACCCTGTGTGTTCTGTCCTTGAGCCAGTTTGCAACCCATCCTGTGACATATGGGTTTACATCTAAGCTGGTGAGCTTTTCTATGATGCCCGAGTGGGGTATTGTGTCGAACGCTTTTGCTAGGTCAAGGTAGGCTGTGTGAACTGCCTTATCCTCATCAATGGCCTTAGTGACTGTTTTGAAAAAGTCGACCAAGTTCAAGAGGCAGGATCTGCCCTTGACAAAGCCAAATTGGGTAGGATCCAGTGTCTGTAGGTCCCCAATGTCTTTATTTATGAGTTCCATTATGATCCTCTCCATAGCTTTGCAGACAAGGCTCGCCAAGCTTATGGGGCGGTAATTTCCAGGGTCCGTAGAAGCACCGCCTTTGTGGAGTGGGACCACAGTTGCTGTACGCCATTCTTTGGGTACATATCCTGTAGTAAGGCTAAGATTAAACAGCAGCCTTATGTGTGGGTTTAGTTCCTCATTGAGTTTGTGTAGCACACAGCCGGGGACACCGTCCGGTCCCATTGATGCTGTGTTTTTTGCTTTAGAGAGAGCAGCTCTCACCTGGGCATCTGAGATGTTTGGGAGGCTAGACTCTGGTGGGGTAGATATTTCTCCTTTTGGGGAGGGAGGGGAGAAACTTGCACTGAACCTGTCTGCCAGTATGTTGGCAATGTCTGTGGGTTCAGTGATGTTTGTATCATTCTGGACTAATTCTGAGCATATCTGTGAGTTTCCACCCAGGTTTCTAACATAGCTAAAGAAGGCCTTATGATTGTCTTTTGTGTCATTAGCGATTTTTCTCTCACAGTTGGCCTTGGATGATTTTATGAGTGATCGTAGTGTTTTGCTAGTATTGATCAGAGATGCCTTCCCTTTTAGGGATTTTGCTCTGTCATGTAGTAGCTTTCTCCTCTTGTTGTAGAGTTTGTTTATGGCTGGGGTCCACCAGACCGGGCGCCTGCCTTTGGTGGAAAGGGTCTTGATTTTATTAGGGATTGCTTGATCCATACATTCCTGGAGGTGCTCGTAGAAGGCATTTGTAAGGGTTTCAGCAGCGTGGGTTGTGGTTTCCACTGGCTCGGGGGCCTTGAAGGATACCACTCCAGTCTTAAGAAGTGTGAAGTTTGCTTTTGAGAAGTTCTTCACTGTGGTCTTTTTTGCTGGGGTTGGGGGTGGGATGTGGATCTCCAGTGAGATTAATTTATGGTCTGACCTCACCAATGAGGGATATACTTCCGGTGTGGAGCATCCTGTCCCCATGTTTGTGATGATCAGGTCTAGTATATTTTCTCCACTTGTGGGAATGGTGACTAGTTGTTCCATAGCATATGAGTTTATGAACTCCAGGAACCTTTGGGCTAGGGTGCTGGGGCTTGAGTAATGTTCCCAGTCTATGTTTGGGTAGTTGAAGTCACCCAATACGATGGTGTTTGGAGAGACATTCATACTCTCCAGTGTCTTCAGGAAGGCTGTGTGGGTTTCCTGAGTTTGAGAGGGTGGTCTGTAGCATGCTACAAACTGTAGGGCAGTTTTACCTATGGTTAATTGCACCTGGATGGTCTCCGATGCTTTGTGCATTGCCACTAACCTGGAGGTGTGGGTATCCTTTATGAATATGGATACTGCCCCATCTTTTGTGGTTCGGTCCGGATTTTGGGGCCGGAACGCATGATATGAGGTATAACCTGATAGTGCTGGGGTGCTCTCAGGAGCCTTGAACCAGGTTTCAGTCACACCACAGACATCGATGTTCTCCATACTGAGGAGGGCTTCGAGGGCATGCATCTTGAGGTTTAGACTTCTGGCATTGAGCAGTATTACCCTTAGTCTTTCTCCATTTTTGTTTTCTAGGGCGGTAGGTTTATCATTTGAGCCTTGCCTAAAAAAGGCACTATGGGGGTGGCAAGAGCCTTTGCCAATATCCGGAAGCCCAGGGGTGACAGGTGCAAGCCGTCCCTTGCGAAGCAGCGTGGCTTGTCAAGCATGTCATCCCAGGCAGACAGACATTGGATCCCCTTAGAATGACACCAGTAATTAAGCCAATTATTAAAGCTGATCATTTTGTCTCTGTATTGTGGCATCATTCTTGGTGAGGGTAGGATACTGCTCAGGGTCAGGGTCATACCGGCCTGGGCTACAGAATCTGAGAGCTCCTCTATGTCTCTTTTCATGTAGTCCAGGGAGGTATGTCTCAGGTCGTTCACACCGGCATGGACAATGACTGAGTCATACTTGTACTTGCTGTGGAGTGACCTGAGTGCTTGTGTTATGTGGCGGATTCTAGCGCCTGACAGGCAGCTTACTGTGATCTTTTCCTTGTTCAGTCTGGTGAGTGGGACGTCAGTGTGTCTGACTATGGAGTCACCTATAACAAGTGTGTCTGGCATTGTGTTTGGCCTTAAGGGCTGTGACTTTGATAACTATCTTCTTTTGGGGGTGAGGGAGGGGGAAAGTTGCATGGAACCTGTCTGCCAGAATGTTGCCAATATCTGTCAGGTCACTGAAATATATGTTGTTGTGTACCAACTATGAGCATATCTGAGGGTTCCCACCCAGGTTTCTGACATAACTGAAGAAGGCAGTGTGGTTATCTCCATTGTCTTCGGTGATTTATGTCTCCAAGTTGACCTTGGATGTCTGTATGAGAGAATGTAGCTTTTTACTAGTGCTGATCACAGCTGCCTTCCCTGTAGGAGATGTAGCTCTGTCTTGCATTAGTATCCTTCATCTGTTATACAGTTTGTTTATGGCTGGGGTCCACCAGACAGGCCACTTTCCCTTGGTGGAGAGGGTCTTGGTTTTATTTGTGATTGCATGGTCCATGCTTTCTCGGAGATGTCTGTAGAAAGCGTCTGTGAAGGAGTCACCATTGTGTGTTGTGGTTTCCACTGGCCCAGTGGGCTTAAAGGATACCATCTCAGTCTGAAGACATGTGAAGTCAGCTTCTGAGATGTTTGTCGCTATATTCTTTGTATTATACTAGCACTGACACAAGTGTAGACAATTTCCCAGAATCCATCAAACAAACTGGACATGCAAAATGTAACACTTCCACAAGGGGGTAAGCATACTGGATGTGATAATCAGAAATATGTGTACTGGATGTCAAGATGAGACGTGTATCCCTCACTGGTAAGACCAGACCATAGAGTAATCCCACTGTAGTTACACATCCCGACCCCAGTCCCTGGCCAGATTACCACAGTGAAACACATGTATAAAGCATAGCTTGCACCCCTACAAACCAATGTGGAATCCATGAAAAGCCCTGTGCAGGTCCAGAATATGGGACACACTGCAGAACATGTTATACAGGCATACCATGAACACAGCCAAGAGTGCTTGGAGTCTGCAATCACAAACAACAAGACACAATGCCATACACCCAGGCATCTGTCATGCTGGACTCCAGCAATTACTAAACCATTGAAGAGAATGAGGAAGCTACCACATGATAGATCAAACATAAAAAGTGAAGTAATCAGTGATCACTAGTATGGCAATAAAATGTGTCCACACATACAATCCACTAAGGCCAGGCAAAACAAGTAGAATCTGTGAATCCAGTGGCAATGTGACACCTGTCCCAAGTACACACACAACAACAACTCACCCCAATAAATACAAATGTATGTGACAGACGCAACCAGGTAGCCAAACCGGAGCCTGAGCACCCCAAATCAGTACTGTCAAAACTAGTCAGGAGGACAAGGTAACCACATACACCACAAACCCAGTCCCACATACACCTACAACGACTGTAAACCAAACACATAAACACAAAAACATTCCCAGAGGCCCTAATTACAAACACACAACACCAACACAAGCCTCCAAAGCAGACACCCAATAAAACAACCTCCAGACATAGCACATGTAACACATAGTACACAAAGCAGGTGTGCCAAACAGTCACAGGACAGAAGGAGAAACAACATGCCTGATACAGTTGTAATAGGTGACTCCATAGTGAGACATGCTGCTGTTCCAGGGATGGCTTGCACCTGTCACCCATGAGTGTCTGGATATTGCCTAAGGCTTTAGGCAAGGCTGAAAAGACCAACCCACCACCATAGAAAACAAAACTGGAAAGAAACAGAAGGGTAATGCTGATCAATGCCAGATGTGTGAACCTCAATATGCATGCTCCTGAGGCCCTCCCCAGTATGGAGAACATTGATGTCTGTCCAGTGATAGAAACCTGCTGCAAGCCTCATGACAGCACACCAGCACTACCAGGTAATACCACATATCATGTGTTATGGCCACAAAACCTGTAACAAAACATAAAAGGAGGGTGAGTATCCATATTCAGCACAGACACCCATACGTCCAGTTAACTGACAATGCTTATGTCATTGCAGTCCACCCATGTGCAACTAACCGTAGGCAAGACTGCTGTACAGTCCATAGCATGCTACAGACCACACCCTCACACACAGGAACCCCACCCCACTGTCCTGAAGACAGTGGACAGTATGAATGTACCACCAAATACAAAACAAGGTACACACAAATTACCACATAGGTGGTAAACCATTATGTGTGGAAGGAGTAATCAGGGACCTAGTGACACAAGTGGACAGTCACCTGTTATGTGACAGTCACATCGCCAATTTGTCTAGGAAGACTGTCTATATTGGACACTGTATCATGAAAGGATTCACATCTATGTCAACAAAGGTCATTGTGCCCCATACTGTTCCCCTATCAGACCATATTGTAGTACAATGCCTCATTTGGGATGTACATTACCTGGCACCTGCAGCAGTTAGAAAGACCTCAAAGGTACCACAGCAAGAGTCAGAAAGGGTCTCAAATATATCTCATATGCTGCCTGGCTGTAGACACCACAGCTGAATGCAGTCACATACTGCCTACACAGAGGCATTGTATGTCTGTTGTACAAGTCCATGTCCAACACAGAAGTAATGGACATGCTCCACCCCAGACACCTCAAAGCCATTGGAGCTGTGTGAGTCAGAGATGTCAGCCTCAACACATAATCAAATAGGATGTGCTGGAGGGATAGATACCTAACCCTGAGTCTCTCCACACCCTGGAACAGAATACCACTACATGTTAAGCAGAGCACGTCACTGACACTCTTCAATAGGAAGCTAGCAAAATGGATGGATAATTGTAGATGTACACTGGGGTCTTTACCGTGTCATGTCCAGACAGAGGCACAGCTAAGTAAATCATAAATGGCCATAATATTCAGATAGCAAAGGGTGGCAAAAGCCACACACACTGTGGCTAGGCTTACAAATGCCCTAGGGTGGATAGCCTAGTATGAACCTATGAACCTATTATGATACAAATTGTACAGGACACTAAGGATAACCCCAAGGCTGCTGCAACTGATGGTAGTAAGCGTGTTGTGAATTCCCAGATATGCTCTGGATCACACAAATATTACAAACAACATACCAAACACACACGTATTGCCAACATACATCCTGACAGGTGCAGTGCAAACCCCCATAATGCAAAATATCTTTCCCAGCAGACTGCTGCCTCCCTGACATTATGTCAGCCTTACCACAGGATATGTACCCAAAGAGCAGTGTACAACAACAGTGGTTGTTCTCAAGAAAGGTGTCGCCTGAATGGATACTAAAAACAACCACCACAGAATCCTGAGAAGCTTGGTCTGCACAGCTATGGAAAGGATCAGCATGTACCGCAGACATAACGATATTGGGGATCTATTGACACCCGACCCTACCCAGTGTGGGTTTATGAAGTGCAGACCCCGCCCCTAAACATGTGTGACTCAGTTGAAACAGTAATTGAGGTCACTGATGAGGGCAATGTGGTCCACACAGTGTAGCTGGACCCTGCAAAGCCTTCCATACAATACCCTACGTGTTCAATATAGATATGCTCACCAGCTTATATATACACCCCAATGTCACTAGAGGGGTTGCAAACCAGACCAACGACAGAACTGACATGGTCAGACATGCTGCAGCCATGTCAGACTACAAGCCACATATAACAGGTATCCCACTAAGCTTGGTCCTGGGACCTTCCCCGTCTGGTATATATGCCCCATAGGTACTGGCCAACATGTAAGGACTGTGCCTGAACATGTTTGCAGAGGACTACAAACCGCCTAACATATCTGACACTCCAGCTGACACAAGCATCCCACAAAAGGGCCACATAGAAACAGACAACCGGTGCCATAGCCATGTCAGCATGTTAAATGGAGAAAACTGTATAGTCAACCTCTGTGGATATACAGTAAGTGACCACCAATTACCACATAGGTGGTAACCCATTACATACTTAACATGTAATGACAGACCTGGGTACACAAGGTGATAGATATCCTGCATTGGACAAACATGTGGCTGTAGTGTTAACAGAAACAATCCATATACCAACCTAATCATGAAGGTTATGACATCTAGATAAGGGGAGGTCATTGTGGTTCTGCAGCTATCCTTCATCAGCGTTACAAATGGCCACAACAGCCCCTGTGAGGTGTACCTCAGCAGACACCTCCATTATCAGTAAAGTCCACAACAGTACCTCACCAGGAGTATCAAAGAGTTTGAACACATGTAATGTGTTGCCTGATTAAACAGAGTGCAACTCCACACACTGCCATGCTGGCCACCCAGACGCAAGCTGTGCCTGATGTAGAAAGCCATGTCCAAGCTGGAATCAATGAACATGCTGCACCTTGTACAATCTGAATGGCAGTGAGCTATGCACATGAGGGACCTGAACCCCAGCACTGACATACATAGGACAAGCTGTACTGCATTTTCCATAACACAGAAGCCACCCCCACGCATGAGTACACTACCAGTACAGGTTATCCATAGAGTCACTCGTTGATTCTCCTCAACAGGAATCGTAATGAGTGGATGGGAGATGGTAGGTTTACCCTGGGTATCAATGTTATGTCACAGGTAGACAGAGGCACAGTATACTAAACAAGACATATGTCATGGCAAACTACACTTACAATGTGTCGAAGGACAAACACACTCTCTGACTAGCATTAGAAATGGCCTAGGGCACATTGGTAGTGTTTGCCAATGTACACCTATGTTGTGGAATACACTACTGATGTTGGATGAGGCTGTTGTAAGTAGTTCATATCTGAACATAATGCAACATGGTCAGATAGGTTCATAGGTTCATAGGTTTATACTAGGCTATCTGCCCTAAGGCAGTTATAAGCCTAGCCCAGAGTTTTGTGGCTTACGCCACCCCTTATATGGAAACAATACTGTGCCCATTAGTTTGTTGTGCCTCTGTCCAGCAGTGACACAGAGACGATCCCCGGGGTAAACCTATGATCTCCCATCCACAGGTCAAGATCCCTCTTGAACAGGGCCAGCGAGGTGCTCTGCCTCACATGGACCGGGATCGTATTCCACAGCATAGGGAGTCTCTGAGTGATAAATCTATCCCTCCAACATGTCCTACTTATATCCCTGCTAAGGTTTAAGTCACTTGCCCTAGTGGTTCTGGTGGATTTGGAGGTTTTGAGGTGGAGCATGTCCATTAATTCCTGGTTGGACATGGCCTTGCATGTCAGGCACATGTCACCTCTGAGCAAACGGTATGTGACTGAATAGAGCTGGAGTGTCTTCAATCTGGCAGCATATGACAGATGTTGGAGTCCCTTTATCCTTTTGGTGGGGGACTTTTGGGGTCTCTCCGATTGCTGCAGATGTCGGGTGAGATACATCCCGAATGGGGCATTGTACTCGATCATTGGTCTGATAAGTGAAGAGTACAGGGGAACAATGACCTCACTAGATCTGGATGTGAATCCCTTCATGATCAGGTGGGCAATGTAGAAGGTCTTACTAACCACTTTAGCAACGTGAGTGTCAGAAGAAAGGCCACTGTCAACCTGGGTCCCCAGGTCCATGATAACCTCCTCTGTGCTTACAGGATTGCCACCTATATGGTAGCTTGGGGTTACCTTGCTTTTCCCGAAGGGTATGACTATACATGTTTTGGCATTTAACTTCAGGCCATGGCTCTGGCACCAGCTATCAGTTTCTGTGAGTCCCTTCTGAAGGATATCCGTGTCTGATGCACTGTCCACTATGGCGCCCAGTTTGCAGTCATCTGCAAACTTTGTCAGACAAAGTCCTCCCATGTTGGCCTGTACTTCTGAGAAGTAGATGACGAACAATAGGGGGCCAAAAACCGAGCCCTGTGGGACACCACTTGTGACTGGCTTGGAGTCTGACATAGCGCCAGCAACTCTAACCCTGTGGGTCCTGTCCTTACGCCAGTTTGCAACCCATCTTGTGACATATGGGTTTACATTTAAGTTGGTAGGTTTTTCTACAATACCCGAGTGGGGTATTGTGTCGATAGCCTTTGCAAGGTCAAGGTAGGCTGTATGGACTGCCTTTCCCTCATCAATGGCCTTAGTGACTGTTTTGAAGAAGTCGACCAGGTTCAAAAGGCATGATCTGCCCTTGACCAAGCCAAACTGGGACAGGTCCAATGTCTGCATGTCCCCTATATCTTTGTTTATGAGCTCCATTATGATCCTCTCCATAGCTCTGCAGACTAGACTTGTTAAGCTTATGGGGCGGTAATTACCAGGGTCCGTAGAGGCACCGCCATTGTGCAGATGTGCACAACTGGACCCTAACCAGGCTGTTGTGCACACTATGGAAATGTAAAGCAGTGATAGGACTAAAGCCCAGGATACTGTCCACCACAGTGAAAGTACTGAACCACTACACTATACAGTACTACAGTGTTAGGTCAGTATGAACGGATGTTGACAATTGTATGCAAAGTATCCCATGCAAACCCTGCAGGCACAGTATAATCCCTGTTGTGTTCACACAAAAAGCATTTGGACAGTAACTACACAACATGGCACAGAACACACAACCATAAACTGGAGATATTTGTTGAAGGTCACACTCATCCACAAATGTGATGGGCTGCAGAGTTCAACATATGGAAAGCTCACACTGGGCATGCTCACACACTTTGATAAATGAGACATCTTTCACACAACATGCCATGGGAAGGCTGAACTGGGCATGCTCACACACTTAGTCCAAATGTTCCTCTTAGCAACTGGGAAAACACACCATAGGATGCTCATTCCCCTTTCTAAACACTGATGATGTCAGCACCCTATAAGTAAATCAGGAGAAAAGAAATCTCCCAGTAATCTGAATAGCATGCTCTGCTAATGCATCCATCTCTAGTGTCATAACATAGTTAGGTAGGGGTTTGAATCCAGCAAGTGTGTGTGAAGGGGGTAAGTGTGTATGAAAGGAACATCCCTTTTGGCAACTGTGAAAACACACCACAGGTTGCCCATTCCCCTTTCTAAACACTGATGATGTCAGCACCCTATAAGTATATCAGGAGAAAAGGATTCCCCCAGCAATCTGAATAGCGCGCTCTGCTAATGCATCCGTCTCTAGTGTCAGAACATAGTTAGGTAGGGGTTTGAATCCAGCAAGTGTGTGTGAAGGGTGGTAAGTGTATATAAAAGGAACATCCCGTTTGGCAACTGTGAAAACACACCACAGGATGCTCATTCCCCTTTCTAAACACTGATGATGTCAGCACCCTATAAGTATATCAGGAGAAAAGAAATCTCCCAGTAATGCGAATATAGTGTCATAACATAGTTAGGTAGGGGTTTGAATCCAGCAAGTGTGTATGAAAGGAACATCCCTTTTGGCAACTGTGAAAACACACCACAGGATGCTCATTCCCTTTCTAAACACTGATGATGTCAGCACCCTATAAGTATATCAGGAGAAAAAAAATCTCCCAGTAATGCGAATAGCACGCTCTGCTAATGCGTCCGTCTCTAGTGTCATAACATAGTTAGGTAGGGGTTTGAATCCAGCAAGTGTGTATGAAGGGGGTAAGTGTGTATGAAAGGAACATCCCTTTTGGCAACTGTGAAAACACACCACAGGATGCTCATTCCCCTTTCTAAACACTGATGATGTCAGCACCCTATAAGTATATCAGGGGAAAAAAAATCTCCCAGTAATGCGAATAGTGTGCTCTGCTAATGCGTCCGTCTCTAGTGTCATAACATAGTTAGGTAGGGGTTTGAATCCAGCAAGTGTGTGTGAAGGGGTAAGTGTGTATGAAAGAAACATCCCTTTTGGCAACTGGGAAAACACACTACAGGATGCACATACCCTTTCTAAACAATATCACAATTATTTATGGCTTTTGATTCCAGACATGTCACGTGTGTTTTGCCCACACAGAATGCCCATGTGTGCGGGTTGTTTCTCACAATAATGCATGACATCGATTAAACCAGTTATGGCAATGCACACATGATGTATGTGTGTGCCAAATACACATATGTACCTGTGACCTTCAATAGTTACCATGTGTGATGCCTGCCACATGTGAATACATGGTATTTGCACAGGGTAACATTATGACTGTGGTCTTCTGTGCAGGTGCTGCATGTGGGATGTGTATATACAGTGTGAGATGTAGATGCTATCAACCTAGTAGTGAGGGATACACACCTGGTCTGGGGCATATAGTCTACATGTTGTTGATGAACAGGTGCTGCATGTTTTCACCTGTTGTGGGAGTGGTAAGACGTTGTTCCATAGCAATGCAGTGACCGTATGCTAAGAACCGTTCAGCTAGGGTGTTGTAGCTACAGTAATTCATTAGCATTCAGTAATATGTCAGCCTTCCTGGTGAGGGTCTGATGCCAACCAAGGTCAGGGTTCTACCAGCCTGTGTCACTTGCTCAGTGAGCCCTTCCATGTTCCCTATCATGTATCCCAGTGAGGGACATCACACATCAGCTGTAGTGGCATGGACAATGACTGAGTCATATGTGTCCATGCATCTGACTGACCTGTATGCTTGTGTTATGTGGTGGACCATAGTGCCCCATGAGCATATCACTGTGACCTTCACCTTGTCCAGCCTGGTGAGCATGACCTCACTGTACTGGACAATAAAAGTACCTAACACAACCGCAGCAGTAGTGTTGTAGTACAGACTGTGCTTGTTTGGCACACAGGATTTGTGTGCTATGTGTTATGCGTGCTGTATTCAGGCCTAACGTATGCCTGTGTGCCAGCTGCAGAGGTGTCTGCCACTCAGGCAGGATGCTATCCTTAGGCTCCACGAATGGCCCGGTGTGTTTCCGTGCTTGTATTGCTGTCAGTGTAGGTCCACATCAGACTGGTATTGCAGTCACTGTAGTATTTCATGCCACCTGACAGGTTATGCCAGTACTGGGTTCAGAGTGCTTAGTCCACAGTTTGGCCATGTGTTTCCATCTCATACATGTGTTGTACATCCATGGGTAGGGGATAGGGTTGACTGTGTACATGTGGCAGCTGTGACATTACTACATGACTCACATATTCCACAACTGTACCATAGAGGTGACTGACAACTGACCTTTGCACATGCTACCATAGTATTGAGATTGCATTGGTGATTAACAGCACATAGGGCCAATGGTGAACAAGATACATAGGTCCATAGGTTCATACAAGGATATCTGCCCTAGGGCATTTATACACCTAGCCAGAATGTGTGTGGCTTTCACCATGCATTGTAAATCTATCTTGCTATGCCCTTTTCCAAGGTTAGTATACTGTGCCTCTGTCTAACAGTGACACATAAGTGATACCCAGGGTAAACCTACAATGTCACATCCAGTCATTAATATCCCTCTGGAAGATAGTCACTGAGTGACTCTGCCTATCCTCTATTGGGATAATATTCCAGAATGAAGGGAGCCTCTGAGTTATGAATGTGTCCCTCCAGCATGTCCTATGTATATCACTCCTGAGGTTCAAGTCTTTCCAGCGTGTAGCCTGATGGGATCTGGATATTCTGAGGTGCAGCATGGCCATTAAGCCAGGGTTTGACATGGCTGTATATGTCAGGCACAGATTGCCTATGAAGAGGCAGTATGCCACTGAGTAGAGCTGCTGTTTCTTTAACCAGTCAGTATGTGGCATCTGTTTGAGCCCTTTGATCCTCTTGTTGAGGTATGTATGTGGTCTTTCCAGTTGCTGCAGGTGTCTGGTAAGGTGCATGCCGACAGGGCATTGTAGTCAATTATGGGCATGATGAGGGATGAGTAAAGAGGCACAATGTCCTCCCCTGATCTACATGTGAATCCCTTCATGATGATGTGGCCCATATAAAATGTTTTCCTACCCACTTTGGCCATGTTGTTGTCAAATGAGAGAATGCTATCAACCTGTGTACCCCAAGGTCCATAATTCCTTCGTCTGCACTTAATGGATTAACACATATGTGGTACTTTGTGGTCACTTTGTTTTGACAAAGGGGATGACTATACACTTTTTGGCATTCAGCTTGAGGCCATGGCTGTGGCACAAGCCGTGTGTTTTCAAGAGGCCCTTTTGGAGGATGCGTGTGTTAGCTGGAGAGTTGATTATGGCGTCCGGTTTGCAGTCATCTGCGACTTGCTCAGCCACAGTACTTCCATGTTGGCCTGTACCTCTGATAAATATATACTGAACATGACAGATCCCAGGGCTGAGCCTTGTGGGACACCACTTGTAACTGGTTTTGAGGCTGACATGGCTCCAGCAATTCTAACCATGTGTGTTCTGCCCTTGAGCCACTGTGCAATATCTGTAGTGACATAGGGGTTAATATGTACACTGGTGAGCTTCCCTAGAATGCACAAGTGGGGTATTGTATCAAAGGCTTATGCAAGGTCCAGGTAGGCTGTGTAGACCACCTTCCCCTTGACAGTGGCCTTGGTGACTGTTTCAAAGAAATCAAACAGGTTTGAGAGGCAGGATCTGCCATTAACAAAGCCAAACTGTGTATGGTGACATGTCTGTAGGTCCCCAATATCTATATTTATGAGGTTCATGATGATCCTTGCCATAGCTTTGCAGACCAAGCTATTCAGACGTATGGGGCGAATAGTGTCCAGGATCCGTTAAGGCACCACCTGAATGTAGAGGGACCACTGTTGCTGTACGCCACTCTTTGGCCACATATCGTGTAGTAAGGCTGGGATTGAACAGTAGTGTTATGTCTGGGTGTAGCTCTTCTTGGGGTTCATGTAGGACACAGCCTGGGACACTGTCTGGTCCCATTGATGCAGTGTTTATTGCTTTGGAGAGGGCAGCTCTTACCTGAGCATCTGAGATGTCAGGGGGGGCAGCACTCTGCTGGGAGAAGTATTTGCCCTTTTGGTGTGGAGGGGGGGAGAAGGTAGCAGTGAACCTGTCCACTAGGATGATGGCAATGTCTGTGTGTTTGGTATTTCGTGTGACATCTTGGACTACCTCTGAGCATATCTGGGTATTACCACCCAGGTTCCTAACATAACTACAGAAAGCCTTGTGATTATCCTCAGTGTCTTGTGGAATCTTCTCTCAAAGATGGCCTTAGACAATCTTATGAGTGCCTGTAGTTGTCTTCTAATACTCATCAGTGATGCCTTCACATTTTGGGAGTTTGTTGTATCATGTAGTAGCTTCATCCTTCTATTGTATAGTTTGTTTATGGCTGGTGTCCAGCACACAGGACATCTGCCTTTGGAGGATTGGGTCTTGCTTTCATTTGGGATTGCATGATCCATGCATTCCTGAATGTGTCCATAGAATGCCTTTATACAGGTATCTGCAGTCTGGTCCATATTTTCAACAGGCCTGGGGGCTTTGAAGGTTTCCACATCATTTATGAGGAGTGTGAACATGCTTGACATGAGCTGTTGACTGACGTCCCGCCCTCCAGACTGAGCAAGGTGAGGGTCACATTTAGCTACCTGTCAGGTGATAGAATGTGCCACATAACACAAGCACTCAGGTCACTCCACAGCAAGTACAAGTATGAGGCAGTCATTGTCCATGCTGGTGTGAACAACCTGAGACGTACCTCCCTGGACCACATGGAAAGAGACACAGAGGAGCTCTCACAGCACCCTCTCAAACTCAGGATTCCCACACAGCCTTCATGATGACACAGGAGAGTATAGATTTCTCTGCAAACACCATCACACTGGGTGACGTCAACTACCCAAACATAGACTGTGAACATTACTCAAGCCACAATACCCAAGCTCTAGGGTTCCCATAGTTCAGAAACTCTTTAGCTATGGAACAGGTAGTCAACATTCCCACAAGAGGGGCAAATATACTAGACCTGATCATCACAAACATGAGTACAAAATGCTCACCACTTGAAGTATATCCCTCATTGTTGCAATCGAACCATATACTAATCACACTGGAGTACTGGATCCCCCACATATGCAAACCTCAAACACATCGATGTGTGTGTGGGAAATGCCCCTATTAGCAACTGTGACAGTACACTACAGGATGCAGATTCCCCTTTTGAAACACTGATGATGTCAGCACTCTATAACTATATTACCTGAATTTAAGTTCTCCAGTAATTTGTATAGCGCGCTCTGCTAATGCGTCTTTCTCCAGTGTCATAACATAGTTAGGTAGGGGTTTGAATCCTGCAAAGGGAATGTATGAGTGGGGTTTGTGTGTGTGCATAATGCTGTGAGGGAAAAGTGCCTTTTGCCAACTGGGAGAACACACTACAGGGTGCACATCCCTCTTCCTAAACACAGATGATGTCAGCACCCTCTAAGTACAGCATTAGAAAGGATTTCTCCCACTAATGCAAATAGCACACTCTGCTAATGTGTCTGTCTCTAGTGTCATAACACAGTTAGGTAGGGGTTTGAATCTTGCAAATGGAAAGTATGTGTTTTAGTGTGGGTGGGGTTAGTGTGTGTGCACAATGCTGGGGGTGGGATGTGGCTTTTGCCAAATGGGGCTATGCACTGCAGGGTGCACATTTCCCTTAACAAACAGTGATGTTGACAGCACCCTATACAAACAAAACAACAAAAGAGAAGGTGTTGGTACCAATAACGCATGTTGCCCTAGGGCAAATAGCCTACTATGAACCTATGAACCTATGTGTACTGCTATAGTACTTCTGCCATATGTTGCATGTGTGTGTGTTGTGGGGGATGCACAGGTAATGGCCAAATATTTCTGCACAGGCAACACGTCTGAAACACTCTGGGTGTTCATCCCTACATACTGTATGTGTGTTGCCATCCAACCCTGTGATGTGGACACACATTACTCAGCCTGGATATACATATCCCAACAACACCACAAGCACAGTACACTACCTTGCTATGTATGCATGTAATTACACAGTTATTCACTAGTTAGGACTGTGATGCTATCCATGCAGCCCACTGGGCCAGTGGAAGCCACAACACACACTGCTGGCCCCTTTGCATAAGCTTACCACAGACATCCCACATAGTGCATGTAGTGTGCACACACATATCTAACCCAGACCGTATGCACACCACTTATTTATCCTGTCCAGTGGACTACAGATACAGGCACATTGTATAACAATAGCAGGAGGCTACTGCAGCACAGGGCAGATTCACATGAAGGCAAGGCATCTGTGGTCAGCAGTGGTAAGATGCTTCACATTCACCAAATGCACAGATATTGGCAACATTGTTGCAGACAGTTTAGGTGCAGGTATCCCCCCGTCATTATCCTACACAAGTGGAATTAGTTATCACAGATGACTGTAACCTCCCTATCATCTCACATGTCCAGGTGAGGGCCACCCACAACATTGCAGAACACACAGCATCACTGTTACAAAATGGTATCCCTGGATGTGTGATACGGTCACCCCTAGAGGACATAGCACCACATTACAGACTGATATTAAACCCTGGCCATACTACAGGATATGTACCTGAACAGTGCCATACATACACAGTGGTCCCACACCAATGAGGAGGAACCTCTACTGGCCCTGGGAACTACTGCATCATATGCATAACTGGCCTTGTGTTCTAAGCTATGGAAGTTTTAAGTATGGACGACATGTACAGCAATATTACATATGTATATATATCAGGACTATGTACACACAACCTATCTCATGGACATACCTATAGATAGTGAACTATGATACATTTGGAGGTTTCACAGTAAACACAGTATTAACCTGCTACTTTGCATTACCTGTGTTTGTGTCAGCTGTTGCTGTGTCAGTGGTGCTACTTGTTGTTTTCTGCTGCTGCTGCTGCTGGTTTTGTTGCTGGCTGTCTTTATTTCTTTTTTTTCTATCTCTGTCTCTCTCTCTCTTTCTCTGTCGGTTTTGTGCAATGAATGTATTGCATGTGTGGAGTGTAAGTACTGCATGCTTTTGTAGGTATCTGCATAGGTCCATGTGATGGCCTCTGCACCAATTGTAAGGCAGCATTTGCTAATTGCATGCAGCCAGTTGTGTACTGATTGCATGTCTCACTGTGATTTCAGGACAGTGCTATAAAAGGGTATGTGAGATAGGCATTGCCCTTTCAGATTGTAAGGGCGTGGACCATGCTGGTATGCTGTCGACAGTTTTCTGTGAGTGTGAAGGTTAGTACTTCTCTCATGCTTCATGCTGTGTTGTAAATTCAGGTTGCTGCATTTCTCTCACCTGTTCCCTGTAGTGCGTGTGTATGCATACTGACACTTACAACTATATTTCATATGTATTGGTATATATATATATATATATATATATATATATATATATATATATATATATGTGTGTACATATACATACTTTCATATATGTACATTAGCTGACATTATTGGGTACAAGCTAACAATTAGCAGGGGTGTTTCTGTTAACACTAAACTAGTGTGGGAATCCAGTAATTGGGACAGTAAAAGTCTGCCTGACATGCTTTGGGTAGTACACATCCTATATTGCCTTTATCTTCATTCCTACTATTACATGTTCTACTTATTTTAGCACTATATTCCTGTATGAGAGTCATGGCTTACTGGTAGGTCATACAGACTAGTGTTACAATGGTCTTGTGGTAGGGCCTACTAGTATGCTTATATTTTGCTTTCAAATTGAGTACAGGGCCTATCAATCACAGTGCTGGAGGCACCTTTAAGCAGTTAAAGGGGTTAGTAGGTCTCACAGGAGTCAGGCTGTGTTGCAGATTCTGGTTGCTGCATTTATCTTCACTGTTTCCTGTAGTGAGTGTGTATGAATACTGACACCTACCACTATATTTCATATGTATTAATATATATATATATATATATATATATATATATATATATGTATGTGTACATATACATACCTTCATATATGTACATTACCTTACATTATTATGTACAAGCTGACAATTAGCAGGGCTGTTTCTGTGAACACTAACGTAGTATGGGAATCCAGTAATTCAGGCATTAAAAATCTACCTGACATGCTTTGGGTAGTACACATCCTATATTGCCTTTATATTGATTCCTACTATTACATGTTATATTTATTTTAGCACTATGTTCTTGTATGAGAGTCATGGCTTAGTGGTTGGTCATACAGACTAGTGTTACCAGGGTCCTGGGTTCGAGACTGACAGTAGGAATTTATTTTTCTTTCAAACTGAGTATAGGACCTGTCAATCAAAGTGCTGAAGGCACCTTTACGCAGATAAAAGGGTTATTAAGTCTCACAGGAGCCAGGCTGTGTTGTAGATTGTGGTTGCTGCATTTATTTTCACTGTTTCCTGTAGTGAGTGTGTGTGAATACTGACACCTACCACTATATTTCACATGTATTAATATATATATATATATATATATATATATATATATATATATATATATATATGTGTGTACATATAATACTTTCATATATGTACATTACCTTACATTATTATGTACAAGCTAACAATTAGCAGGGCTGTTTCCGTGAACACTGAATTGGCATTAAAAATCTACCTGACATGCTTTGGGTAGTACACATCCTATATTGCCTTTATATTGATTCCTACTATTACATGTTATATATATTTTAGCACTATGTTCTTGTATGAGAGTCATGGCTTAGTGGTAGGTCATACAGACTAGTGTTACCAAGGTCCTGGGTTCGAGACTGACAGTGGGTATTTATTTTTCTTTCGAAATGAGTACAGGACCTGTCAATCAAAAGTGCCAAAGGCACTTTTAAGCATTTAAAACCAGGTCTGCGCTCGTTTGCGCGGAGCTCACGCATGCGCACTGGCGTTTAGCTCCGCACACACAAGCGCACACCTGCGCTATTTTCTTTGAAAGAAAAGAAAAGGGGTGACAGGAAAGTGGTGAAAAAGGGGTCACAAAGAGGGTAAGACAGTAGGGAAACAAGCTTGGAATTTGCAGGAAGGATGTAGGTGAGGCCCATAGCTGCCCATGTCTTTCTCAGCAACAGCTGTGCATTTGTATGCAATTTAGTGTGACATTTGGAACCTTCCACCCCTGAGAGAGGTGTCAGGACAACATTAATACCTGTTGTACAGCCAATTGTAATTAACAGTTTCAATGTCCAACGGACATGTGTGCAACATGGACAGCTATGTATGGGGCGTAATTTTTTTGTGGGTACAGAGTGCCCTTTTTTTTTATCAGGTGAGAGTGGTATGTCAGGTGAGGTAGTCGGTATAGCTGGGGAGGTAGGTTGGGTAGGTTAACAGACAAGACAGACAAGACGCATACAGGGGCGGTGTATGACACATGTGGGGGGTTACACAATTGACGGGGACGGAGGTTGGGATATCCAAGGCACATGAGCCCACAGATGGCAACAGTGGAACTGATATCCCCACCCATAGGCAGTTGCCACTGTTCCTTCACAGCCCAGGACGTGGCTGTGCAGGCGGGACAACGGGCAAGCCCGTAAGCTGTGCCACCCGGGCCTCAAGCTGGCGTAGGGGCCCAAGAACAGAGTCTTGGATCTCCCTTCGCACCACAGACCGGACACCTTGGAGGGTGAGTGGACGTGCTCCTCCGGCCACGCTTGCAGAGGGGGACAGGCCCCATCCCCTGCAGCGCTTCCACCCGAAGGTGGCACAGGGCCACCGGAGGAGGGTCCGGCCTGGGCACTAGTGCCAGGTGCACTCGCCAGCTGAGGTGGGAGAGGTGGGTCCGCTGGGACCTGCCTTCCCAAGCGTTCTAGGTTTGTGAGTATGTTATGTTAGTTTGGGTTAGTGGCATATTATTCCATTCAAATTAGTTGTAACAGCATGCATTGGTATTCCCATTAAACAAACACCCAGATATTAACACCATTGAACAACGGGCATATCAATATCACATGCATTATTTGAATGGAAATACACAATCGAACAACATGCAGGGTTGATTAATGGCAACAGGCCATCAGGTTTGCAGGTTTGCAGGTATGACCGGGCACATGCAACAACAGACATGCATATATTTTTGAAACAGGACAAATGTCCATGGTTAATGAAATGTTCACATACCAATATTTAGTGGGTTTTTAATTTGCAATTATAGGGTGGGGTGGAGAAAGAAAATGATGACACATTCATAAATTATACATTGATATACATTTGTAATAGAAACACAATTAACTTGTGGGTGATAGTTTCCAAATGATTTTTACTTGACTGTCATGCTAGACCTGTTACAGATACATCACTATCCTAGTTATTTTGAATTTGATCAGATACATCATCCTGCTACACTTTGATGACAGGGCAGGGGACAACTATGGATGTTTAGTATGTCAGACAATCATTCATTCTATCTGCAAATTGCTGACTGTGATCACCATATACAGATTTTGGCCTGAACATTCAAGAGTCAGACACACTGAAATCAGTTTGGGATGTTAAGTTTTAATTCCCACATGCATTTACTTCTGTAGAACCACACTGAAGCTTATATATTCAGGAGTTATTACTACTTTATTCATTGATACATGACCCTTTCTGTCACTCTCACACATCCTGCAATTTCACAGTTCAGGTTGGTACTTCTAGGCTTTGTTCACATATTAGACCTGTGGGGATTCCAACACTTTCCAGCAGCCTCACTTCTGTCATGATTCAGCATTTCAACAGGGGATATATCTCACATGTGATTACCTCAAATTCTGAAGCTGTACTCTTGAGACTACTGCAGGTTATACTACATTTAATTAATGGTGGGACATCTGTATTACAGCACTATTTATTTCTATCACTTATATTTCCAGTTTCACTTGCATACTGATGAACTTGTTGCAGCCATACCTGCAGACTTTTACTTGCTGCTTGCACATTCTATTACTTTTAAGCAATACACTGCAGTGTTCTGCTACATGCTACACTATAATATTTATTTACAAGTACTAGGTGGGGTTACTAACCTGCATGGTGGCGCAGCCGCACCAGCCTGCGGTCATGTGTCTGTCGATTCATAGAGCGGACACCTGCAGCTGTAATACAAAATAAGTAATATTGGGATACACATCTCCATGGTATCAGCTAGTTGAATTCCTTACATACATAAGTAAAATGTAACTTACTCAGTAGTGGGGCGTTGGGCATATCCCGGGCCTCCTGGATCCATTGGGTCAACTGGTCTTGCTTACGCCGCTTCAGGTCCGCATGGTGGTGACGGACCTGCTCACCAGTGCGTGGAATCCCAGTAGCACTAGTAAGATCATGAGCCAACTGGTCCCATGCCTCCGCCCTGTACGCTCCCCATGAGACCTGGCCCTGCATGAGTTGGGCCTCATGATGGTGAACTAGGAGCCAGACCATGTATCTGGACTCCTCAACGCCCCACCGCTGTGCTCGAAAGCAACGTCCCTCCCCTACTCCACTCATTCTGCCTGCAGGTCTATTCTACAATCGTTTATGCTGTGTATTCCCGCCTATGGGGCTTATATATGCCGATTTTCCCACACATTTCTATGATTGGCCAGTTTAGAATTGTATCTACTTCACAGAAACTGCTTTATCATGCTCCATTTTGGATTACATCCTATATATATGCTATTTCTGCATTTCTAAGTACTGCTGTCATGGCTTAGTGGTTTAGTACCTTGACTCTAGTGCATGGTATCCTGGGTTCGAATCTGACCACTGAATTTTAATTTTTATGACTGTCTAGCAATGACTTCAGGACCTGTCAATCAAACATGCCAAAAGCACTTTTAAGCACTTTAAAACCAGGTCTGCGCTCGTTTGCGCGGAGCTCACGCATGCGCACCGCCGGTTAGCTTGTGGGCGCGTCGCGCAAACGGTGTGCACTGGGTTACACCTTAATTGGCTAGTAACACACATGTTAAACTAAGCACAGCTAGTTGCACACAGTTTGAGCCTGTTAAACCAGTCCTTAGCTATGGGCAAGCAATTTGCAGTTTGTGAAACACTACTTAGCTACGGGCACTCTGTCTCACTGCAGTTTAGCTATCAGTACATTTCTAACAATTTTTATTCTTGTATTATTTGGAAATATATGCTCCATTTCATTCCATTTTACAAAAGGAAATACTTTTACATTTGTACAATACTGTCAGGGGCCTTTTTAGTGCTTATTTACAAAAAAAAAAAGGTTGCTGTGTGGGCTCGAACCTTGCCTGCCTGCTCTCAAGCCGACAACTCTACCGCTATGCTATTACTTCTTGGCTTACTTTGCATATTTAGTTCTTATATCCTTTTCCACTGATTGCTAACTGCAGTTGCGCTTAGTAGCACACCAGCACCTGCGCACACAGTAGCAAACATTTACGGGTTTAAAAAAATAAAACAGTTTTTATTTTCATTTTATAACATCTGTTCACTCTTTACATTGCTGGTCTGTGGGGGCATGTGTTGTGTAGTGTGTTTATTCACATTTCCATGGCCTTTCTCGTGGCTGTTTACTTTCAGCCATTATAGACTTCCGGGGTCGTGTCCGCTTGCAGGGCTTAGCCAACGGACACGCCCCCCTACTGTCTTACATGGTCCGTGTAAGAGTTACAGTGTGATTCAGCATGCCTCATGCACCTCATGCATATGCATGACATGCTGACATCACACCATTTAACTGCAGCCTCCGTGTAAGAGTTATAACTCTTACACGGAGGCTTCCTGAATCTGGCCCAATGTCTCTTTGATATACAACTAACCAAGCACTTGCAATGGTTGGAACATCCTACACAGATCTCCTTAAGGCCCTATCTCTGTACTCAGTCTGCTACAGGTTAATTAGAGGCAATCTATGCCTAGCATATAAGGCCTCATCAGATGCAGCTCTCCTAAATCTCTTGCACATCTGCAAAACAAACAACACCAGAAATACTAGATCTCACTGTGATTTCAGAACAGTGCTATAAAAGGGTATGTGAGATAGGCATTGCCCTTTCAGATTGTGGCGTGGACCATGCTGGTATGCTGTCGACAGTTGTCTGTGAGTGTGAAGGTTAGTATTTCTCTCATGCTTCATGCTGTGTTGTAAATTCAGGTTGCTGCATTTCTCTCACCTGTTCCCTGTAGTGCGTGTGTATGCATACTGACACTTACAACTATATTTCATATGTATTGGTATATATATGTATATATATATATATATATATATATATATATGTGTGTGTACATATACATACTTTCATATATGTACATTAGCTGACATTATTGGGTACAAGCTAACAATTAGCAGGGGTGTTTCTGTTAACACTAACCTAGTGTGGGAATCCAGTAATTGGGACAGTAATAGTCTGCCTGACATGCTTTGGGTAGCACACATCCTATATTGCCTTTATCTTCATTCCTACTATTACATGTTCTACTTATTTTAGCACTATATTCCTGTATGAGAGTCATGGCTTACTGGTAGGTCATACAGAGTAGTGTTACAATGGTCTTGTGGTAGGGCCTACTAGTATGCTTATATTTTGCTTTCAAATTGAGTACAGGGCCTATCAATCACAGTGCTGGAGGCACCTTTAAGCAGTTAAAGGGTTTAGTAGGTCTCACAGGAGTCAGGCTGTGTTGCATATTCTGGTTGCTGGATTTATCTTCACTGTTTCCTGTAGTGAGTGTGTATGAATACTGACACCTACCACTATATTTCATATGTATTAATATATATATATATATATATATATATATATATATATATATATATATATATATATATATGTATGTGTACATATACATACCTTCATATATGTACATTACCTTACATTATTATGTACAAGCTGACAATTAGCAGGGCTGTTTCTGTGAACACTAACGTAGTATGGGAATCCAGTAATTCAGGCATTAAAAATCTACCTGACATGCTTTGGGTAGTACACATCCTATATTGCCTTTATATTGATTCCTACTATTACATGTTATATTTATTTTAGCACTATGCTCTTGTATGAGAGTAATGGCTTAGTGGTTGGTCATACAGACTAGTGTTGCCAGGGTCCTGGGTTCGAAACTGACAGTAGGAATTTATTTTTCTTTCAAACTGAGTATAGGACCTGTCAATCAAAGTGCTGAAGGCACCTTTACGCAGATAAAAGGGTTATTAAGTCTCACAGGAGCCAGGCTGTGTTGTAGATTGTGGTTGCTGCATTTATTTTCACTGTTTCCTGTAGTGAGTGTGTGTGAATACTGACACCTACCACTATATTTCACATGTATTAATATATATATATATATATATATATATATATATATATATATATATATATATGTGTGTACATATAATACTTTCATATATGTACATTACCTTACATTATTATGTACAAGCTAACAATTAGCAGGGCTGTTTCCGTGAACACTGAATTGGCATTAAAAATCTACCTGACATGCTTTGGGTAGTACATATCCAATATTGCCTTTATATTGATTCCTACTATTACATGTTATATATATTTTAGCACTATGTGCTTGTATGAGAGTCATGGCTTAGTGGTAGGTCATACAGACTAGTGTTAACAAGGTCCTGGGTTCGAGACTGACAGTGAGTATTTATTTTTCTTTTGAAATGAGTACAGGACCTGTCAATCAAAAGTGCCAAAGGCACTTTTAAGCATTTAAAACCAGGTCTGCGCTCGTTTGCGCGGAGCTCACGCATGCGCTCTGGCGTTGAGCTCCGCGCACACAAGCGCACACCCGCGCTATTTTCTTTGAAAGAAAAGAAAAAGGGGTGACAGGAAAGTGGTGAAAAAGGGGTCACAAAAAGGGTAAGACAGTAGGGAAACAAGCTTGGAATTTGCAGGAAGAATGTAGGTGAGGGCCATAGCTGCCCATGTCTTTCTCAGCAACAGCTGTGCATTTGTATGCAATTTAGTGTGACATTTGGAACCTTCCACCCCTGAGAGAGGTGTCAGGACAACATTAATACCTGTTGTACAGCCAATTGTAATTAACAGTTTCAATGTCCAATGGACATGTGTGCAACATGGACAGCTATGTATGGGGCGTATAATTTTTTTGTGGGTACAGAGTGCCCTTTTTTTGTTTTTTTTTATCAGGTGAGAGTGGTATGTCAGGTGAGGTAGTCGGTATAGCTGGGGAGGTAGGTTGGGTAGGTTAACAGACAAGACAGACAAGACTCATACAGGGGCGGTGTATGACACATGTGGTGGGGTTATACAATTGACGGGGAAGGAGGTTGGGATATCCAAGGCACATGAGCCCACAGATGGCAACAGTGGAACTGATATCCCCACCCATAGGTAGTTGCCACTGTTCCTTCACAGCCCAGGACGGGGCTGTGCTGGGGGCTGTGCAGGCGGGACAACGGGCAAGCCCGTAAGCTGTGCCACCCGGGCCTCAAGCTGGCGTAGGGGCCCAAGAACAGAGTCTTGGATCTCCCTTCGCACCACAGACCGGACACCTTGGAGGGTGAGTGGACGTGCCATGCTTGCAGAGGGGGGACAGGCCCCATCCCCTGCAGTGCTTCCACCCAAAGGTGGCACAGGGCCACCGGAGGAGGGTCCGGCTTGGGCACTAGTGCCAGGTGCACTCGCCAGCTGAGGTGAGAGAGGTGGGTCCGCTGGGACCTGCCTTCCCAAGCGTTCTAGGTTTGTGAGTGTGTTATGTTAGTTTGGGTTAGTGGCATATTATTCCATTCAAATTAGTTGTAACAGCATGCATTGGTATTCCCATTAAACAAACACCCAGATATTAACACCATTAAACAACGGGCATATCAATATCACATGCATTATTTGAATGGAAATACACAATCGAACAACATGCAGGGTTGATTAATGGCAACAAGCCATCAGGTTTGCAGGTTTGCAGGTATGACCGGGGCACATGCAACAACAGACATGCATTTATTTTTGAAACAGGACAAATGTCCATGGTTAATGAAATGTTCACATACCAATATTTAGTGTTTTTTTAATTTGCAATTATAGGGTGGGGTGGAGAAAGAAAATGATGACACATTCATAAATTATACATTGATATACATTTGTAACAGAAACACAATTAACTTGTGGGTGATAGTTTCTAAATGATTTTTACTTGACTGTCATGCTAGACCTGTTACAGATACATCACTATCCTAGTTATTTTGAATTTGATCAGATACATCATCCTGCTACACTTTGATGACAGGGCAGGGGACAACTATGGATGTTTAGTATGTCAGACAATCATTCATTCTATCTGCAAATTGCTGACTGTGATCACCATATACAGATTTTGGCCTGAACATTCAAGAGTCAGACACACTGAAATCAGTTTGGGATGTTAAGTTTTAATTCCCACATGCATTTACTTCTGTAGAACCACACTGAAGCTTATATATTCAGGAGTTATTACTACTTTATTCATTGATACATGACCCTTTCTGTCACTCTCACACATCCTGCAATTTCACAGTTCAGGTTGGTAATTCTAGGCTTTGTTCACATATTAGACCTGTGGGGATTCCAACACTTTCCAGCAGCCTCACTTCTGTCATGATTCAGCATTTCAACAGGGGATATATCTCACATGTGATTACCTCAAATTCTGAAGCTGTACTCGTGAGACTACTGCAGGTTATACTACATTTAATTAATGGTGGGACATCTGTATTACAGCACTATTTATTTCTATCACTTATATTTCCAGTTTCACTTGCATACTGATGAACTTGTTGCAGCCATACCTGCAGACTTTTACTTGCTGCTTGCACATTCTATTACTTTTAAGCAATACATTGCAGTGTTCTGCTACATGCTACACTATAATATTTATTTACAAGTACTAGGTGGGGTTACTAACCTGCATGGTGGCGCAGCACCAGCCTGCGGTCATGTGTCTGTCGATTCATAGAGCGGACACCTGCAGCTGTAATACAAAATAAGTAATATTGGGATACACATCTCCATGGTATCAGCTAGTTGAATTCCTTACATACATAAGTAAAATGTAACTTACTCAGTAGTGGGGCGTTGGGCATATCCCGGGCCTCCTGGATCCATTGGGTCAACTGGTCTTGCTTACGTCGCTTCAGGTCCGCATGGTGGTGACGGACCTGCTCACCAGTGCGTGGAATCCCAGTAGCACTAGTAAGATCATGAGCCAACTGGTCCCATGCCTCCGCCCTGTACGCTCCCCATGAGACCTGGCCCTGCATGAGTTGGGCCTCATGATGGTGAACTAGGAGCCAGACCATGTATCTGGACTCCTCAACGCCCCACCGCTGTGCTCGAAATCAACATCCCTCCCCTACTCCACTCATTCTGCCTGCAGGTCTATTCTACAATCGTTTATGCTGTGTATTCCTGCCTATGGGGCTTATATATGCCGATTTTCCCGCACATTTCTATGATTGGCCAGTTTAGAATTGTATCTACTTCACAGAAACTGCTTTATCATGCTCCATTTTGGATTACATCCTATATATATATGCTATTTCTGCATTTCGAAGTACTGCTGTCATGGCTTAGTGGTTTAGTACCTTGACTCTAGTGCATGGTATCCTGGGTTCAAATCTGACCACTGAATTTTAATTTTTATGACTGTCTAGCAATGACTTCAGGACCTGTCAATCAAACATGCCAAAAGCACTTTTAAGCACTTTAAAACCAGGTCTGCGCTCGTTTGCGCGGAGCTCATGCATGCGCACCGCCGGTTAGCTTGTGGGTGCGTCACGCAAACGGTGTGCACTGGGTTACACCTTAATTGGCTAGTAACACACATGTTAAACTAAGCACAGCTAGTTGCACACAGTTTGACCCTGTTAAACCAGTCCTTAGCTATGGGCAAGCAATTTGCAGTTTGTGAAACACTACTTAGCTACGGGCACTTTGTCTCACTGCAGTTTAGCTATCAGTACATTTCTAACAATTTTTATTCTTGTATTATTTAGAAATATATGCTCCATTTCATTCCATTTTACAAAAGGAAATACTTTTACATTTATACAATACTGTCAGGGGCCTTTTTAGTGCTTATTTACAAAAAATAAAAAGAGGGTGCTGTGTGGGCTCGAACCTAGCCTGCCTGCTCTCAAGCCAACAACTCTACCACTATGCTATTACTTCTTGACTGACTTTGCATATTTAGTTCTTATATCCTTTTCCACTGATTGCTAACTGCAGTTGCGCTAGTAGCACACCCGCGCACACAAGCGCACACAGTAGCAAACATTTACGGGGTTTAAAAAAAATAAAACAGTTTTTATTTTCATTTTATAACATCTGTTCACTCTTTACATTGCTGGTCTGTGGGGGCATGTGTTGTGTAGTGTGTTTATTCACATTTCCATGGCCTTTCTCGTGGCTGTTTACTTTCAGCCATTATGGACTTCCGGGGGCGTGTCCGCTTGCAGGGCTTAGCCAACGGACACGCCCCCCTACTGTCTTACATGGTCCGTGTAAGAGTTACAGTGTGATTCAGCATGCCTCATGCACCTCATGCATATGCATGACATGCTGACATCACACCATTTAACTGCAGCCTCTGTGTAAGAGTTATAACTCTTACATGGAGGCTTCCTGAATCTGGCCCAATGTCTCTTTGATATACAACTAACCAAGCACTTGCAATGGTTGGAACATCCTACACAGATCTCCTTAAGGCCCTATCTCTGTACTCAGTCTGCTACAGGTTAATTAGAGGCAATCTATGCCTAGCATATAAGGCCTCATCAGATGCAGCTCTCCTAAATCTCTTGCACATCTGCAAAACAAACAACACCAGAAATACTAGATCGAAGGATCTGAACTTTGCCTGCTACATAGGTTCATAGGAGTTTACTAGACTAACAGCTCTAGAGCTCTTAGAAGCCTAGCCATATTTATCCTGAGTTTCCCCAAATGTCAGTGGTTAGGTGAGTGAATTTTGAGAAGTAAGGGTCTATGGTAGTTAATACCAACTTCCTCTTCTCAGGAGAGACATGGGTGCCACCCCAAGAGTGAATTTACGGTCACCCATCCATTGATCTAGGTTGCATATGAAGAGAGTTAGGGAGGGGTTCTGTTTCAAGTGAATTGGAAACTTGTTCCAGAGAAGTGGCAGTCTCTGGCTAGTTTAAGATCCCTGGAGCGAGTGACCCTCCTGCAGTTTGATTTTCAAATGTATAGCATTTCCATCAGGGCTTGTTCAGAGAATGCCCTGTAATCCAGGCACAGGTCACCCCTGAGAAACCTATAGGAGACAAAATACAGTGACAGGGCTTTCAGTCTTCCTACGTAAGACTTGTTTGTGTACCCTGTAATTTCTTGGTGAGAAACCTCTGTGGTCTCTCCAATTGTTGCAGGTGTCTGGTGACATATGTACAAAAGTGAGCATTGTACTCAATTATTGTTCAGATGAGGGCCAAGTGTAATGGAACTATAACTTCCTTAGATTTAGATGCAATGCCTTTACTTATAAGATGTGCCACATAGAAGGATTTCCTTACTACTGTGGGGACGTCATGGTCAAAATGCAGATTTCTGTCAACCTGAGTACCCAGATCACATACCACAGGGTCTACACTTCATGGAGGTGCTGCCTAAAATGTATTTAGCAGGGATGTCAGATTTCCAAATGAAAATAATAATGCATTGTTTTGCATTTATCTTTAATATGTGGCTTTGGCACCAATCATTTGTCTGTGGTAACCCTATCTGCAGTATATTAACATCAAGGGAGGACTCAACAATTGCTCCCAATTTGCAATCTTCTGTGAACCTGGTCAGACACAGCCCATCGAATTTGGTCTGGACATCTGAGAAATAAATTATGAGCAGTAAGGGGCCCAGCACTGATCACTGTGGTATTCCACTGGTGACTGGTCTTTTGATAGAGGTGAAGTCACCCACTTTGACAGTATGTGTCCTGTCAGAGAGCCAGTTGGCTACCCATCTGATAATGTAGGGTTTAATTTCCAACTGGAAGAGTTTTTCTATAATAACTGAGTATGGGATTGTGGGAAAATCCCTTGGCTAAGTCAAGAAAGGCAATATGAACTGTCTTTTTCTCATCCAGGACCTTGGTGACTTTCTCAAAGAAGTCAACTATGTTTAACAGACATGCATGTTTAACAGGCATGATCCACCTTTAATGAATCCAAACTGGGTTGGGTCCAGAGTTTGGAGATTACCTAATTCCTTGTTAATAAGGTCCATAATGATTCTTTCAATGGCCTTGCAGATAAGGCTAGGCAACCTTATGGGCCAATAATTCCTAGAGTCAGTTGATGGTCCCACTTTGTACAGAGGGCTTACTGTTGCTATCCTCCATTCCAGTTCACAGGCTGTGGTTAAACAGGGATCAAAGTGGGTCTGCTAGGTCATGTTTTAAGTTGTTTAAAAGGCAACCTGGGATGTTGTCTGGTCCCACTGATGCTGTGTTTTGGTGCCATCCACAACCAGTTCAGCAATAGCTGGGTATTCCCTTTTAGATTCCGCATGTAGCTAAAGAATGCCTTGTGATTATCCTTAGTGAGAGAGGCTATTTTTGCATTGTAATTAGCTTTGGAGGACTTGACAAGATTTCTAATTTGTTTGTGTCTCCTATAGAGTGATTTCTTCCTCTGTTGAGCCAGTTCCCTCTTAATCTTGGAAATTAGTTTATTTATTTTGTTGTATAGCCTGTTTATACTAGGGTTCCACCAGGGTGCCTTGTTTTTCAAGAAAGACCTGGTTTTGTTCCGGTCAGGTACAACCAATTCTATACAACTGCTTAAGTGGTTCTACGGGGCATTGGTGTACACCTCTGGATAGGAGTCCATGTTATCTGCATTTGTGGAGGCTTTGAAACTTCTTAAACCATCACTTAGTAGGAGGTAATTTGTCTTTGAAAAATTCTTAAGCATTTTTGAGCTTGATGGGGGTATCTGATCATATAATTGGATCGAACGAGACTAATTTATGGTCCGATCATACCAGGGAGGACATCACATGGGAGGGCACAATGCTCACTCATGTTAGTTAGTGAGCAGTATGTCCAGGACATTTGAGCCTCTTGCGGGTGTGCCATCTGTTCCACAGCATTTGCATTGACAAAATCAAGGACCTCTGAGCCAGCATGCTTGTTGTCATGTATGTTTCCCTATCAATGGTAGAAGAATTAAAATCACCTATGAGTGAGGTGTTGGGCTGTATGGCAAGTGACTCTAGTAAGACCAGGTATGCGGTATGCTTTTCCTGTTTCATTGTGGGGGACCAATAGCTATAATGTGGTAGGGAGCTTTGCCTATAGTTGATTGGACATAGACTAAGTTTTGTGTGTGTGTGTGTGTGTGTGTGTGTTTGTTTTTTGTATATATATATATATATATATATATATATATCTATATATATATATATATGTGTGTGTGTGTGTGTATGTATATATATATATATATATATATATATATATATATATATATATATATATATGTATATGTATATATACTTCTACAAAAAAGCCGCTAAAGCCGAAACTCTTGAGGAACGCTATATATATTAAAACGCTAAATAACCACGTTTTTCATCTAGCACAAATGGTTAGACTTCTTCAGAAGCAAAGCAAACAAAACAGTGTCAGTTAAAATTCAGAATCAAAATATATAAATTCCCCGCCAAATGCTAAATTGACGCTGGTCATTCTTAAAGGTAAAAACCTTTTAAAAAGCTTCAGACCATTTCCTATTGAAATAAAATAAAAAGCATTTGCCTTGTTATTTATAAACTGATGCCTAGCAACAACGACAGCAATATATATATATATATATATATATATATATATATATATATATATATATATATATATATATATATATATATATATATGCAAAAAATAAATACATAGAAAGATAATGAAAAATACAGTTTAGAGTTACTCTGACAAAAACAAGTTCTGTGTCCAGCTTGCTGCAGTGTTCCAGAGTTCTAGATGCTAAAACATTTTGTAAGCTTAAGAGTATACAACTGACAAATTGTGTTAAAATGATTTAGTTTTAATATTATCCGATGAAATCTTCTTCACTGGCGAAAGCATCCCTATATTCCCAAAACGTATAGTATTTAGTACTGCCACAGCAAACAGAAACAACTAAGAATATTATTTTACAGTAATCTCATTCTTAAAAAGGGGGTTGTGGCAAAGCAGCCATTTTATCATTTTTATAGATATTTTTTGAGTGAAATAAAATTCAATGAATCAGCATTTAGATAACAGGCATCACATTCTTTACTCCAAAATAAGGAATTTTAATACACAGGGAAATGTCACATTAAGAACTGAAATACAAAGTTCTTTTATAAAGTCTCCTCTTTTGTGTTATAATATATTATGTGCATATTTTGAAGTTATCAAATGACATTGAAGCACATTATTTTAGTGGCATTACTTAGATGGTGATAGTGTATGAAATAGTGAATTATTCATAACCTGCACATTTTACCATCCTGAATTGGCATCTTTCTTATGACATTTTTCCTCTTTGTATTTGAAGCACAAACAGATTTTAAAAATGGCACTTAACAATACACAATGCCACCCACACATATACACATGCATAACAGAGATTATCATACACAAACTACTCTAGACAGGTTTCCTTGGTTTCATAAAGTAATACATATAATTGTAAGCAGAGGTATGTATTTGCAGTATGTGCTGTACTTTAAAAATGTAATATCTTTTAAGTGAAATGTAGTGCTTCAGTGAATTATGGGTAATTTGCATTGTCCACTATAGTCTGAAGACAATAATGAGGCAGCAAAAAGGTTTTAACCGGAGACATAATGCAACCAACTATAAATGCTTTGGGAAAACTCATAAATGCATGCAGTAAGATATTTACAAATGTTTCTTTTATAGCTTGGGATTGGAGATATATACATCACTTATAACAATAGAAATATGTCAGCACTGTTTCTCTTAAATGGATAGCGACATGAAGTGCTATAAACTGTAATCCAAAGATAAAAGCCAGTCTCTGTTATCAACATTCTGTTGTTTGTGTTCCTATTCTATACCCTCAAATCTGAAAGAAATAAATATACCTAGTTTTATAAGCCATATGTTTTCATCTTTGAGTCATGATATGCTGATGAGATGTACTACCAATGAAACGTTTGTTTTTATCCAGTAGAATGTGATTGTTAATGCATTATTAAGGACTAACATATTACTGTCATTTCATCTTGCATTTTTAGGAGTAATTTACATAATCTTGTGGGCTTTAAAAAAGAGATGATTACAAATCAGTTTTTGCACAATTGGTTAGGAAAGTTCCATATATACGAAACCTTAAAAATTAATTTCTTGCTTCTACTTAAAGTGGTTTTGAAAATGGCTGTTGAAAACAGTTTATGTTCTCCTCTTACATCAAAGTCCTAACTAGTGTTTAATGAAAATTGTGAATCTTTGATCTCATAAATAGTAGTATTTCTTTCAGCTTAGCTTCTTTTTTTAATTGTAAATGAAAATATAGTATCTGAAAACTTCCACGATGGGATAGCAGCTTTTAAAGTTCTAGTTTTTGTGGCTAAGTTGAGAGGGTAGCCGTCATGCATCACATGGTTCTTTCATCAAGGATGATCTATACTGAGTATATCACAGGTCATAAATCAATGAGGGGAAATTATATCAAGGGACAAAGGCTTGAGAGAGGCATTTAGGGATTTCAGATTTTATAGATATATATATATATATATATATATATATATATATATATATATATATATATATAGAGAGAGAGAGAGAGAGAGAGAGATGTATATTGATCTTTTACTGACTGGTACAAGAATTGATATTTCCATCCAACAATGCCTGCCTCTTGCTTCTCCATCTCTTATTCTCCATTTAAATAATTTCATTTCCCTGGCCAATCTCTGTTATTTCTCATATCTTACTTAGAGCTATGTATAATGTGAGTGATATGATTTCTCACCTCCTACTTAAGTTGTGCTTTAAATAAGTCTTATTCTGTCATAAAAGTCTGATTATTCTGTACCTCTATATTCATATTACCTTCTATGAGGCAATGCATTTTTTGATCCAGAACTCTTCATTCCTACTCCTTATGTAGCATCCTTCCTCTCCATGAGATAGCATGTCATGTCATTTACACTACGTTCTGTAATATCATGCTTCTTTACCCCTAATGGGTGGTATTCCTCCTACTTTATGACCATATATTTGATGCCATTGGTTAGGAACCCTGCTATTCCATCTGTAGCTCTCCCTTCCTTGTCATTCCTGAACAGTATCTTCCTGAGCATTTCTTTGTCCAACACCACCACATCACTGCTTTTGTTATAATTACAAATTCTACTCTCTCTTTCTCTCTTCCAGGGTCAGTGCTTACTACACCCGTTATCCTTAGCAACATTTTGAATGTAAAAATAATGAAATCCAGCTGTGTTCCAAGTGATACATATTGATCCTCTGCTATGTCCTACATCCATGTTTGTCTTCTATTTACTGACTGGATGTTAACCATAGTCTTCTTCTTCTGTTACACTCCTTCTCTTAGTCTTTCTTAGATTGAAGGCACAGATAAAGAGAGGTTCCTTTTGAACCTAGCTTTGAAGCTCTTTGTTCTTAGCTGGTTAAGAGAAAGATTGAGAAGGCATGATCTACCCTTCACAAAACCAAAATGTGTAGGATCCAGAGTTTGGAGATTCCCTGTATCCTTGTTTATTAGGTCCATGGTGATGTGTTCCAAAGCTTTGCACATCAGACTCATCAGGCTAATGGAGCGATAGTTTCTGGGGTCTGTAGTCGCTCCTCCCTTGTGGAGAGGGATGACTGTAGCAGTACACCATTTGGTAGGGACAGAGCCTGAGGTGAGGCTGTGATTGAACAGGGCACGCAGATGAGGTGCCAGTTCACTCTGTAGTTCATGTAGAACACAGCTGGGGATATTGTCACATCCCACAGAAGCTGTATTATTGGCCTTGGACAGTGCTGTTTTAACCTGTGCAGCAGTAATACTGGGTGTCTGGCAATCTACTGGTATTGTGATTGGTCCTTTGGGGGGGGAGGGAGAGATGGTTAAAGTTGGCACTGAATTTGTCTGCCAGTATATTGGCAATATCTGTTGGCTCGGTATAGGAGGTACCATTTTGCAGTAGCTTAGAGCAAATCTGGTACTGCCGTGGAGATTCTTTACATAACTATAGAAGGCCTTGTGGTTGTCTTTACTATCTGCTGCAATTCTGTTTTCATAGCTAGCTTTAGAGGATTTGATGAGGGATCTCAACTTTTTGTTGAGGCTGATAAGGGAGTTTTTCCAGTCTTGGGATTCACCTTATTCTGCATCAGTTTCCTCTTTCTGTTGTAGAGTTTGTTTATGGCAGGAGACCACCAGATTGGCTTCCTTTTTTTTGAGGAGAGTGTCTTGTTTCTTTTGGGTATGGTGAGATCCATGCATTTGTGTACATGTTCGCACAGTGCATTGGTGTATGATTCAGCGGTCATGCAACTATTCTCCATTTGCATGGGTGCCGTGAATTTATCCACTTCTGTTTTTAGGAGCCCAAAGTTAGCTTTGGAGAAGTTTTTCATGTTGGTTTCCTTTGTGTGTGTGTGTGTGTGGGGGGGGGGGGTGGATTTCTAAGGTGATTAGTTTGTGGTCGGATCTAACCAGGGACCAGGGAGGAGTTGACTATTGGTGTAGAGCAACGGTCGCCCATGTTAGTAATGACCAGGTCAAGGATGTTGCTACCTCTAGTGGGGGTAAGAAGGAGCTGGTCCAGGGCATTGGAATTAATGAATTTCAGAAAGCAATGGGCAAGTGTATTGGTACATGAGTAGTTTTCCCAGTTAATGAAGGGGTAGTTGAAGTTGCCAGTATGAGAGTGTTAGGTTGGACCCTAATATTCTTCCAGGGTGCTTAGGAATGTGGAATTGGAGTCTTGAGACATGGTTGGGGACCTGCAGCAGGCTATGATCTGAATCTCTGTCTTACCCAATGTTAGCTGCACCTGAAGTATCTCAGATGAGTTATGTTGGGCTACCAGTCTGGAGATGTGCGCATCCTTTATGACTATGGAAACACCAACACCTTTGGAACTTCAGTCCAAGTTCTGGGGCTGAAAGGTGTGGAATGAGTTATAGCCTGGTAGTGCAAGGGTGCTTTCTGCTGCCTTGAACCAGGTCTCAATATCAATGTTCTCCATTTTAAGGAGTGCTTCAAAAGAGGGCATTTTGAGATTAGACTTCTAGTGTTGAGTAGCATGACCCTCAGATTACATTTATTTGTAGCTGTTATGGTGGTAATTTGGTCTTTGGTACACCACCTAAAAAAGGCACTATAGGGGTGACAAGAGCATTGGCCAGTATCCAGAAGCCCAGGAGTGACAGATGCAGGCCATCTCTGGCAAAACATTGAGGTCTGTCAATCATGTCATCCCAGGCAGACAGATACTGGATCCCCTTAGAATGACACCAGAAACTTAGTCAACTTTCTGCTTGTACTGTGGTATTTTGGATGATGGTAGGATACTGCTCAGGGCTAGGGTCAAACCCACCTGGGCTACATAATCTGAAAGTTCCTCTATGTCTCTTTTCATGTAGTCCAGGGAGGTATGTATTAGGTCATTCACACCCACATGTACAATGACAGAGTCATATTTGCACCTGATATTGAGGGACCTCAGTGTTACTTTCTCCTTATTCAACATAGTGAGTGGGACATCAGTGTTCCTCACTACTGAGTCACCTATGACCAGTGTGTTGGGCATGCCTTTTTGACTTAGGGGCTTGGTTGAGTTACACGCTGTTTAGGAGAGTTGTGTGTCTCATAATTAGCATTGTGTTGTGGTGGTCAAGTGCTTTTCTGCCTTGGAGGTCTCTGCTGTTTGGGTAGATTTTTATTGAGAGCCTCAGTGAAGGTGGGTGTTTGGTTTGTGTTTTTATGTGAAGACAGTGCTGATGTGTGTGTTCTGGATGGCTATGTGTTCCATGTGGTGTAGTGCAAGTGTTGACCTTCTCCTCTTGACCAGCTATTCTGGTCTTGGCTGGAGAGTGCGTGGCTTCCAATTTGGATATGTAAGTGCATCTCTCTCAAGCCTGAGTATTGTGAGGTAACAGGATAGGGTTCATAGTGTACATGAGGCAGTTGTTACATTGCCTCAGGATGCCTAAGTTCACCAGGTTAATAGGAGAAACCACAGGGAACTGACCTTTTGACATGCCTGGAGGGGTGGGCATTAATAATAAGTACTGGAGCTGTTTCCTTGTATTACGTTTAGTGCTGGTAGCACTTTTGTGTGCTACAATAATTGCTACAAGAAGTCTGGTAGAGTGCTAAACTAATAAGCTATTAAAAGTGCAGAAGAGGAGAGAAATAGCAGATCTAAGGAAAACATTGAAGAGCAGACTTTGGCACCACTCAGAAGGTTACAAACAGCCCTTGATACAGCAAATATGTGTCTGGACTAGACTAGTTACAGGAAAGGCAGGAAAAGCACAAATGCATGCTTCTAAACCAGAAAGTTGAAAAAGAGAGAAAAACTGCCCAAACAGCCAATAAACTACAGTTTCTGGACCAGAAACCACTCCTCTTGTGGTAGATAGGCTACCTTGTGCTTACCACTCCCACTGACAAGCTAGAAGTTTTCCGTCCAACACAGAAAGGCTGTGGGGGGCTCAGAAACTTACAAACAGTCCTGAATACAGTAAATCTCTATCTAGACTAGAATAGTTACAGGAAAGGTGAGAAGCAAGTGCAGATATGGGCTTTTAAACCAGAAAGTTGAAAGATATGGAAAAACTGCCTAAACAGCCAATAAACTGCACTGTCTGAGCCAGAAACCACTCATCTTGTGGTAGATAGGCTACCAAGTGCTTACCACTTCCACTGATAAGCTAGAAGGCTTCCCTCCAACACAGAATGGCTTGGGGTCTCAGAAGCTTATCAACAGTCCTGGATATAGCTAATCTGCATGTGGACTAGGCTAGTTGCAGGAAAGACAGGAAACAAGCTTAGATTTTTTTCCAGAAAACAGTTAAAACAGCACTAAAAACAATTTCAAGTGCAGTGCAAGCTTGCACACTTGAGTGTGTAGCAGTATTAAAGCAAATGTAGTTTAAATAAATGCAATTTATTCAAAATATGTTTGTATTCTGAACTATATTCAATTTTGTTTTATTCAATTCTGAACAGTAAATAAGTGCCAAAAAATATACTTATCAACTGAGAAGCACACTCAGTCAGAACACAAGGAGATTTTTTTTTGTTAGAAAAGTGCAATGGGAGGAAGGAGGAGCAGAAGATTTGTTTATTTATTTATTTATTTCCAGTTTGATAACCGGGGAGGTCCACTGGGCCCAGAGGGCCCGTTTTCAGTGGAGGCCCGGGGAGAAAAGCTCCGTATTACATACAATTAGAACAAATATAGAGTTTTACATTAAGGTCTGGAGAGAAAAGCTCCTTATTACATACAGTTAAAACAAACATACATTTATGTAATTATACATACAATTATAAAATGTTTTAGAAAAGAAAGCATAATTATATATGGTGTTGTACCAATTTGAAGGGGAGCATAAAGAAAGGGAGAAAAAGTAGGGAGGAAAGTAACAGAGAGAAGGGAGAGAGAGCTATTTACAGTATTTACGTCTGGACATTCTTTAGATTTCAGACCATGGAAGTTGTGGGGAAGAAAAGAAAAGAAAAAAATAGCAAGTGCATGAGGGAGTAAATGTATAAGTGATATTAGGAGGGGTTACGTAGAAAGCAGAACGTAAGGAAGAAAAAGTAGCGAGAAAAATAACAGAGAGAGGGGGGAGAGAGAGCTATGTACAATATTTACATTTGGGCATTCTTTAGATTTCTGACCAAGGCAGGTGTATGGAAAGAAAAGAAAACAGATAGCATGTGCATGAGAGTGTAAATGTATAAGTGATATTAGAAGGAGTTAGGTAGGAAGAGTGCAATTACATTTCCAGTTTTGGGAGAGGTGGGAGTGGAGCAGGGATTTGAAGAGTTCTAAGCTTGAAGTGATTTTTAGCAAGGGAGGGAGGGAGTTCCATTTTTTGGCTAGAGAATAGGAAAGGAGAAACTGGCCAGGGGGACGTTTTGGTTTATATACAGAAAGAAGATTTTGTTGGGCAGATCTAAGGGGTCTGTTTGGAGTGTAGAATTGTAAGATATTAGTAAGAGTGGGGCATGCAGTAGGTTTAAAGATTATTTTGTGGGCTGTAGTAAGCTGTAGGTAGACAATGTGGTTAGGATGCTCAAGCCACTTTAGCATATTGAGAGAGGTGCAATGATGGGAGGAGTGTTTAGATTTAGTAGCAAATTTAGCAATTTTGTTGTAGCAGCTTTCTAGTTTTGAGGAGATGGTAATAAAAAGATTGGTCAGAAGTGGAGTACCGTACAATAGTGAAGGGAGTAAATAAGTAGAAGCTAGAGTTTGCCTTGTAGATGGAGAGAGAAAGTGAGCATTTCTATATAACATACCTAGCTTCTGATGTTTTTTTTTTATGTTAAGTTGGACGTGTGTATCGAATTTCAGGTGTTCATCGATAGTGACCCCAAGAAGTTTAGCAAAGGGGACAACTTCTATAGAGGAGTTGGCATAGCTGAAGATATTGAAGGATTGCTTGTCAAGTGTGACAGTTTTTGAGGGAGAGAAGAGAAGGATTTTGTATTTAATGGCATTAAGTGAGAGATGGTTTTGAAGCATACAGTGCTCGGTAGTTGTAAAGGCCAGTTGGGTTTTTGTCTGAAGCTCAGTGAGACTAGGAGCAGAGCAGACTACAGTGGAGTCATTTGCATATTGCACTATTTTAGTGTTAGGAATGGTGGTGTGAAAGTCATTGACAAATATATTAAAGAGCATAGGTCCTAGTATGGACCCCTGGGGAACCCCGATGGGGGTAGGAAGGAAAGTAGAGATACTGGTTTGCCATTTCACAGCCTGGGATCTGTTAGAGAGATAACTGTAGAACCAGTTAAGGCAATTTTGAGAGAGATTAAGGTTAGAGAGATGATTCAGAAGGTGGGAATGGGAGATGGTATCAAATGCTTTGGATAGATCAAGGGCGATGGTGGAAACAATATCTCCAGAGTCATGAGCAAGGTTTATTATGTCTAAGAAAGAGAGGAGAGCAGTCATAGTACTATGTCCAGGACGGAAGCCATGTTGGGTAGGGGTAAGGAGTTGATTATTTATGAGGAAGGGCATGAGTTGGAGATGGATGCATTTTTCAAGGATCTTTGAGATTGGTGAAAGAATGGCTATGGGTCAGAAGTTGGAGATGTTACTATGTTTGCCTCCTTTGTGGAGGGGCAGGATATAGGCTGCCCACCACAATTTGGGGACATATGATTCCTGTATGGATCTGTTGATGAGAATGCTGATGGGAATGGCAATACCATCTGCGGCAAGCTTTAGAAAGAGTGAGGGAATATTGTCAGGGGCGTTGGAGCATGGAGTATTAGCGAGGGGGATATGTTGTGAAAGTGGTAAGAAATAAAGTTGGGATGGTGGAGAGTAGTAGAGGTATGGTAGGAGAAAAAGATAATTCAAGGTTAAGAACCTAAGTGGGTTGGCCTTCTCAAATGTTCTCTTTGTATCAGATAGAATGAACACCAGACTGGGAGGAGTGTCCCAGATCAAATTTACAGTTGGGGCGGGCAACTGCAAAGCCACCAACTATAACAACACCACAACAATAGGGTAGGAGGGAGAAAACCAGTTTCAGAACAGATCAGAAAACAGCAAATATATAAACTAATTCAGTCAGGGAAAAATTAAGACAATGCAGAACTCTGAAAAGTAAAAGTGCCAAGGAATATACTTATCAGTGATATAGTTCCAGATTATTTGAGAAGCACTCTTCAGTCAGAACACAAGGGGATTCTAACGGTGTATGCAGGAATTTAAAAACGGAATATTTTTAAATCAGCAAGCCTTGAAACTATCAGATAACAGGAAAGTTGTTAAACCAGTTTTACAAACTTTAACACCACCACAGGAATGTGGGGGAACCAGTTTAAGAACAGATCAGAAAACAGCAACAATGTCAGCAAATGTATAAAATAATACAGTCAGGCAAAAATTAAGAAAATGCAGAACTCTGAAAAGTTAAAGTGCTGGGAAATATACTTATTAGCGATATATTTTCAGTCCGAACACAAGGAGATTTAAACAGTGTGTGCAGGAATTTACAAACAGGAACTATTTTTAAATCAGCAAACCTTGAAACAATCAAATAACACAAAAGCTCCAGTTTTGTCAACTTTAATACCACCACAGGAATAGGGGTGATCCAGTTTCAGAACAGATAAAAATATAGCAACAATGTCACTGAATATATAAAATAATTCAGTCAGGCAAAAATTAAGACAATGAAGAACTCTGAAAAGTTAAAGTGCCAAGAAATATACTTATCAGCGATATATTTCCAGATTGTTTGAAAAGCACTCTTCAGTCAGAACATAAGGAGATTCTAACAGTGTATGCAGGAATTTATAAACATAGACTATTTTTAAATCAGCAAGCCTTGAAGCAACCAGATAACATAAAAGCTGTTAGACCAGTTTTATAAAATGTTCAAAATATTACAATCATTTACAACCATATTTTACTTGTTATGGAGTTGAACCCAGGACCTACTAAACATAAGACTGTAACTCTACCCATGTAGCTTGTTGGACATCTGTATCATTTAGCAAGTTATAGCTCTGTTCACATATCTCAAAATGCATTCAGCTCTTACCTTGTGACCTCCTTCGTCACCTCCCCCCATGTCTAGTACACTGAACAATAGCAGTATCCCCTAGTATGTTATTTACCCCCCTTAAAAAGACTCCTAAATTCTTAGATGATTTAACGTCCTACAATCAGACCAGCTAATTTGCCACTGAACTGGCTTTTACCTCTAACATTTTAGCCTCATGCAACTCTCTTTTCTGTTTCCCCTATACTTTAACCACCCTAGCCCTCCTCATCGTCTGAACCATTTGTTATCCTCTGCTGTATATGGCCTTCTCCCATCCTCTTGACCTCTGCCTACAAACCCACCCCACAATTTTTCTATTCCTCCCTCTGAGTTCCCATCTGTTACATTCCTTTTCATGCCTACTTATCTTCTGCTCTCCTTGTAGTGGGAGATACTCCCAGCTACCACTTGCTCTACTGTACTTTTATCAGGGTTAGCAGTTATCTTTCCATCTGGCCATTTTTCTCATCACCTTTGATTTTGTGGCCGAATCTCCCACTAGTTCCTTTTACCATATACATTGCTACCTACTTACCTGTAAGCATCAGAATACCTTTTGCAAATGTCTTCCTATCCTAAGCCTTTCTCCCTGTGCTTGATCTATCCCATATTTTCTAATGTTCCCCCATTTCAGCCTTCAATTCTGTTCACTCTGCCTGGTCACACACGGATAGTCAATTCTCTACTGTTTCTAGTTTTTTGTTCTTGAATGACACCAACCATTCTTGCATACAACAAACATTCTCTGAAGTCCCAAAGATCACTAACTCAACCAACTGCTCCATGTACTCATCACTTCAAAAATCTGTCTTCCATTTCTGACAGCCAGCAATGCTGGGCCCAGATAGCCTTAAAACAGACTTTTTGAGGCCTTTAAGAAACAGCAATCACCCTAATTATGTATCCATCTCCAGTAGGGGGTCTATATTAAATCAGTGAAATGGCATTATAGCGAATGCCATTTCACCGACAAATATAGACTGAAATCCCAAAACAGCAAAAGCTCAGGTCAGTCATTTTTTTTCCCAGGGAAAAAGATTGCTTGGCCTGAGAAGTGACTTTGCCCTTTACCCCAATGTAGTGTGAACTCAGAGTTAGTATATTTAGTTAGGGGGGGGGGTTGGGGGGCAAAGTCCCCCCATTTTGCAATGTTTTAAGTAGTGTGTTGTGTTTTGTTGGCGTACCGATTTTTTCCCCATAAAATCGGTGACCTGGGGTTTTGCTGTTTTGGGATTTTGGTCTATATGTGTTGGTGAAATGGCATTCACTGTAATGCCATGCTACTGATCTAATATAGACCCCCAGCAGGTCAGAATTAAAGGTGCAATACCCTAATTGTCTTGGCATGCCACCATTTCATTCTTTCTGAAGAAAAGGGATTTATCTTACCTCTCCAGAAAACTGAGGCACCCTCTTCCTCACCTCATCACAATGGAGAGCATAATGCTTGTTAAGATTTTCGCCCAGAAATCTGAAGGAATTTTTAGGAAGTTTAAGACAGCAAAATTACGTAAAAGTTAGATTTGGTAATTGATCTTAAAAAAGATGGATGGGGAGACCTAGCATCATTTAATTGTGAATTAGTATTTCCAAAGTTATATCTGCAGCCTCAAGCCTTTTGAAACTTTCATAAGGCTGCTGAGTAATTTGAGTAAAACTACATTTGGAAGGCCATACAATGATTTGTTACTTGAGGGGAATTTATGAGGCAGACAAATGTGTCATGCTCGAAATCCCTTGCATAGACATGTACCAATGGATACTTTTCTCACCCTTTCCATCTCTTTAGTGAAATCCATCATGTATTCCTTGTATGTCAACATCTATTCATAATTTCATTCACTAATGTAGACGTGTACTTGAACATCTATTCATAATATGTAGGTATTAGAGTGCCCAAGCAACCAACTCATGGACAATTGGCTTCTCTGACTACCACAGCCTCTGAAATTTTCCCCCAAATTTTAGACATGTTAATAGCTGTCACCTTCCTATCAGAACTTACACACACAGGCAACATGCTATCACGTAGCAAGTCTAAACTGTTCCCATGAGCTTTACTGAAGTGAATCTCATTAAGATGGTCGACTAACATTAAATACCTAGATACCATTGTATGCAACAGTATGACCCAGATCGCTGAACTTACATTTCAGCTATTGTTGAAAGATATCTCCTCTTATCTGATAAAAATAGTTGAAGCTCTCCCTGTCCAAAATAATGAAGATAAGCAGTATTAAGTGATAATTCTTAAATTCTTGGCTTTTTGCAATAATAAGCCACAAGTAAGTATTTTTCCAGAATGGTTGAAAAACTGCAAACTGTACAACTGGACCATTTTTATGGAATTCCCACTCTAAAATGTCCAAGAATAAAAAGTATCAATTCTTAGCAATGGAAGACTCGGCATACCCAGATAGCAATTGTATAGTTAAGCAAACTTTATTTTTATCAAGTGTGGGTCAGACCAAAACCCCTGCCTTTTTCAGACCTGCTTTGAAGTTTTATTTATTCATGAGTAATGAAATGGGAAATTTACATCAGGTGGGGCTAGGCACTCTGAGATCCTGACTGAGGACACAATGCTTGACAGCTCTGTACAAGATTACAAAATGTCACAGGGGAATTGGACTAATAAGTAGAATACAGGACATGCAGCAAATATAGATAGAGAATTCTACTACTTATTGTTAGCACTGCAGTGGTTTATGGCAGGCATTTGGTTTTGTGATGATCGAATGGAGACTTTTAATGACATAGCCGTCATTGTAATACACTAGCACTAACTAAACAGATGGCTATATTTTTATGACTCCTCCAGATTCACTGGACTATCAAGGTATGGAATCATGGAATCTTTAAGCTTGGGCAGACTATTGATTTCTTTAACTCTCTCTTACAATGCTATAAGCTGCTAGGATGCATCATACCAAATGGCTATGAATCGGCCAGTGTGCAAACCAGGAAAAGTAAACAGGAAACTGATTACCGAGATTGGGAAGTTCATTTAATTCGATGCAGTGATGGAAATTCCATATAGTCTGGCTGCAAACTAGTATATAAGAGCGGACATCCTTGACCCAGCTGAATCATGGGGAGGAGAGCATGAAAGATAAATGATTAAGATGCAGTTCATCTAATGCAGATTAGCTTCATATTAGTTGAGACTGTCTCCAAGCACAAGCAACACTGAAAAACTTAGGGAGGACACCACCTTGGCTTTGGCTGCAAAGTGCTCTCTTCTAAAGATGAAAAAATGCCTTTTAGATTTCTGCCATCTGCTTTACTAGCTGCTTAGATTAAAATTTAAAAGATTCATTATTCATGACGTGCTGCCATAATTTATTGTGTTCACTTTCTTTTATATGAGGCTAAGGAGTTCTGTCTGTGTTACTTGGTTGTTGCAATATTTAGAAAAATGTGAAAATGTTACCTATATAAATTAATATCATAAAAACAACAGTTAATATCTATTTTGCTGCACTAGACAGAAGCCAAATATTAATGCAGTTGTTTGCTATTGTGTAAGCTTTAAGATGAAATATTTTAAAACATTGTACATAGCATGGTTTTGGAAATATTAATGCAAATATGAACAGGCAATATTTGATGCCTACAGGAGTTAGTAGGAGTTAACTGTAGGTACACCTGGAGGTGTCACTCAGACGTAATGAGTTAATCCAGTTTCTTATCAGTATTAGTGTACTTTGCCCAGTTTAATGTTTATATGTTCCTCAGTAAAATGTTTTAAAAAAATCCCACTTTTCTGGTGGTACTGTGGTGCCTCTTTCATTTGTTTCTTTGTCTCTCTCTCTTTCTTTCTTCTGTAGATTTTTTGTTGCTAACTGTCCCCAGGATTGAGAAAGATTGCTATCACATATGCTAATGCAATACATACCTTTCCTAGCCCATAGTGCTAATTATTGATTTTTAATTTCTCATTGAATCCACTTGCTTGGGATTTAGCTGGTAGGGCACACTAATACATGCATATATGCACGTATGATTTTGTGTGTGTGTGTGTGTGTGTGTGTGTGTGTGTGTGTGTGTGTGTGTGTGTGTGTCTGTGTGTGTGTGTGTGTGTGTGTGTGTGTGTGTGTGTGTGTGTGTGTGTGAGGGTGTGGATATGTATACCTGATGGGGAAAAACCCATACTGATGCTTAAAATATATCTCTGCAAACTTAAACATGATAAAAATAACATAGAATGAGGGATCTAAACATGAAACAAAATAAAAAGAGCAGGACAAGAAAGAGAAAAACTGAGGGAGTGACAGGTCATGTGATAAAATATGGAATGAAGCGGTTTGTCTCCAGAGATCATTGAGATAGCAGGGGGATCCTACAACATAAAGAGAATGAGAGAGCTTCACTCTAAGAATTTGAGGAAGAAAATCATGGCAAAAATTAGGAGGTGCAGTGCCCAGCAGGATAAAAGGACTCTCATCAAACTAAACAAATAACTCAGTGGACAAATAAAGTCTATAAAAGTCAAATTTGAGGTATGGTTTGCCTCGCAGGCCAAGGACAACCATAAAGCATTCTTTAGCTATGTCCACAACCTCAAAGGCAATACACAATTGTGTGCAGAGCTCTTTGTAATTGCAGCCATCTATAATGAGCCAAAAGACATAGCAAACTTCCTGGCTGATAAATTCAGCTCCAACTTTACCCCTCTGAACCCCTCAACCTTCCGTCAGGAAATATCATCAAATATAACTCCCTCTACTATCACTAGGGAACACGTCCTTAATGTTCTCTCTAAGACCAAGAACACTGCATCAATGGGCCCAGATAATATTCCAGGTTGCCTTCTAAATACCATGGAACATGACATATCAAGCCTCTGGAATTACTATTTAACTGTAGCCTTCAAACAGGTTTCATGCCTCATGAATGGAGAAAGGCAACAGTCATCCCTCTTCACAAAGATGGGCCATATACAGGTCCTGGAAACTACAGACCCATAAGTCTCACTAGTCTTATATGTAAAGCCATGGAAAGCATTATCATGGAGATGATCAATAGAAATATAGTAAACCTCCAGACACTGAACACAACCCAGTTTGTCTTTGTCAAGTGCAGATCATGCCTACTCAATCTGTTGGACTTCTATGAGAAGGTCACCAAAGTAATGGATGAGTGCAAAATGGTTCACACTGCCTACCTTAACCTGGCCAAGGCATTTGACACAATACCCCACTCAGGCATTGTTGACAAACTCAAGAGGTTAGGTATAAACCCATATGTCACCTAGTAGATAGCCAACTGACTCACAGACAGGAGCCAGGAAGTTAGAATTGGGGAGTCCCCCTCTACAAAGAGGCCAGTCTCAAGTGGAGTCCCTCAGGGATCAAACCTTGGACTACGCCTTTTTGGCATTTACTTCTTAGAAGTCAACACCAATGTCAGTGGTGTCTCGCTGACTAAATTTGCTAATGATTGCAAACTAGGAGCCATCATTGAATCTTACACTGACACAAATGTTCTCCAGTAAGGGCTGACACAGACAAACAACTGGTGTCAGAGCCATGGACTAAAAGTAAATGTAAAGAGATGCATAATAGTATCCTTTGGGAAGTCATTCATCCCTGGTAACTATCATATTGACAACACACCCCTTAGAGCTGACCCAGTAGTCAGGGACTTAGGAACACACATAGATAGTAATCTAGCCTTTGCTCATCAGGTATCTACAGTGGTGAGGAAATCATTCTATGTTGCACAACTTATAAACAAAGGGATGGCATCTAAGTCCAAGGAAGCCATTGTTCCATGTTATTCAGCATTCATCAGACCCATCATTGAGTACAATGCCCTTTTTGGTATATACTTAACCAGGCATATCCAACAATTGGAATGTCCACAGAGGTTCCTCACTAAAAGAATACAGGGTGTAAATAAAATGTCATATGCAGGCCACCTCAAGGCCCTATCCCTGTATTTTGTCTCCTACAAGCTTTTGAGGGGAGATCTATACCTGGCATACAGGTCATTGTCATACCCCACTCTGATGAGCCTCCTGCATATCCACAAAACAAACAGCACCAGAATTACCCATTCTAAAGATGTAAAGCTTGCCTGTGATATAAATAGGTTCTGCTGGAGAGATAGGTATGTATCCCAGACACTACAGCATCTATGGAACATCCATGTGAAGCAGTGAAGCAGAGTTCCTCCCTAACCTAATTCAAGTGCAACTTGGACAATTGGATGGGATACCAGACATTCATCCTGGTTTGTCAACTATGTCTCTAATGGACAAAGGTAATCTTATAAATGGTTAATCTCCTAAATCCCTGCTTACACTTATCAAGGGTATCAGAACTTGTAAGAGATTTGGGATGCATCGCTAGGCTTAAAAAGGCCCTTGTGGTTGTTAGCCTAGTAAACACCTATGAACCTATATGAACCAAATATCTCTGTCTGTCTCTCTGTCTGATTTTCTATTTAACTATTTATTCACCCTTTCTATTCATGTTATACAGGTAAGTGGGCTAGTCCATGTATCATTTGTGGTTGTTATCCATGCTACAGAGACATCGGTCAAGATTATATATAAGTTGATAATTTAGTGTAACAAATCAAACTGTATGTGTTTGCAGAAAGCAATGTAGGAGAGAATTCCCTTAATGACACTGGGATAACATACACATTCAAAAAAGACAGTTACTAGAAGTCAAGATTGAAACCTGGAGTGTAAGTCAGATATTGTATCACTAAGCTACCATGCTAATGCTAGCAGGCAGGTTAGTAAGGTGAGAAAGTACAGACCGACACAGTAAAGGACCTACAAGGAGAACAAAAGTCAATATAGGGTGAAAGAAGATATGCTAGGAAATATAAACAAGAAAGACAGGTGTAGAGGTTACAAGAGTTGCACAGGCAAGATCTCATTGTAAAAACTTAGTATAGCTAACAGTCAAAGCAAATACCAAAAAACAAAACTTAAACATGAAAAATGCAAAAGGAAACGCAAAACATAGAATGTGTCTTTACTGAGTGCAAGCATAAACTTTTGGACTAATTTGCTCCTCAAAAGATATATTAAATCCTTTAAGGAAACTAACAAAGGCGTAGAAAAAGAAAATGAACCAAAATAATCCATATCATTATCATATGAATTATAATTGAAGAATTGTGCTCTACATGAATTTATTGATCTTACTCAAGCACAGTTTGGGTTTTATGGAACATTTGTCATTTAACCAGATTTCAGTATAAATGCCTAACATATGCTGAGGTTCCTACAGTATTTTTTGAGACTAGATGGCTTGAGTCTGAAATCCCCAAGGATTTAACTGCAATGAAGCGGGAATTTATACTAAGTCTAAAACTGATTTAGCATTTGTGTGGCATGTGCTAGGGAGCTTGTCCTCTGAAAAAAATGCTTCAGTGTGCCACAGCGAGTGTCACATTTTACTAATTTAACCTAGCTCAGTCTTGAACTTTCAGTAGACAAGATATCTATGGGTGGATGAAGACTGAACACACAAGTTTAGTTGCCTGAGCTTCAACCCACCAAAGATTAGAGTTTCTCCGTAAGAAATCACTCTCACTGAGTTGTGCCAAAGGGATGCCCTTTGCGAGGGAACACCACTACCCCTTTCTCAGTTGATGCAACTGTGGATTTGGTATATATAATTTTGGTTGGGGAGCTTACTCTCCATATAGGGGTGCAGAGGGGCTTGCCCCCTAACAAAATACTTAAAAGTTTTTTTTGATAATTTTTTTGGTGAATGCAGTTTGGGGATTCTGATCCTCCATGCATTCAGTTTCACTCACTCATAGTGGGAACTAGTCGGGCACCAATGCACTTTTCTAATGCTTCCTGATATACCAAAAGGTCCATGATATTGCCCTTAGTACATTTAACCTAAGCTTTTCTTACGCAGAAACAGAAAGGTAACTTGGCACTTAGCTTCTGCATCATGTTCATATAAACCACTGATGATGTTTGTATGTATATCCTAATATTTTTCTTCAAGTATGGCATTTGATTTTTTTTTTCTGTGAAAAAAAGGTCTTCTGTCACAGGTAGTTAGTTACATATGTCACCCGTCTCATACAACAAATGTCTGTGAGTCTATATTTTCTCTAGCATCTAGATGTACAAAACTAGTAATCTGAATAATAGAAAAAAATATATAATTTTATACCACTTGGAAGTTCCTTTCCTTCTTCTGTCAGTCTCCTCTCCATTATTGGTGGCAAATTTGCTAACATGTAGCATTCCCTACATATTTTTAATTCTGAAACTGAAAAATGGTGCTTGATCAATATTTTCTGCTGCTTTCTTCTCACTCTGTAACAGTTGTCATCTGTCTTTTGTAATACTTTGAACTTCATTGCTGTTAGAAGCATAACTAAAGGATATACACAGAACAGTAGTATTTTATTTGCTGCAATTATAATCAGTACCATTAGGAGTTACATTATTTCCATTACAACCTAATCACAGCTGAACAACACTAGTATTCATTAAAGCTAATATTCTCTTCTTTATTTATTTGAACTATGTTCACTCTATTCTTTTTGCATTAGCATTTGATTTCCACTGATTAAATCACTGTTAGCAATTTCTAAATTGCTAGTGTTATGGGCTATATGACAACACTGCACTTAGGGATATTTCCTCTTTAAAAATATAAACAACAAAAACAATATAATAAGTTGTTAGATTTAGTAGCTTTATTATTTTTTTTGAAAGATAAAGTATCAGTCATCTAAAAATAAAACTGCTATAATTAACACTACATTTAAAAGGCAAGTTATATTTCATGTCATGGTATATTTTAGGACAGCAGACATTTGGTAGACAGGAGCTGTATTCATTTGGTGCATTTATTTATCATATGACTTGTCCATTGTCATTTATAGCAAATCAACATGTGTATTGTGTCAGGCTTGCAATGACTATTAGCTTCAATACTGTCCTTGACGCATTATAATTAATATACCTTTAGGTTTTACGTTGTCGAAACCAGCCTGATACTGACTGGGCTTCACATCACACTGATTTGATTTTACCACATCTTCCCTCATACACAGTCTGAGAACATAATTGGATTTGACAAAAGACTGGGATTCTTTTTTGAGGTAACATACTGTACTCATTTGCACAGTATCACACTTACATGCACACTTTTCATTTTGAAAATGTAGTATCAAAATCATTTGACATCAACATGCAGCAATTATAATTTCACTAATAAAGAAAATATTTAAGCTTTTACAAAAATATAATCATACTTTCATGTTAGCATCCATTTTATTACTTATTTGATGTAATAAATAGATGTTAGAAACTCAATGGAACCCTACATCTCCAGCTGTTGTAAAGTAACTATCATGGACTGTGGATGTGAGAGTTCTTTCCATTTATGACAAGTTACCATTGGTTAACTTCTGCTTCAGGTAATGTGTCCCTTATAGGCAGAATGCTAGCTTTGCAGATAAGTCACTTTTATGCAATGTGTCTGTCTTGGGTAGAATACGACTACTACAGTACTTAAGCTAGGAAAACACTGACTCACATTCTTCTACATCTATGTATTCACCTGCTTGTGGCAATAGATCAGCTAGTTGTGATGATAGTCTACTCAATTTGGATATCTCAGGAATGGCCTTGGTGAATCTTTGATTTCTACTTTGGAACAAAACAATCAATGCTGTGATAAAACACCGAATACTGTGGAACAAAAAAATCATATGTTATTCCATATAACCTTACCCTCCTTAATTTTGTATCTATTGTATTGTCTTTCACTTGTTATTACACAAACTGAGTTGGGCCTGAAATTGGTCAGTGCTGCTCAGTCCTTTCCCTGGTATTAAAAAAATAATTGAGTATATGAAAAAACTATATCGTCAGTATACATGACATATAATTTTAATTCAGATGCTGTAGCTTTAGTAACCATCTCACTTTTTATTACCCCATCTCTTTTTCCCATCTCAGTTGAGATGGACCATCAGATCTGGTTTCAAGTCAACCAAGAAAAGAATTTTGTCATAAAAAATACCTGCACTTAGATTTCTCCATTTGGCCATTTTGTTCCATAGTCTCATACAACATGCTGTTAAGCAACACCTTTGTCTCAAACATTAGAACGGTGGTCACCTGCCCAATACTAGTTGCACTGTGCTCATTGTGGTTGCACTATGTATTGATAGCGACCTTTAAAGTATTATAATCTAATTAAGAATATCCCTGGCCATTCATACTGCTCTCTTAGAAGTAGCATTTACTTATAGATATTTTGAGGCACGATTTATGGATGAATCCATATTCCTTTGTCCATTATTGAAACTCTGAGGACATGGACTGGGTTCCATTGTTAGTGTCAAGTCCAGTAGGAATTCCCTATCTAGGGAACATCATCCTTAATTGGGATATAATTTGCTGACATGTTATACCATGTAGGTTGATTGGCTTAGCATCTCTTGAATAGCAGTCCTACAAAGTGATGTTTTCTATTTTGTACACACAAATTTGATACAATTATTTACCTTTGCCTTTTTGGTAAGATACAGTCAGGGCCTTTCTCCTTTGAGTTGGTCAGTGTTCAAAACAGAATTTACACCTAGATATGCACTTGGTTATTTCAATATTAATGTTAGAATACATTCTCTCTATATCTCTCTCTATCTCTCTACTTGGTCTACCCTTGATGTTCAAGTATTTGTCATAAGACATCTGCCATCTACAAAGCTGGCATCACCATTTGATCTTGGTACAACAAGACATCCTCATGCTGGGGGGCGGAGCCTATATGGCCAACTGAGAGCAGTGAATTTTGTGAGCTCCATAAACTAGTATAATAATATAGGAAAATTTTATTATTTTTAAGTTTAAAATGTCAGAAATCTATTGATAAACTACTAAACTATATAAATATCAATGTTGGTGGAGATATACAAAAATTTTCCTGTCAAGTAACTTGGAGATATATTGAGTCACTGAATATGAACAATTCAAGGAATTCTCATCCAGATGCTGCCTTTAAAAAAGAACTGCAATTGATGACATCTACCTTACAGGAACTATCTTTGAAGATGGATGGCTTTAACAATTACTTAGAAAACCTCAAATTAAATTTTCAAAAACAGACTGATACTCTTAAGGAACTATTACAGCAACATCATACAAGAATAACAAATATAGAGACTTCTCTAAATGACATTGAAGGGAGACTCAAAGAGGAAGAATTCCCCAAAAAATTCTGCTTAAACAGAATGCATGGCTGCTTAACAAAATAGATGACTTAGAAAACAGGGAAAGGAGAAACAACATAAGGATCTTTGGCCTGCCTAAAAACACTGAAGGAGAAGACGTTATTTCATTCTTAACGACCTGGATTCCTGAATTTTTAGACTTGAAAGAGGGATTTCATTTGGAATTAAAAGGGTGCATAAAGCACTGAGGAAACCTTCTAACTCAACAGATACTCCACCTGGATGCATAGTTATATATATTTTTTCATTTCTGGACAAGGAACTAATATTAAAATCTGCTTGGAGAAAATAACCCTTAAAATACGATCAAAGCCTGATAAGGTAACATTAAAGCACAACTGGTCTTTCCATTCAAGATAAAAATACTTTTTGCCAAATGAGATTAGAACCTTTAATGACTTAGAAGAAGCTACTATATTCCTCAAAAACAACAACATAGTGCATATCCCAGAAGAAATGGAATGGATGGCCCCTATTTTTAAAATAATAAAAGAAACAAAACTTTGGACTGATGCTAGAAAGAAGAAACAAAAAAACTTATTCCAAGATAGCTGTCCCAAAAAATAAGTCTTACAACTACATCTCTCAAAGTATCAACTGATATGGTACATCACTTTTCATCTGTTTGTATTTAAAAAAAGGAGGGTTTCTTAAACAACTGAGAAATAGTAATGATTTATTCAGAATGTTCAAAGAGTCAAATAATTGTTCACAAACAAAGGTAGGTCAAGATGGGTTACTATTAATATTATATATAAGCCAAACAAAGCAACATATAATACAAACATAGATGTTTCTATCCCCCTACTTGAACTCAATGAATACTTATCTTGTTCGTTTTTCATTGTATTTTACTTATAGTAATTTAAGTTATCAATTAACTAATTTAGCAAGGTACCATTCATCAGAGTTCAGACTCAAATGTAACAAATTAACATCATATATAATAGCAGTAACAGTAGATCGTTTTGAAAAAAATGCTGTCATGGAGACTAATGCCTTCTTCAATTAAAGTATGATTTAGAAATGTCATCTATATCCTGGTTAAATAATAGTAGCAAGCTCTTAATACAAATGTCATCATTATTCTGTCTAAATATAGTTTATATCAGTTATGGCAGGTATCACAGCTATGAGTGCTGTTTGATCAATCCTGATATGGTGTGCGTGGATGCAGCTGTGTCTGGCAGCTAGTACAAATGTCATTATTATTCTGCCTAAACATAGTTAATATCAATTATGGCAGGTATCATAGCTTTGAGTGCTGTTTTATTAAGCCTGACATGGTGTATGTGGATGTAGCTGTGTCTGGCAGCCATTGTATGTTTTCATTTTTTGTCTCTGGGAAGCTGTGGGTTGCGGCTTGTGATTGAGGTTCACTGATGATTGTATTAGGAGGAGACATTTGGTGTTTTAGCCTGGATCCAGGGAAAGGAGGTGGATAAAACTGTGATTTGAGGTATTTTCATAGGTTCATAGGTAGATACTAGGCTATTAGCCCTAGGGCCTATATAAGCCTAGCCAAAAAGGTACCCTGGATTTAGCCACCCAAGAAAATTATTTTTCTGTGCCCCTGTTGAGCAGAGCTACAGAAGTGATCCCTAGGGTGAATTTCCTATTTCCCATTCAATCATCAAAATGTTTCTTGAAGAGTGCTAATGAGGAGCTCTGTTTGACAAAGATAGGTAGTCTGTTCCAGAGTATGAGAAGTTTCTGGGACAGGAATCTATCCCTCCAGCATGTTCTGTTTATTGTGGTGACTAGGTTTAGGTCCCTTGAGTGTGTAGCTCAGACAGATTGGGATTTCTTTAAGTGGAGTATGTCCAACAGCTCTGGGTTTGACATAGCTTTGTATGTTAGGCAGAGATCACCTCTGAGTAGGCAATATGCAATGGAGTAAAGCTGGAGTTTTTTGAGACGGTCTGCATAGGGCATCTGTTGAGGACAATAATCCTCATTGTGAGGTATTTCTGTGGCCTTTCCAGTTGTAGTAGATGTCTTGTGAGGTACATACCAAAAGGGGCATTGTACTCTATAATGGGTCTAATGAGTGATGAGTAGAGAGGAACAATGACCTCTTTAATTCTGGATGAGAAACCTTTTGTGATGAGGTGAGCCATGTAGAAGGATTTCCTGACCACTGTGGTGATGCGATTATCAAAGGAGAGACTACTGTCCACCTGTGTCCCAAGGTGTCTTATCACACTTTCGGTGTTAAGTAGACTACGACTTATGTGGTAGTTCATGGGTACAGAGTTTTTACCAAAGGGGATGACAATACACCTTTTGGCATTGAGCTTCAGGCCATGACTTTGACACCAGGCATCTGTCTCAGTGAGGCCCTTTTGTAGTATGCCCACATCGTTAGGAGTTTTGATTATGGCTCCTAGTTTGCAGTCATCTGCAAACTTTCTTAGCCAAAGACCTGTGTTAGCCTGTACTTCAGAGAAGTAGATAACAAACAGGATAGGACCCAGGACTGAACCCTGTGGTACTCCACTTGTCACTGGTCTGAAGTCGGATTTAGAGTCTGCTACTTTCACAGTGTGAGTTCTGTCCATGAGCCACTTGGAAACCCATCTTGTGACATAGGGGTTTATACCTAGTTTAGTGAGCTTATCTATAATTCCAGAGTGGGGAATGGTGTCAAAAGCCTTGGCAAGATCTAGATTAGCTGTGTGAATCACCTTACCCTCATCTATGGCTTTGGTGACTGCTTCAAAGAAGTCAATCAGGTTCAGGAGACATGATCTGCCTTTTACAAACCTGAACTGGGTAGGGTCCAGAGTTTGGAGATTACCAATGTCTTTGTTTATGAGTTCCATGATGATACGTTCCATGGCCTTTGCAGACCAGGCTCGTCAGGCTAATGGGGTGGTAGTTCCCGGAGTCTGTCGTGGCTCCCCCTTTGTGGAGTGGGATAATTGTCACGGTGCACCATTCAGTGGGCACAAAGCTTGAGGTGAAGCTATGATTCAACATGGTACTTAGGTAGTGTGCCAATTAATTCTGTAGTTCATGTAGAACGCAGCCTGGGTTATTGTCAGGTCCCATGGATGCTGTGATCTTGGCTTTGGAGAGTGTGTTTTTAACCTGTGCAGCCATGATTACAAGAACTTTGCATTCTTCCAGTATAGAGATGGGCCCTCTAGGGGGAGAGAGGGGGATAAAGTTTGCACTGGACCTATCTGCCAGGATGTTGGCAATATCAGTTGGTTCTGTATATTTAGTGCCATTGTGCTGTAACTCAGAGCAAATCTGAGTGTTGCCATTGAGATTCTTAGCATATAGAATGCTTTGTAGTTGTCTTTAGAGTCAGTGATAATTTTGTTTTCGTAACTAGCTTTGGAGGATTTTATGAGGGATCTCAGCTTTTTACTGAGGTTGACCAGGGAGTTCCTCCAGTCATGGGATTTTACTCTTTTTTGCAACAGTTTCTTTCTTCTGTTGTAGAGTTTGTTTATGGCAGAGGAGCACCAGATTGGCTTCCTTTTTTTGGAGGATAGCATATTGGTTCTATTAGGGATAGCATGATCCATGCACTCGTGTAAGTGCTTATAAAGTGCATTTGTGTAGGATTCAACAGTCGTACCTCTATCGTCCGTTTGCATGGGTGTCATGAGGTTTGCCACTTCTGTCTTAAGAAGTGTGATGTTGGCTTTGGAGAAGTTTTTTATGGTGGTTTCCCTAACTGAGGGTGGGGGCAGGATGTGGATGTCTAGGGTGATTAGCTTGTGGTCGGATCTGACCAATGAGGAATTGACCTCTGATGTGGAACACCAGTTGCCCATGTTGGTAATGATCAGGTCTAGGATATTGCTGCCACTGGTGGGGGTGTGAATAAGTTGATCCAAGGCATTGGAATTTATGAATTCCAGAAAACGTTGAGCGAAAGTGTTGGTACATGTGTAGTTTTCCCAGTTAATGGTGGGGTAGTTGAAATCGCCCATTATTAGGGTGCTGGGTTGTACCCTAATACTTTCCAGTGTATCAAGAAATGAGGAGTGGGAATCCTGGGGCATGGTGGGGCATCTGTAGCAAGCTACAATTTGGATTGCTGTCTTGCCCAGAGTTAGTTGCACTTGGATAATCTCGGATGCGTATATGCTGTGCAACTAGCCTGGAGGTGTGGATATCCTTAATGAATATGGACATGCATCCACCTTTAGTGCTTTGTTCCGGGTGAGGTGGCCAAAAGGTGTGGCATGAATTATAGCCTGGTGATGCAGGGATGCTCTCTGGAGCTTTAAACCAGGTCTCTGTCACTGCACAGATGTCGATGTTCTCCATTTTAAGGAGTGCCTCGAGTGAGTGCATTTTGAGGCTTAGACTTCTAGCATTGACTAGCATTACCCTCAGATTTTGCTTGTTTGTAAATGTTACAGTGGTGAATTTGTCATTTGAACCTTGCCCAAAAAAGACACTATAGGGGTGGCAAGAACCTTACCTAGTATCTGGAATCCCAAGGGCGACAGGTTCAGGCCATCTCTGACAAAGCATCGTGGTCTGCTGATCATGTTGTCCCAGGCAGACAAATACTGGATCTCCTTAGAATGACACCAGAAGCTTAGCCAATTGTTGAAGTCCATCATTTTGTCCTTGTACTGTGGTATCATTCTGGGTGATGGCAAGATGCTATTCAGGGCTAGTGTCATACCTGTCTGGGTTACAAGATTGGAGAGCTCATCCATGTCTCTTTTCATATAGTCCAGGGACATACGTCTCAGGTCATTCACACTAACATAGACAATGACAGTGTCATATTTTACTTGCTGTGGAGTGACCTGAGTGCGTTCATTATGTGGCAGATCCTGGCACCTGACAGGCAGCTGACAGTAACTTTCTCCTTGTTTAGCCTGGTGAGTGGAACATCAGTGTGCCTGATTATAGAGTCACCTATGACTAGAGTGCTGGGTACGTTGTTAAGCCTTATGGGCTGTGGTTGAGTGGAACACTGAGTTTGTGGGCCAAGTGTCATCTGAGTTGTGTTGGGGGTGGAGTTTGCTTGCATTTCTTCTTTAGAGGTCCCTGATGCTTGGGCAGGTTTTTATTCAGAGCCTCCATGAATGTAGGTGTGTGTTTTGTGTTTCTATGTGTGTGCTTTGATGGTGTAGGTTTTGAGGGACTATGTGATGAGTGTGGTGTGGTGCAAGTGTTTACCTTCTCCTCTTGACTGTCTAGTCCAGTCTTGGGTGAAGAGAGCTTTGCTTCCAGTTTGGCTATATAAGTGCATCTCTCACAGGTTGTAGTGTTGGGTGGTAGGAGGAGAGGGTTGTCTGTGTACATGAGGCAATTGCTGCATTGCCCCAAGATGCCCAGTTTCATCAGGTAGACAGGAGAAATCACCAGGAGCTGACCCTTAGACATGCCTGGATAGGCATGTCTGGATTTTGGCAGAGAATAGTTTGTTTATACATCTGCTGAGTGAGAGGTGGAAAGGCTGGAAGAATGTGTTCTCTTGTTGTGGTGGCTTGTTGGGAGGTTTTTTTTTTTTTTATTTTATTTTATTCTTATCTGTTTGCTCTCCGTTCTTTTCCTAGCTGCTGCCTTGATGAAAAGGAAGGAATTTAATCTTGAAGTTGCAGTGAAGTGAAGCTTTGCTTTGCTTCAGGTGCACCGTGAGCCTCTGGTATGCAGTACACAGACACACTAACAGAAACAGATGCTTCCAGGGTGCTATGGTAACAGAGACATAGGCATTGTTGCCCATCCTTGAAGTACTGATAAGTGTGTATGTAAGGATGGAAATATACTTATAACAAACAAGAAACTAGAAGAGTCTCATAATTTAAAGTCTATGGACTGTATAAACATGCTTGGAAGGAGCTAATATTAAAAATAAGCATTACAGCTTGTAGTCTCTCAAATAAATAAGCAGCAGCAAAAAAAAACCTCACATAGTTATGTAATGTATGATTTTAGTAAATCTAGACATAGAATATATAATCATCATATAAGAGGAAGCAGTCTTCTGAATATAGATATTAAATACAGGATTTAATAACATGGACTTGTGTATAATAACACTACTGTCTTAACTTGTCATAAATGACATACACTACATTGAATATTTTGACCATATATAATACTTAAGCAATTACAAAGGTAACTAATGTTTATATATGGCATAAAACTGACAAAGTTGTTCAAAAGAAACAATAGAAGCCTGAACTTGAAATGTCACAGAATGTAACAATCATATTCTGAACAAATAGTATTAAATTGGCACTAGACACTCAGTTTAATAGCATGGACTTGTGTATAATAACACTACTGTTTCAACTTGTTATAAATGGCATACACTATATTGAACATCAAGGGGAAGCATGATGATTTTCTCATATAAGTAAATGTGCATAACAAGTCATAATTGTTTTCACTTGAATTGTGGTTTTGCAACCCATCTTGACCATACATAATACTTAAGCTGTTACCAAGGTAACTAATGTTTTATACATTACATCAAACTGACAAAGTTATTCAAGGGAAATAATATAAGTGTAAACTAGGAATGTCACAGAATATAACAATCACATTCTGAACAAATAGTATTAAATGGACAATAATCACTTAGTTTAACCCTTGCTGATTAAACAAAATAGAATGTTACCATTTAAATCTAAAAACTTTCAGTATATGCCATAAAATTGCAATTTATGAATATGACAAGGGAACTTGTAATCATTAATCACAATAAGTGAATTTGTTGTTTTTAACCTATAATTTCACTCATTTTATAATAAGAAATGACAAATATGAAAATCCTTAGGTGTATGAAATGGGGGGAAGAGGGATTCACTGATAATTAAAATGCACTAACTTTCATCAATGTTCACATAAAACAAACTTGATGCTCTAACTTATCAACAAATAAGGTGATTACTTAAATGCTGACAAACAATGGAATATAACTTCTGATATATCCAGTAAAATACATTTTATTATAAACATTAGGTATACATATTATTACCATCTATTTATATTAAGTAATACGTTTTGAAAAACTTCATCAATAAGGGTGAATATGTTAAATAACTGTGTGTTATAATCTTTTACTGAGGTTTTATATATGATTCAGCCAACTTTACTACGATTGAATTGCTTGTCATCTATCTTTAATGTAAATATTAATTGCTTATAAAATAAGTAGACATTTATATTGTATTATAATTCTGTCTAATCTATAATAGTACTATTTCTGTTCAAAATAATATAAATATTGCATATTCCTCTTACAAATATTGTCCATATGATATTCAATGTATGGAGTTCAGATGTTCTGGATTGTCAAGGTATGAGTGATAATCTTATGGACTTAGGTTTATCCATCAGATTAAGAATGATTTTCATTCCATGGCTAGTGTGGATCTTAGTTTTGTTAATATTTATTAATTTAAATTTGTTATTTCACAAAAAAAAAATTAGTATCCTATGACCAAAACATTACTTTATTAGTAAACACTCAATGTATAAAACTGCTAATTTCCTTTAAAAGCTCAAACATCTACTTTAAAATTATCAGAGAAAAATGTTTAATCGTCACAATAAAACCAAAAATGCATAGTCTAAATTACCTAAGATGGATTTAGCTTTATTATCTTTAAATACCAATGTCTTAAATAATCCTAGCAAGAGATCAAACCTACTGAAATATTTAAAACTGAACAAAGCACAGATTGTCTTCCTTCAAGAAACTCATTTCAAAACAAATGACAATTACAAATGGAATCCTAAGGAATATATGATATTGGTGCAATCCACTTATAAGACAAAGACAAAATGTATAATGATTTTATAGAAAACAAATTAGATTAACCCAGAAATCATTTATAAGTAAAGAAGGCCTTATGTCTTTAGTAATAGTTAAATATAATAACAGAATATGGACCCTAGCCAATCTATACTGGCTCCCAGGCATTGGAACAGGAACTATTAAAAAACACTTAGATTTCATTTCCAATAATTATAAAGGCAACTTTAGGAGGAGAGTTTAACTGTATATTTGATATTTCTGAAACTACAATTAAAAGACCGCTGTGTACATCTGCTGTATCAAAAGCTTTAAACAAGTGGCTAAAATCATTTCATCTTGTAGATACTTTCAAATTTAAAGAAGATAAATCTTTTTTGTTTTCCCATCAAGATCACAGATTTGGTACCCAAGCTAGAATAGATAAAATATTTGCTGCCCATGACTTACACTCTAAAATCATCAATTTCTCAATCACTCCGTGCCCCTTTTCAGACCACAAATCCTTGATACTAAAACTTCAAACTGGGTACAAACCATTAATCTTTAACTCCAGAATTCCAGCATATATAACAAAAATTAAAGAGTTCAAACCCTGGTTATCTGAATTACAGTTCTTCTTAGATATTAATTAACACCACAGAGATAAATAAAATAATGATATGGGACTCATTAAAAGCTTACATATATGGTAAACCCTAACTTGGTATAAAAAAATAATCAGAGAATGGGATTCTGAATTATTAGATCTACAATCAGAATTTTTTGTCAGTAAAATTTGAAACAAATCAAAATCATTTGGAGATGAAAAAGAAAGTAGAAGTATTAAACAATAAATACAATGAAATTCTAACACATAAAACTAGTTTAGCTTTAGAAAAACTAAAAAGTAATACATTGGCCACTTCTCCCAAATATCTACATAATTTATCCACAAGAATCAAAATACAATCAAAAGCTAATACATTAAAAATATCTTCCATGAAAAGAAAGGGAACATGTCTTGGATATAGGTGATATTCTTGATGCCTATAGAAATCATTATATGGAACATTTCCAAAAAGAAAATATGCATATCGATCAATTACATCTAGATGAAAAATGTTCTAATATAAAAAAAATACCAGAAAAATTAAAACTAGATCTGAAAGCACCCATATCCTACAAAGAAATTACAGATACAATAAAGAGGGTAAAAATAATAAAGCTCCAGGTATAGATGGCATAATTAAGGAAACATTAACTTTTTTGTTCAAAGATACTATTCCTCTTTCATAAAACTCTATTAGAAATTCAGTCACAAGCTTTAATACCACCCTCTAGGAGATATTCCTTAATCACACCTATTCTAAAGGAAAACAAATCCCAAACCTATGCACCTCATATAGCGCTATATCGTTATTAAATAACGACTATAAGATATTTATGACAACATTAACTAACAGAATGAAAATACCACTATCCAAAGCAATAAATAATGATCAAACTGGATTTATACATCATAGACACACACATGGCAATATTAAAGGGATAATTTCTTTAATAGATTATGTTACTAAAGAAAATAAAGAAACACTCATAATTGTCTTCGATATAGAGAAAGCCTTTGATTCCCTAAATTGGGATTATTTATTCAAAATCCTAATGCTATTTGAATTTCCTGTATCCTTTGTTCATCTCCTAAAGAATATATTTACAAATAATTTAGCGTATGCCAAGTTAGATCCTTTTACCTCTGAATCAATACATATAACAGAAGGCACTAAATAAGGATTTCCCATGTCACCGATTCTATTTGTTCTGGCTAGTGAAATATGGGCAGATTCAATTCATAACAATATAAAAATCAAAGGAATCGATGTTTATGAGCAATACAATTCTAAAATAATGCTATTTGCTAATGCAATATTACTAACATTATCTAGTACAAAAGAGACAGTAGAAGAATTAGATTTATTAATTGACAAATTTCACATGACTCCAGGACTCAATTTCAATAAATCAAAATCAAAATGTTTATTTTTAAATAAAAAAAACAACAGCAGACTAAGGGGGATCACATCATATGGAAACAAGAATTTACCTTAAAATATCTAGGAATTGAGTTATGCAAGGATAATAATGACTTCGTTTAAAAAAACTACAATAATATCATCAGTACAATTAAAAATCACTGTCGAAATATGGAACAAAATAATATTAACATTTGAAGATAGACTATAGTTAATATAAATGGTTTTACTGCCCAAGGTCCTATATATAGCCTTGGCAATACAACTGTTACCAGAAAGGAATATACTTAAAGAAATAAATTCATGCCTAATAAAATTTTTATGGTTTCCCAAAAGCAACAGAATAGCTTTAATACATCATATCAGACCATGGAAACAGGGAGGATTAAATGTTCCTGATATAGAAAAGTATATAAAAGCATCAATATCTGAGGCAATCTCAGATTGGATAAATCCAAATTACTCTGCAAATTGGAAAGAATTACTAACTGTAATATCAATAAATGAATTTGATTTACAAAAAAAAATTTCAAAAAACAATTTGCCATGGCACATATGTATTAGTATGTAGTATAACATAACTAAACCCACTAAAACTCATATGATTAAATATTTCATTAACTCTTTTAGGAAAATTATTAATGCAAATATAGATTTAAAAATCTGTTTTGATCTTTTAACACCATTTATAGTCACAAAGAACTTTCCACATAAAATATATAGAGACATTATTAATTCCTGGGAACAGAAAGGATTTGTTGGTTGGCTCTAATGTATCAAAGAACTAAAAGTTTTAGACATGCATGTAATAAAAACAACATACAAAATTCCACAACAGGACTGGCTAACTTTACAGAGTATTATGTCATATTCACAAGGCTTAAAAAGTTCAGCATTGGCCGGCTAAAATCTAGTCGTATTCAACTGGACATATAAGAGAATTTAAGTACCTTTTTATCTGCACTTTTTTCAAATAATACAGTATTTAAATTGATTTAATTGTGTTGCATGAATATTAACTGAATTGGAAGTGTTGACTCTGTTCTTCAGTTAGTGCTTGCTTGAATTTTATTGTCTGTTAGTAATTGCAGGTGTGAGGGTAGCCACATTCTTTGATTTCCAGTCAATGCCTATTTAATTGGTACAGTTTGAAATATTTTGTGCTTAAAAACCTCAGCATTGGCAGGTTAAGATCTAGGTGTATTCAACTGAACGTATGAGAGAATTTAAGTACCTTTATATATGCACTTTTTTCAGATAATACATTATTTAAATTGATTTAATTGTGTTGCATGAATATTAACTGAATTGGAAGCTTTGACTCTGTTCTTCAGTTAGTTTTCCCACCCACCCTACCTGTTCCTGTTTTGGTGTTAATCTTAGTGGCTTTGAAACTGCCCGCCTCTCTTGTAAATTTGTGCTTGGATACTCCTTCTGGGCCCATCTCATTTGCTCACTCAACTGAGTGCAGTGAGATCATATTCTGATTTCAGGCACTCCTACTGTGTGCAAAGAGAGCATCTGGGAAAGAGAACACAAAAAAAATTAAGCTTATTTCCTGCCTTTCCTGTTAAGTGGTCTAGACTGTTTGTAGGCTTCTGAACCCCCAAGCCCTTTTATGTTGGAGGGAAGCCTTTTAGCTTAGTTTTGTTTCTTATAACTAGCCAGTTTTCTAGTTTCAGCACTCAAATCTGTTTCTTTGAACTCAGCACTTGTTCAGAACTCATTGTAAGCACTACATAAGCTGCAAATTACTACAGCACTCAACTTTCCTCACTTGTCTAGAGGAAAGCAGTTTTTAGTACTTAATAAATAAGCACCTATCCATGCATGCCTAAGGGTCAGCTCCCAGTGATTTCTCCTGTCTACCTGATGAATCTGGCCATCTTGGGGCAATGCAGCAATTGCCTCATGTACACAGACAACCCTCTCCTCCTACCACCCAACACTACAACCTGTGAGAGACGCACTTATATAGCCAAACTGGAAGCAAAGCTCTCTTCACCCAAGACTGGACTAGACAGTTAAGAGGAGAAGGTAAACATGTGCACCGCACCACACTCATCACATAGTCCCTCAAAACCTATACCACCAAAACACACACATAGAAACACAAAACACACACTTACATTCACGGAGGCTCTCAATAAAAACCTGCCCAAGCATCAGGGACATCCAAAGCATAAACACACGCAAACTCCCCCCCCCAACACAACCCAAATGACACATAGTCCACAAACTCAGTGTGCCACTCAACCACAGCCCATAAGGCATAACAACATACCCAACACTCTAGTCATAGGTGACTCTATAGTCAGACACACTGATGTTCCACTCACTAGACTAAACAAGGAGAAAGTTCCTGTCAGCTGCCTGCCAGGTTCCAGGATCCGCCACATAACGCATGCACTCAGGTCACTCCACAATAAGTACAAATATGGCACTGTCATTGTCCATGTTGGTGTGAATGACCTGAGACGTACCTCCCTGGACTACATGAAAAGAGGCATGGAGGAGCTTTCCGATCTTGTATCCCAGGCAGGTATGACCCTAACCCTGAGTAGCATCCTGCCATCACCCAGAATGATATCACAGTACAAGGACAAAATGATTGACTTCAACAATTGGCTAAACTTCTGGTGTCATTCTAAGGGGATCCAATATTTGTCTGCCTGGGACGACATGATCGACAGACCACGATGCTTTGACAGAGATGGCCTGCACCTGTCGCCCTTAGGATTCCAGATACTAGCTAAGGCTCTTGCCACCCCTATAGTGCCTTTTTTAGGCAAAGTTCAAATGACAAAGTCACCACCGTAACCATAACAGGTACAAGCAAGCAAAATCTGAGGGTAATGCTACTCAATGCTAGAAGTCTAAACCTCAAAATGCACTCACTCGAGGCACTCTTAAAATGGAGAACATTGACATCTGTGCAGTGACAGAGACCTGGTTCAAAGCTCCAGGGAGCACCCCTGCATTACCAGGCTACAATTCATACTACACCTTTTGGCCACCTAACTCAGAACGAAGCACTAAAGATGGAGGTGTGTCCATATTTATTAAGGATATCCACACCTCCAGGCTAGTTGCACAGCATAATGCATCCGAGATTATCCAAGTGCAACTAACTCTGGGCAAGACCGCAATCCAAATTGTAGCTTGCTACAGACCCCCGACCATGCCCCAGGATTCCCACTCCTCATTTCTTGATACATTGTAAAGTATTAGGGTAGAACCCAACACCCTAATAATGGGCGATTTCAACTACCCCACCATTAACTGGGAAAACTACTCATGTACCAACTCTTTTGCTCAACGTTTTCTAGAATTCATAAATTCCAACGCCTTGGATCAACTTATTCGCACCCCCACCAGGGGTGGCAGTATCCTAGACCTGGTCATTACCAACATGGGAAACCGGTATTCCACACCAGAGGTCAATTCCTCGTTGGTCAGATCCGACCACAAGCTAATCATCCTAGACATCCACATCCCACCCCACCCCCCAATTAGGGAAACCATTGTAAAAAACTTCTCCAAAGCCAACTTCAGACTTCTTAAGACAGAAGTGGCAAACTTCACGACACCCATGCAGATGGACAATAGAGGTATGACTGCTGAATGCTACACAAATGCACTTTATAAGCCCTTTATAAGCTCCTTTGATAATCACATCACCACAGTGGTCAGGAAATCCTTCTACGTGGCTTATCTCATCACAAAAGGATTCTCATCCAGAAAAAAAGAGGTCATTGCTCCCCTCTACTCATCAATCATTAGACCCATTATAGAGTACAATGCCCCTTTTGGTATGCACCTCACAAGACATCTACAACAACTGGAAAGACCACAGAAATACCTCACAAAGAGGATTACTAGCCTCAAATAGATGCCCTATGCAGACCATCTCAAAAAACTACAGCTTTACTCCATCACATATCGCCTACTCAGGGGCGATCTCTGCCTAACATGCAAAGCTATGTCAAACCCAGAGCTGTTGGACATGCTCCACTTAAAGAGATCCCAATCCCTCTGAGCTACACGCTCTAGGGACCTAAACCTTGTCACCACAATAAACAGAACATGTTTGAGGAAAGGTCTTATCGTTGATTGACACTATACAATACTTGATCAGACACTCTTATAATGGATTGGACATACTTATAAACTAACTGTATATATTAAGATCTGTAGTTATTTAAGATGTTATATATAAATACTATGGACATCCTTCAAATGTATTTGAAAAATAAAAAAAAATTGAGAAAAAAAGACATCCTCATGCTATGAGATGTAGGCTTTCACAATGAAGTATTTACATAACAAATACATTTTCTATATCCATTTATTTTTTCCCTTCCCCCAAGATGAACATAGCCAATTATGGTCTACAGATCTGAATATTGATTATCTGCTTCTGTAATGATGGTCAACTTCTGTAAAGTCACCAGTTTAACAGACATATCTGAAAACACATACACACTTACATATTCTTCAGTATCTGATTTAACTGGCTCAGTCACTGAATAAGTGTACATGATAACTATTTCTGTCTGTTGTTTCCTGGAACATGGACTGCTTAACAACTGAATTTTCTAAGCCTCATCAACAACCATTGACTATTTGTAAGAAGTTTGTCAAAGTCATGCGTTTATAAGTGATACCTGCCTGTCAGTAGCTAAACACTGTCCAAACACAATAAGAATCATGAAAAGTGCTCATATGTCATACCTCTTTTTAGGCATTCCTTTTCTGTTTAGGAATATATCAACTGTGTCTCTGTTAATGTTCTAGAATGCAAAGCTATAGGCTTCACTTTGCCATTAACCAGCTGTTGAAATGCTTTTTCAACACTATAGCTGGCATTTGTACTCCCTGCAGCCAGTTTAGTGTCATCAAATTTGCAGGTAGAGGTATGCAAACTAATACAGACTTGACTTTTTTGAAAGGCATCAACTTGGATCTAAGCTACATTTTTGAGTAGTTCTGTTAGAAGATGAAGCACTATCTTTTTCCCTGGCAGGCATTTGTAATAGTTGCTCAGCTTTACCTGTACTTGGCAACTCAATCGCAGCTTTTTACTTTACTTGGATTCAGTCATTTCCCATTATAATCATTTATTCATGTATTTATTTATTTATTGCTTTATTTACCAGTAAAGTCTGACTGGGCAGAAGTCCAATTTTCAAAGGAGGCCAAGGGAGAAATGTTCCCTTTTATAGAAAGAGTAGAAGACAGTTATACAAGATTTACAAAATAAATGTACCTACATTCCTAGACAAATAATGATATGATAGTTTATCAAAAAAAAAATAATAAATGTACATACATAGAATTGCAAGGATATGAGAGTTAGTGAAAATATGACAGTTAAATAAAGAAAACAGTAAAATATTAGCTAATATCAAGCTTATAAGAGTCTAGTTATTTTCAAATGTAATCAGCTGAAAATTGATATTGAGTAGAAGACAGTGAAGAAATTATAGATTTAAAATGGTTACAAATCATGAAGGAGTATTGAAGAGGCCCAGGAAAAAGGGAGGTTGAGAAAGTAGTGGAATGGAATAGATGATAGTCAGATAGTTAGAAAATTTGAAAAAGTTGCTGTCAGTTACATAAAACAATGGTAACATTAAATGTGTGGAGATTATCCAAGAACATCACATGTACAGAGCTAGCAACTGAGAAGGCAGGACTTCAGTTGAGTTTTAAATGATTTTAGGGAGATTTCTTCTTGTATTGCTAGTAGGATAGAGTTCTGGGATTTAGTGAAATGGTGGGAGAGAAGAGATTTGCCAGCATAATTGTTAGGTTTGGATAAATGTAATAGGTATTTGGCTAATGAATACAGTGACCTGGAAGGGTTTTATATTTGTATGAGGGTGGAAATGGACCGACATTTGTTAAGTTTATACACAATGTTATGGATTTCTTTTTTCTTCCAATAACAATTTTTTATTATTTTCTGGAATACATATAGACCAGGTGCATTTGAGGTTTTGAACTGAACAATAATAAATATTCCTAAGAAATTCAAGAAAAAGAAGGCAGGCAAGAAAACACCAATAACAAAATAGATACAAAGCTCAAAATCCACTAAGTATATACAATATACACAATAGTGCTGCTCGAAGTCAGTAATGAAAAAGAGAAAAAAAAACTGAACATACATAAGCAGGAGTTAATAACAAAGTAAACTTCACAATGCATTTGTAATGAGAAGAATACTGAAAGAGGGAACAACAAAGGGAGGATCAATGAATAGTTCCTTGGGCCTAAAAGACAGCATTCCACCACTACCATAATTCTCAATACTATCAATGATCTAATCTTTAAAAATTTTTTTTTTTTTATTTATTTTTACATTTGTTAACCGGGCTAGTCTAACTGGATATATTTCCATTTTCAGTAGAGGCCCGGGGAGAAAAGCTCCGGTAATTATAGAAATTACAACATTAAAAATTAAAAATTTAAAATTTAAAGAATTAAAAGTAGAAATTGACAGAAAAGGTTTTAATAAAAATACAACAAGGACTTGTGCTTAGAGATAGAAAGTATGCTGTACAACCAGTATTAATAAGATAGAAAAAGAAATTAGTTAATTAAGAGTAATTAATCTACTAGAGAGAGTTTATTGGCATATAAATTTGGGGGTATCAGTTAGTCTAACTTACTAGGAATTAGTATGTAACAAATGCATTAGGAGTGTTAGTAATTTAAGTGAGAAAAGTAGGAATTCGAAATTTAGGGAGCTATACTTAGTAACGGGAAATGGTTAGTCAGGCTTACTACAGGGGCATAACCAGTGTGTTTGGAGGTGTTTTTTGAGGTTATGTTTAAAGAGAGGCAAGGAAGAATAATGTTAGTTCATTGGGCAGTAGGTTCCAGTGCTTTCCCACTGTGTTACAAAAAAGAGAGTCTCCAGCCAGGTTATTAGACTTGCCTATGCAAGCAAGCAGTTTCTCAGAGGAGCGCAAGGAATTCAGATTTTTTTTAAGGCTGGATGAGATTGGAAAGAATAGGAGTACTGTTGGGTTGGTAGAAAATCTTGTGGGCAATGGTGAGTTGGGGTAGTATCAGTTGGTTTTGATGTTCAGGCCAGCCTAGTTGCCTTAGATTCAGACAGTGGTGAGTTCTAAAGGTATTGCCAGTGGCGAATCTGGCAATGGAATTATAGGAATTTGCTTTCTTGGTAATATTATTTTTCTTTAGGTTAGTATATATGGGTGAAGCGTACAGAAGTGTAGAGATTAAGTGTGATTGAGCAATTGTGGTTCTGGCTATAGGAGTTAGGAAAGGTTTGATCTTATATAAGGAGCCTATTTTTCTGTTGACAGTTTTAATAGTATTATTTATGTGCCAATCAAAAGTCAGGTTATTGTCAATAGTTATTCCTAGCAGTTTAGTGGTTGTGTCAGGGAGTATAATAGTACCATTATTGGAAATAACAGAGAAGTTTATGTGTGCGGATTTGTTTGTGGGTTTAAAGAGAAGGAGCTTAGTTTTTTTAGCATTGAGAAGGAGGCATCTATTTGTAAACCATGTTTCTACTGTGTTAAATACTTTCTGGGTTAGAGAATGTAGTTCTGAGGGGCAGTTTGCTGTGCATACTAGTGTAGAATCATCTGCGTATTGTATGCAGGTGGCTTGGGGGATAGCTGTGTGGAGTTCATTGATAAATAGTGAAAAGAGAAGTGGTCCTAGAATAGAGCCTTGAGGGACTCCGAGGGAAACTGGCTGAAGGGATGATATGTTGTTTTGCCAGAGGACTGCTTGTTGCCTATTGCTCAGATAAGACCTAAACCATTTAATAGTCTGACAGTCAAAGGAGAGGGACTTTAGAATGTTGATGAGAAGGGCATGGTTGACCATGTCAAAAGCTTTTGAGAGGTCGATAAAGAGAGCAGATGAGAGGTTATTGTTGTTGTGGTTTCTATTAATGGTATCTATCAAAGATAGCAGGGCAGTTGTGGTACTGTGTGATGGCCTAAAGCCATGTTGACAGTTAGCTAGAATGTTGTGTTGAGATAAATGATGTAGTAGTTGTTGGTGCATGCATTTTTCCATTATTTTGGCTAAAGGAGATAATAGAGCTATAGGCCTGTAATTAGAGTAATCATTTGAATTGCCACCTTTATGTAGGGGAATAATATGGGAGATTTTCCAAATGTCTGGAATGATTCCTTCTGTAAAGGTTCTGTTGATGAGGATGGATACAGGGTATGCAATTACCTTAGCTGCTTTTTGCAAGTATTCTGATGGTATTTGGTCAGCAGAAGGTGTGCAGGGCTTAAGTTTCTGGATGAGTTTACATATGAGAGTAGTAGAGATAGATTGCAGTTTAAATGTTGGTAGTGGAGGTAATGTTGTGGCGTGAAGGCTTGAGTTGTCTGGGATTAGCTGACTGGCTAGTGTTTGTATGGTCTCTGTGAAGAAAGTATTAAATGTATTGGCTGTTTGTAGGGGGGTATTAGGATCAGCCTCAAGAGGGGTAGGTGTATGAGAGTGTCCAGGGGACAGGAGTTTGTTTATGCTAGACCAAAATTTTTGGGGATTGTTTTGATGGTTTTGTTGTAGTTTACAGTAATAGTTCTTTTTTATCTGTAAGTATTGCCTTTTTTGTATTATTTCTTAGTTGCCTAAAATTTTGTTGATCAGAGATAGTTTTGTTAGCCCTCCATTTAGCCCAAGATTTGTTCCTTAGTAGAATTTTTTGCCTGGTTTCTTTGGAAAGCCAGGGGGCTGGTTTGGATTTCATTCGGATCGACCGTTTAGGTGCATGTTTATCAAGAATGGATAAAAAAGTAGAGTTTAGATATTTTATAGCCTCTTCAAGTGGTAGAGTTTTTAAAGGGTACCAGTTACAGGCACTAAGTTCATTTTGGAATGATTCTGGGCTAAAGTGTTTATTGAACCGTGCAATCCTAAAAGTGGGGGGTTTAGGCAGGTTATGTTTTTGTCTTATGATGTAGATCAACATATGATCACTTAAATCATCTGGGAAAGTGCCTACCTTATAAGCTTGCTCCTGTCTATTTATTAGTATCCAGTCTAAGGTAGTCTCTTTTTTGTTTGGTTTATTAATTCTGGTCATGGAGGTGATAGTTTGATTAAAGCCATGCAGGTTAATGTGAGAAGTGGGGTTATCTGTATTGACTTTTTTCCAGTCAGTATTAAAATCACCTGGTATTACTGTTTCTTGGGGGTAAGTTGAGGATGCCCAGTTTAATGTAGCTTCAATTGTGCTGATATTATTACTGGGGGGTAGGTAGATACACATGAGGTATAATGCTTTGTTAGGGTTGATTTGAAGTTTGGTGACTAGGTCTTCGGCATTACTATCCTGAGGAGGGTTATATGGGAGTGTGGAGATGTGAAATCCATCTTTAAATATAACTGCTAAGCCCCCTCCCTTACGTTTTATTCGGTCTTCTCTAATGATATTGTAGCCTTGGGGGATAATTTCGTTGTATTTGGTTCCTGGTTTCCACCAAGTTTCTGTCAGGCAAAGGATATCAAAGGAGTGAATATCTAGAAGAGTCTACTTCCAGAAATTCTGGAAAATGATTGATTGAAGAGGGTTTTCCAGAATTTCTGGAAGTAGACTCGTTAATTAAGGTTTCTAATTATACTTTTTTGAGAAGTTATATATTTAATTGCCATGGTTCTGAAACCATCTCAAGAAAGGTTAGTGTGATCAAGCCAATTTTTAATTATATAAAGTTTAATTAATAAACAAAGCGTGATTAGAATGTGCAGCTTCAGATTTGAGAGTTTAAGGAGAGGGATTCGAAGTACCATCATTTCCCAAGATAGAGTTGATTTGTGGTATCTCATTTTGTCTAAATGTACTTTGAGGGAGCACGAAGTGCTATGTGAGTTTTGCAGAGCCAGAGAATGTGAAGAATGTCAGCCTGGGGTTAGGAGAAGACAATGTTATGGATTTCTGATAGTTATGAGTAGGTTAGATAAAGTGGGAATTCCAGCCAATGTAGTTCCATTAAGGGAGCACAGTGGTGGGTTCTGTTTAGAAAGCTGGAAGCAAATCATATATTTTGTAGCACCATTGCTCATGTTTATTTAGCAAGGACACTTGGATATTGTTAATGATGGGAGCAGAATACATTAACGTAGACAACAGGAGAGAATGGGGCAATGTGCTTTCTAATAGTGGCTGAGAGGTCAGGTGTGACTCTACAGACATAATGTAGTGTTGGTGTATTTGTTTTCACTATATTTTGGATGTGCATGTCAAATTCTAGATTCTCATCTATACAAATGCCTAACAGTTTAGTATGTGTGACAAGTTCAGTTTTTGTTTTGTTAGATGAAGTAACTGAGAAGGAGGTTTTGTTGATTGTAAGCTTTTTGGGAGTAAACAGGATTAATATGATACCTTTCAACCTAGAAACATCAAAAATCTGGAAAAGGCCCATGAAAAATAGGTACAAATCTGTACGCAGATTAACATAAAGTTTGCATTCATAATTACATAACCCCGCCCACTCAAATGAATTGTGGAATACCAACTTTCAAAAGCAAACTAAAGGACAACCAAAATATGGCACCAGAGTCCCCCTGCAGCCATTCCAATGTCCTATTACTTGGCTATTTCACCTCATTTACCATACACACTAATGTGTGCATATAGCTTTACTTCTACAATGATTATTTGGATTTGAATTTTACATTTTATAGCACAATGCAGAAACACTAATAGACATCTGCTAAACAAAGCAATACTGTCTCACAATGAAAATAGACTTGGCATTAAAAATTCTCTGCCCTTGAAACTCATATTCATTGAAACAACATTGAAGCCCACACCACATCCAAAGAAAATGCATCTGGCCAGTGGTGGATAAAGATTACCTTTGGGCAGTTTTCAAATCATAGGCCCCTGGCACACAAAACAAGAAACATACATGTGTTCTGTGATACACCTTCCTGACTTTATTAAATTTTATTCCTTGTATAATACACCACACTTGTTAGATTTAAGTTAGAGTGCATTTTATAATTTATTGTTTGAACATTTTTCCAGTAGGCATTAGGCAATGAAACAAAATGCATGAACCAGTAATGACAAAACTCCCCAATTTAGAACATTTCCATCATAAAACTCTACTTTCACACATACAATATATATATATATATATATATATATATATATATATATATATATATATATATATATATACATATACAGATAGATGGATAGAATGACTGTAGTGTAAGCCATAGGCATCTTGCACAGCTTCTTGCACTTATTTTCATTTTCAGGTTTTTTTTTTGAGGGGGGAGCAAAAGAAAAAAAACAGGGACACATTTTAAACATTGTTTGTATAATTTTGGAAAGTTGCTAGAATAAAATTTTGTGTTACCACCATGCATTTCACTGCCAAGCCTTGGACCCAGGACCCTGTGCACTACACTGAGAACAACATACCACTATGCTAAATCAGCAGCCTCCTACAAGACATAAAGACTGAAATTTAAATGGTATAATTTAGTGAAATCAGTTCTCACTTCTCACCACCATAGCTCTCAACCTCTTAGCACAAACAACCTGGACAAAGCCAATAATGGGGGAATACAGCCCCAACACAGGGACAAATTTCAAATACTGATCTTATAAACTTAGAAAATTGCTAGAATAAAAGGTTTGTGTTACCATTTATTTTCTGAAGAATATGAAGACTGAAATTCAAATGCCTGTCATTTTGATCTTTGGAAGATGGTAAAACAGAATAAAAATATTCTTGTCTTATTTATTGTTAACAACTTTATTGAGGTATTCAGATTAGCTACATTGAATATATCTGACTGGCCCACGTAGAGGAAGACTAGAGTAGGCAAGAAAGATATCTGCATTTGTTTTATTTCTTGCATTAATTATTATACTTTTATGCACATGATATGAAACTTTTTTCTTTGCATTTTTGCTTAGATCAAACCGGGAGTTGTAGCAAACACTGCTGATTTTACACTATCGCAGTCCATGCCAGAATCTAATAGAAAATGAACAATTAAGCAATTTTCAAAAAACCCAATACAGAAGTCTGTCCTTAAAGGACAGCAGCAGAAATAATACAGTAATGCAAGGCTAATACAGAAAGAAACACAGAATGGATGGCAGACAGTAAATAATTGTTGTGCATGTGGAAAAAAACAAAAATACGAAAATGAGAGCCAAACAGAAAGGCTGCTTTGTATAGACAACATGGGGCACAAAACAAGACTGAAGCTCAGTAAATTGTATAAAAAAAACTGACCAACTATCATCACAAAGCAGATAAAAGTATTCATGATTGCCGTGTATTTATATCCCTCAGTTTTTAGTCAGGTACAATAATCCTTAGTTAATCCATGTTCAACATGCAATCTCTCAAACTGAAGGTTCTTAGAAAAGTTTCCAGTCAGTTATTGAAGGGCGGCAGCTGTGAGTCATAATCAGGAAGCAAAGGTGGGCTGGGGCTGTCTGTGTGTGCGCATGAAGAAGAAAGAGGCTACTGTATTTGTTGTTGGTGACTGATCTTACTAAACCTGCTGTAGTGCAAACTCCACGTACCGTTTTACCTTCTGTATACTGTGCAGTGCATTTAATATGGCACATTCTAGTAAAATGCCAAAACTGTTTTAAACAATGACCCCAGTGACAACCAAAATGAAAATAAAATAATAAAATCACTGCGTTGCAGGCAAAACTCTCCACAACCTTCCAAAGGTATCAGATGTTTTATTAGGACATAACAATGTTTAAAAAGTATTCATTGAGTGCTTTCATCCCCTCAGAATGGGGACTTCATCAGAATACATGCCTTCTATTAAATAAAGCCAACATTTATAGACCAATGTGTTGATGACATCACAGACACACAAGTGCATTTAAAGACACACTCACTTTGTTTAAAAAGTACAACTTAAAAACACTTATAAACATCTGTATCATATTTAATACATTTAAAATAAACTTTCCTAATTTCATAAAAATTTTTAACATAGCCTTTTGTCCCTAGCTCTCTTAATTAACAGGAGTTTTATAGAAATATATGAAGCACTCGATGAATACTTTTTAAACATTTTATGTCTTAATAAAATGCTTGATACCTTTGGAAGGTTGTGGAGAGTTTTGCCTGCAACACAGTGATTTTATTATTTTACATTCTAGTAAAATGTTAATTTGAATCCCTTCCTGTGAAGAAAAGTTAATGAGATTTTTAACAACAGATGCAGGTTTTGTGTATTAATTGTGAAATTCATCAGAGGCAAGCTAAACCAGATTTTGTATGTTTGATTTTGTTTTAATACATCAGAAAGTTCAGCAATATTAAAATACAGCAATGTTTAGCAATGAGAAGATAGCTGTACACAATGCTGCCCTTTTCACTCACACATATTCTTGTGAAAGTCTACTAGTTGTCAACTCATTCCCTCTCCATCTCTTTGTAACACAGGACTCTCTCACACACACACATGCACACACACACCCCTGTTGATGAGAAGAAACAGTAGATACTTAGATAGTACCTTAGAAGCATACTCTGTCCATCTCTGTAGCTCATATATCATTAAGCAGCATTCGTTCATTAGCCCAGAAAGAACTTCTAATACATTTCCTCAACATTTGTTTGTTGAACTCCTAAATACATTTCTGAAAGTTCCTTCAGTGCAGCAGATGCACACGGGAAAGAAATAAGATCACCAGCTTCACAGATGCTGGGAAAGCCCTTGAGATCAATTCCGACAAGTTGACGGTGCTGATGTCATCGTGCATGTGATGACATCAGTTCTGAAAATGTGAAAAATTTTAAAACCTGGAAAAAAATTGGAAATGAAGGAGAGCCACTCGGGAATCATGGCACCCCATTATTTGGACCGAAAAACTCGGTAAAAATGGAGTAATTTGGTATAGTTGGGAGGTCTGATTAATATGGATTTACTAACAAACACAAATGGCCCAACCAGCATTCTAGCCAATCATTTATTGAAATAAACACAATAAAAAACTGAGCACTATCATCTAAAATCAACTTCGCATAGACTTCATCAGAATAGTTTTTGACAACCATCGATGATACATTTAAGTATAAAATAACAGCCAATCAAACTAAGTGGATACCACAAAGCAGGCAATGTCACAAATAGCAATTTTGGGAGCTGTAGTATGTTCATTCATAAAACACAGAAAATCCACACAACCATAATGAAGTTAAAATACAAAAATATGTAGAAATGCAGTATGTAAATGCAAAATAAACAATATATATATGGTTTACTATTGAATATGCAAATGCACTTTGTTCGAACGGCCACCTCATCGACGTGTTTGTGCGAACCGAAACTGTGAAAACTGTTCGCTAGCGAAACCCATTCGACGTTCGACATTACCGGCCGCACAACACCTCCACACCCATGCTACCATGGGTCAGAAAGGGGCGAGGTTTTGCTGTTCGCACATTTGGGATTCGGTGTGGTGACGATTGCATTTTCGCCTTCGTGCAAGTCGAGTCGCCCATGTCAGGATCGACATTTCAATAGTAAACCTATATATATATATATATATATATATATATATATATATATATATGCATATATTTAAAATACTAAAATCACAATGTGCTAAAAAAAGTGTATAGAAATACATATGATGGATAAAAAGGTGCAAACCTAGCAGAATTACAATGTTTTAATATCTTTAACAGGTAGAGTAATGAGAGTCAATGCATATATAAATAGTTGAATAAATAAATAATTCTGGTAGTCAATGAATTAAAAAAGTATATAAAAACATGTTTATAAAATCATGTTTGTAAAATGTGTATGTAAAGATGTAAAAAAGCTAAGTGAAATAAATTGTAAGCAAATAGTGTTGCCATATTATGCCACTGCAGCTCTTTTTTTTAAATACAAGCAGGGGAAATGCTGCCATTAATACCCGGTGATGATGATGCATTGAGACTTAGCTCCCAGTATAGTTCTTTACACTCAATTAAATTGTCCACATCACAAATATAACTTGCAGCTATTGCCCTGTCAATAATAAAAAATGTAAACTTTTTAAATTTAGGGCAATCAGTTGTGTGCCTATACAGTGCATTTGTTTTCTTACATTTAATATCATAAACTTGCTCCCTAATTCTTTCTTTCAGCTTTCTATTTGTTTTCCCAGTGTAGAAAGCACCGCATGAGCTGCATGTGGCAAGATATACTATAAGGGAGCTGTTGCAGTCACACCTGCTAGGATAAGGAATGGTCCTGGCAAAGTTTTCTAATGATTCATATGGGCCCTGATTAATGAACCTGCAGAATTTACAGGCTCCACATTTATGCATAGAGTCATGGGTCCTCTTTAAATTTTTTTCCCCCACCTGGCATTTCCAAAAGAATGTTCATACCCTTGGAAAAAACAATCACAGGACTGACCCTAATGTACATTTTGATTTCACTGGGAAAAAAACAAGTCCCAGAAAAATCTAATAATATTTGTGTAACAAAAGATACCCATACTGTATGAAAAGGTGAACATGCGTGTAGTTATGGGATCACTACTATATCCCAAATGTTCAAAGTACCGACGCCCAAAATTGCGAGGCGGAAGTACCGAAAGAGCAGATTACCGAAATTACTGCATACCGAACTATAAACTCACGAAAGACCAAAATACCGAATGAAACACCTCTGACATCAGCCATAGTGTAAGACAACCTGTGAAACATTTAAACTGAAAAGACCCTTAACCATAAAATAGCACACGCAAAGCTATATAACACCTCTTCACACGTATAAATATGAAGAAATCTCTTCCACAACTCCTTGCACAACGTGGCAACACACCAAATATTGAATAAACATGAAAAATATTAGTCAGCCCATATCAACCGGTACACCGGTATACTGGTATACTGTATAATTGTCTGCAAAGCGCACCTTTACAGAAATACGTTCTATCCATTAACCATATACTTGCTACACTTAAATCACGTAAATTAGTAACAGTGCTAAACACAACAGTGTTGCGAGACGTTTTATCTACCAAGCGCTTCTCAACAAAACTACCGCTCTGAAAGGGAAACATGGTGAGATCTAAATCTTCTAATGTCAAACTAGGCATGTACAGATTGTTCCCAACTTTATTTCTTACTCATCTAATTTGTTTTAAAAGCACTTTTTTGTTCGGTACACTTGCCACACATTCTAAAGATGTTGATGCCATAACATCTTCCAGTAACATGAAAGGTGCATCTCTAGATATACTTGCTTTCTGCTTTAGTGTACCGCAGAGTTTATATTTCTCTACTTCAAACGGATCTCCAAAGTGATTGTGCGGCGTACTCTTTAACAACTGCTCACCCTCTGATAAAGACAACGTTACTGTTCTACCTTTACACCTTTCGGCACGTTTCAGCTTACAGCACCAGTAACGCCGGGGATACGTTTTCTTCTCTAGGTGATATACATATCCTTCAATAACCAATACATCCTTCATTTGCTGAGACTGAACTCGAGTGTAGAGTTTGCCAATATCTCCGGGTGCACTATAGCTGTTGTCAAACATTGTATTCTCATTCATTGCCGTACACCATATGCAAGGTATACTATACCTTTTATACACTACTTTAAAACACACTGCTAGGTTCTTCATTTCGAGATTTACTACTTTAGGTAATTTGCACATTCGGTACTTCCGTCTCGCGATTTTGGGCGTCGGTACTTTGAACACTCGGGATATAGTAGTGATCCCGTAGTTATACCAGATTCATCAGTAATCCTAGTACCCTCTGTGGCATCCACAATGCCAACAAGAGGAGCAGACCTGATTCTCAAAATAGGTAAAAACTGATCTATGCGATGTTTTACTACTTCATTCATGATTTTATTTACGAGCTTTAAAGGATAACCCCTTTTAACAAACATTTCAATCAAAATTCTAATTTTGTTATTGGAAAACTATCATCAGATGTTATTCTAGACAGCCTAAACATCTGACCCTTGACCTTTGACCTTTTCTGGTGAAAAAGGGTGACAGCTCTCAAAATGTTAAGTAAGCATTTAAAAATGTCTCCTTACTGAAAATACTACAGGAGTAGCACTCGCAATCAGGTTTCTTTTCAAGTAGGATGTCTAGTTAATTGATCAACACAATAAGACTAGGTAAATTTAAAAAAGCTAGTAGAGTTTTGCTATAGTGAATGGGTCTGCTGCCATTGTTCTAGTGTGCCTTTCCAAAGAATAAGCACATCATCCAGGAACCTAAAATATCCATAGGCCATTGCATGAAACTGGGGGGGTGAACACAGCCGCTTTCTCCCACATGGCCAATACCACATTTGCATATAACGGGGTGCAGGCTGTGTCCATGGCAACACCTAAAATCTGCTTGTGGTACTCTCCTTCATAGTATATAAAATTCTTGTTTAATACCAATAAAAGGAGAGTAGTGATCACCCATATATCATGAGCAGACAATTGTGAGTAATGGGACAAAAAGTAAAAAAAAACAATCCATTTCAACACCATGGGGAATGACTGAAAAAAGCATCACAGCATCTACAGTAATAAAAATAATGTCATTATTGTACTTTAATGTGTCTAGTATTTGCAATAAATGCCAATAGTCCTTCAAAATGTAAGATTCAAGTTCTAGAATGGATTTACATTTAAAATCCACAAATTTGGCCAGCGTCTCTGTCTTTGACCTTCTTGCAGACACTATAGGCCTCAATAGGGGATCGGCCATACATTTGTAGATTTTTGGAATAGCAAATATTGATGCTATTTTTGGCTAACTAACATTAAGGTATTCCCATTCCTCATGGTTACTGTCCCCCTGCCTAACCATGTCCAATAAAGTAAAATCCAACTTGGCATATGCAATGGAAATTTCATTAAGTGACACTCTAGCATATGTATCATCATTAAATAATAACAAGAACATTTTAGAATAATAATCCAAACTATTCATAACAACAACCCTGCAATCCTTATCTGATTTCATAATATGCAAACTTCTATCAGACATAAAGGTTTTTAAACACTTTCTTGCTTGGTATGATAAATTATCATGTAAGGATTTGCTTTGACAAAAAGTCTTCCTAAATTCTTGTTCACAAACGTTAAAACAGAAACCCTGAATTGGGGGAGGTATAAAAGTACTTTTCCTTTTGGGTGGACCAAATCTAACAGATTGATTTCCTTTGTCTGCAATAAAACAAATTGAGATTAAGACAGCTAACATATAATTTCAGCTGGAGCCATGTATAAACAATGTCAGATTTAAAATTAGGAATAAAGTTAAATCGTTTCTTAAACATGGAAAAGCATCTTGCAGAAATAGTAGTGTCCTTTAATTTACAGAACCGGCCCTTCATCAACTAGTGCCCTAGGCAAAAGGTCTCCATAGTGCCCTCCAAAACCACCCTATGCCCCCATCCTGGTCTATCTACACCATCCAGATTACTGGAAAAGTCCCCCAGCTAGAGCTGCACCCTAGGCAGCTGCCTAGTTGGCCTATGCCTAAGACCAGCTATGTCTATAAATTGCAAAAAAAATAAACGGTCCAAGCAACAGGAAATGTCTGAGTAAAATAATTTAATATAAAAAGGTTAACACACAAGTGCTTTCACCCTGACACAATGCAGAGCTTTTTCAAGTGAAATAAACAAACACTATAAACCTCCATTTAAATACCCTAATTAATAAAAAAGGTGCCAAGGGGTCTTAAAGAAGTACATACCCCCCACATGTAAAATGTTGCCAAACAAACAAAACAAACATTTGATTATAACTTCTCAGCCTTCTTAATCAAATGAGGCTTAATGAAGATGTGGTGAGAAAACTGAGAAGTTATAATCAAATGTTTGTTGTGTTCATTTTTTAAGCACCCTTTAATATACACATTTTGTAGCCCTTACTGCTTGAAAATTGTTGAAAATTGTCTATTGATTTATTGCTTCCATATTTGAACATTTTTGGAGAATGCTAATACTTACTGTACTAAATACATTTAATGTGGAAATTTTATAAATTGTGGGCAATGTTGCAGTGTAAAAGGTGGATTATATTGTTTTAGCAACATTTTAAATGTGGGAGGTATGCACTTCTTTAAGACCATTTGGAGCCTTTTTTATTAATTAGAGTATTTAAATGGAGGTTTATGGTGTTTGTTTATTTCACTTGAAAAAGCCCTGCATTGTGTCAGGGTGAAAGCACTTGTGTGTTAACCTTTTTATATTAAATTATTTTACTCAGCCATTTCCTGTTGCTTGGACCATTTTTTTTGCAAGTTTTAGGTTTTAAGGTCTTATGCTTTTTCATTTTATTGTGTCTATAAATTGTAAATGAAGAAAGAGCCACTATTGAACCCATTCACTTCTGAATTACAGCCACATTTACAGTTCAATTTCTTCTGAATCTGCCCCCCCCGAAAGTTCTGAAAACTGTTCAACTGTTGTGGTCTTGAATCAGATCATGAGTCATTGTTTATATTTCTCTGTTGGATGGCTAGTCTCTCTGACCTCCTGAGCTGGGTTCCTCTAAATAACCCCTCTTCATCAACCACTGTAGGCTCCTCTGCTACTGTAATGCAATATTACCCCCTGAAAGAATATTTGTTTTTGTTCATAAAATTGTCTACCTTACAAAACATTCCATAAACTTCCTGCTTAAGATTAGTAAATTCTAGGTCCATTTTAATAGCTTCATTTAAAGCCTTAAGTTCGCTGTCAAGTAAAACAATCTTAAAATCATTTTCTCTATTAATAAGTCTAAGTGCAGCCATACCTGTGTGGTTGAATAATTTAACCAGTTCATGGTAGAAGGGAATGTTAGGCTGTACTCCATTAGGTCATTTTGAAATACAGAGCCCCTTTGGAATGTAATTACTCCACAAACATTTACTGAGATAGGAATTTTCCAGCTGAAAGTTCCTGATTTTAAACAATTTTTTCTCAAATTCCAAAAGTTGTGTCATAATAGTACAATCTGTATTGTCAGTTTCAAAAGAAAGAGAAGGTGCTTGCAACAATACATCAAACTCAACTTCTTGGATGTGAGTATTACCTTGTACTTTTCCGTTACGGGCTACAGAAGGATCAATAAATGTGTTGTTGCTGGCCACAACATGGGAGTAAGTCATGTGGAGCTGAGAAAAAAGTTCCTGGCTGTTGTTGCCCACACCATCATTAGCAGCTATAGAACCACTGTGCCCATCTTGTAGGGGAGGGGTGACAAATTTAGAGAACTGCAGGATGAGTAAAGTTAAACCTCCCAGTAAAGTCATCCTTGAACTAAAGAAAGGAAGGTGCAGCTGGTAGGCCCAAAAAACATAACCAAACCAAACCAACAAAAGGCACCAAAACTAGTAAGCAAAACAAACAAACATAAAAGCAAAGGTCTCAAACGACACTGCAGCCAACTTTTTATTGAAATAAATACAAAAAAAAAAAAAATGAGCATTGTCATCTAAAATCAACTTCACATAGACTTCATCAGAGTAATTTTTGTCTACCATTGATGATGCCTTTAAGTATAAAATAACAGTCAGTCAGATCGAATGGATACCACAAAGCAGGTGATGTCACAAATAGGAATTATTGACTGGAGTTGTAGCACGTTGCATTCATAAAGCACAGAAACATAAAATTCACACAAACTTGATGAAGTTAAAATACAAAAATATGTAGAAATGCAGTATATAAATGCAAAGTAAACAATATATGCAATAATAAAATCACAATGTGCTGAAAAATATGTATAAAAATATATGATGGATAAAATGATACAAACTCAGCTGAATTACAATGTTTTAAAACCTTTAATAGGTAAAAGAATTAGAGTCAATGCATATATAAATAGCTGAATAAATAAATAATTCTGGTAATCAATGAATGAAAAAGTGTATAAAATATGTTTATAAAATCATGCTTGTAAAATGTGTGTGTAAAGATGTACTTAAAAGCTAAGTGAAGTAAATTGTAAGTAAATAGTTTTGCCATATTATACCGCTGCAGCTCTTTTTTTTTTAAATACAAGAAAGGGAAATGCTGTCATTAATACCCAGTGCTGATGATGCATTAAGTCTTAGCTGCCAGTATAGTTCTTTACACTGAATTAAATTGTCCACATCACCACTGTAACTTGCAGCTATTGCCCTGCCAATAATAAAAAATGTAAACTTTTTAAATTTAGGGTAATCAATTGTATGTCTATACAGTGCATTTGTTGTTTTCCTACATTTAATATCATAAACGTGCTCCCTAATACTTTGTTTTAGCTTTCTAATTGTTTTCTCAATATAGGAAGCACAGTATGAGCTGCATGTGGCAAGATACACTATAAGGGAGGTGTTGCAGTCACACCTCCTTGGGTAAGGAATGGTCCTGGCAAAGTTTTCTACTGATTCATATGGGCCCTCATTAATGAGCCTGCAGAATTTACAGGCTCCACATTTATGCATAGACCCATGGGTCCTCTTTAAAGTTTTTCCACCACCTGGCATTTCCAAAAAACCCCAGTCTTCTTCTTCTCTTTTGGCTGTTACCATTAGGGATCACCACAGCAAATCATCTATTTTCATTTCTTCATGTCCTCTGCATCTTGCTCTGTCACACCAACCACCTGCATGTCCTCTCTCATCACATCCATAAACCTTATCTTAGGCCTTCCTCTTTTCCTCTTACCTGGCAGCCCCATCCTTAGCATCCCTTTCCCAATATACCCAGCATTCCTCCTCAGCACATGACCAAACCAATGCAGTCTCGCCTCTCTGGCTTTGTCTCCAAACCGTGCAACCTGAGCTGACCTTCTATTATACTGATTCCTAATCCTGTCCATCCTCATCACACCCAGTGCAAATCTTAACTTCTTTAACTCTGTCACGTCCAGCACTGACTCCTGCCTTTTTGTCAATGACACAGTCTCCAATCCATATAACATAGCTGGTTTCACTACCCTCATGTAGACCTTCCTTTTCACTCTTACTGGTACCCATCTGTCATAAATCACTCCTGATACTCTTCTCCACCCATTCCACCCTGCCTGTACTCTCTTCTTCACCTCTCTTCCACACTCACCATTATTCTGAACTGTTGATCCCAAGTATTTAAACTCATCCACCTTTGCCACCCTCACTTCCTGCATCCTCACCATTCCTCTATCCTCCCTCTCATTCACACACACATATATTCTGTCTTAGTCCTGCTGAGCTTCATTCCTCTTCTCTATAGAGCATATCTCCACCTCTCCAGGGTCTCCTCAACGTGATACCTACTCTCAATACATATCACAATGTCATCTGCAAACATCGTAGTCCATGGGGCCTCCTCTCTGATCTCGTCTGTCAACCTGTCCATCACAACTGCAAATAAGAAAGGGCTCAGAACTGATCATTGATGTAAACCCACCTCCACCTTAAATGCATCTGTCACTCCTACCACAGACCTCACCACTGTCACACTACCCTTGTACATATCCTGTACCACTCTTACATACTTCTCTGCCATTCTCGACTTCTTCATACAATACCACAACTCCTCTCTAGGCACCCTGTCATATGCTTTCTCTAAGTCCACAAAGACACAGTACAACAACTTCTGACCTTCTCTATATTTCTCCATCAACACTCTCAGAGCAACCATCACATCTGTAGTGCTCTTTCCTGGCATGAAACCATACTGCTGATCACTAATCATCACCTTCCTTCTTAACCTAGCTTCCACTACTCTTTCCCATAACTTCAAGCTGTAACTGATCAATTGTATCCCTCTGTAGTTATTACAGCTCTGTACATTATCCTTATTCTTAAAGATAGGTACCAAAACACTTTTTTCTCCACTCCTCAGGCATCCTCTGATTTTCCAAGATTTTATTAAACAATCTGGTTAAAAACTACACTGCCATTTCTCCTAAGCACCTCCATGCTTCCACTGATATGTCATCTGGGCCAACAGCCTTTCCATTCTACATCCTCTTCATCCTCTCCTTACTACCTCCTTGCTAATCTGTTTCACTTCCTGATTCACTATCCCCACATCATCCAACCTTCTCTCTCTCTCATTCTGTTCATTCACCAGCCCCTCAAAATACTCTTTCCATCTGCTCAACACACTCTCCTCGCTTGTGAGTATGTTTCCCTCACTATCCTTTATCACCCTTACCTGCTGCACATCTTTCCCAGGGCTGACGCCAATACACTTTTTGATTTCACTGGGAAAAAAAAAAAAAACAAGTCACAAAAACATCTAGTAATATTTGTGTAAGAAAAGACACCCATACTATATGGAATGGTGAAAATAGATGAGTTTTAAATGATTTTTAGTGAGTGTTCTCCTTGTATTGCTAGTAGGATGGAGTTCTAGGATTTAGTGAGATGATGGGTTAGTAGAGATTTGCCAGCAGAATTGTTAGGTTTGGATACCTGGAATAGGTATTTGTCCAATAAATGTAGTTACCTGGAAGGGTTATATATTTGTATGAGGGTGGAAATGGATGGACAGTTGTTTGGTTTATGAACAATGTTATGAATTTCTGAAAGTTATGAGTAGGTTAGATAAAGTGAGAATTCTAGACAATTTATTTCCTTTAGGGGAGCACAATGGTGGTTTCTATTTGGAAAGTTGGTAGCAAATCATATTATTTTGTAGTAACATTGCTCGTGTTTGTTTAGCAAGGTCACTTTGATGTTAAGGATGGGAGCAGAATACATTAGAGTAGGCAACAGGAGAGAAGAGACAATGTGTTTTCTTATAGTGGCTGAGAGGTCGGGTTTGGCTCAAAAGACAGAATGTAGTTTTGATGTAATTTTCTTCACTATATTTTGGATGTGCATATCAAATTCTAGATTCTCATCTATACAGATTGCTAACAATTTAGTATGTGTGACAAGATCACTTTTTCTTTTGTTAGTAACTGAGAAGGAGGTTTTGTTGATTGTAAGCTTTTCAGGAATAAATAGGATTAATCTGGATTTACTTGAGTTAAGGAATACCTGGGCAGATACTGGACAGGTTTTTATAGAGGGGAAGGACTCCTGGGTATGTTTTTTTAGTTTGTTGATTTTATTTTTGTGATATAAATAACTGTGGCATCATCTGCTTACTGTACTAGATATGCAGTTTTACAGCTTTATGTAGGTCATAGATGAAGATGTTAAAGAGAATGGGTCCCAGGATTGATCTTTGTGGTACACGACTGGGTTGGGGAGGAAGAATGAGATGACTTTTGCCACTTGATAGCTTGCACTCTGTTTTAGTGGTAACTATGAAGCCATGATACAGTAGTGGTGTTGAGTTCTAGGTTATGAAGTCGGTGTAGACGAATAGAGTGGGAGACTGTGTCAAAGGCTTTGGATAGCTTTGGATAAATCAAGGAAGAGGACAGACACATTTATGCCTACTGTATTGGTGAAACAAAGTAAAGTGTTAGATGTACTGTGTTGAGGAAGGAAGCCATGCTGAGATGAAGAGATAATGTTATTTTGTGTGAGGTAATGTAAGAGTTGTGACTGGATGCATGTCTCAAGTATTGATAGAGGGGACAAGATGGCAATGGGCCTGTTTTGGAGAGTTCAGTTGAATTCCCTCCTTTGTGGAGGGAAGAATGTGGCTTTTTGCAGAAGGTAGGGACCTATGCTTTACTGATGTAACAATTTATTAGAACTGAGATGGGGAAGTCTATTGCTTCTGCAGCTGTCTTAATGCATTCACCAGGCAGGGAGTCGGGGCTAAGGTGGTGGGTTTCAATTTAAGTAATATTTTTTTCATGTGAGTAGTGGGGACTGGTTGGAAGGAGACTTTATGAAGAGAAATAGTTGGTGGTGCTGTTGTCTGGTTGCTGGTAGTAGGGGAATTCTGAAGTAGTGATGTAACTGACCAAACGAAAGCTGAAACCATCAGCACATATGTTAGAGTTGTTAGTATTAAGTGTAGGAGATGGTTGAGTGGCCTGGCTGACACTGAACAACTGATTTATAAATGACCAGAATATTTTGGGATTTTTGTAATTTTATGTTGCAGGTCAGTGTAGTACTTTTTTATCTAACTTAATTTGAGTTTTAGTTTGGTTTCTGAGTTATCTTAATTTTTGGAGATGTATGTTTTTTTTTTTTTTTTTTTTTTTTTTTTTTTTTTTTTTTAGATAGACATGCATCCCAGGCTTTATCCTTAAGTTTCATAAGGTGTTCTGTATTTGAGACAACCAGACATCAAGTTCATTTAGTACGTACAATAAAGTAGTATTAAAAAAAAAGCTACTGCATCAGTTACAGGAATACATTTTAGAGCATTCCAGCTGTAATGTTTTTGATACGAGATAAAGGAATCTTTATAGATTCAACGTTTCAAAGGTTGATACTAGGCTACTGGCCTGGAGACCCTTATAAGCCTAGCCAAAAATTTCACCAATGTTCCCTCAAAGTCAGCATGTGTTTCCCCTGTTTATTGAAATGTGTGTATTGTAATGTGCTATGTTGAAATGTGGCTGCTTGTTTTTCTTATTACATAGGTAGGGAGGTGATCACTTGGGGTATCTGGAAGGGTACCTGAGCTAAAGATTTAATGAGGCATGAGAATGTAGTCAATTAATGTTCTCTTAGTGCTGTTTTTATTATAATGGGCGGAAGTGATAATTACCTGTGAAAGATCAAAGCGATTTATTAATTGGTTGTGTGAGTCAGATGAGAGAGAGAGAGAGAGAGAGAGAGAGAAAGAGAGAGAAATTCAATATTAAAATCAGTCAGTATGTATTTTCTTGAGAGTTGTTAGGTGAAACCCAGCAGAAGAATTCTTCTGTTCCAGAGAGATTATTATCAGGTGACACATAATCACCTTTGATGGATAATGTCTTGTTTTGGTTGAGTTTGAGGGCAGAAATAACTATTTCTGCTTTACCAAATTGTGGAGGATTTTGTGGTGAAGGCGTAAGCTGCAGAGAGCTGTTGTATAGTACTGCAGCTCTACCAGCCCTTTTGTTTTGTTTGTATGCTCCTAGTATACTATAGTTTGGGGGCAGACTTTCATTATCTTTTGTTTCTTTTCTCAGCCAGGTTTCCATTAGTGCTACTATATCTGGAGTATGTAGGTTAAACCAGACAATGGAACTGCGGTATTTTGTTGTAGACACTTCTAATGTTTATAAGTGTAATGATAAGGAAAGGACAAGTGTTGTATTGGAGGGGTGTGGTTTCTGGGGGTTGTAGAGTTAAAGGTTTGCAGGGTGTAGCTGGTCCAGAGTTTGGATGAATGTCACCCCTGAGTTTTAATTTGGTGGAGATATGTTGGTTGTAAGATAATTATTTAATTTTAATTTTTAATTTTAACTTATGAATTATGGGGTACTGTAACTATAGGCTGTGTCTGAAAAAATCCATGGTATTGGGGGAGAATAAGGTAAATGTTATATTGGGCGAATTAAGGGCTGAGTATGCTGGAAAGTACAACTAGGATGATAGCCGTGGGTTATGTGGAATTGTGAAGGTAAAGATGTTAAAGGGTGAGTAGCAGGAAGAGTGCTGGAGCAGAGATTGGTATTGTGGTACTTAGTTGTAGGATGTTATTCCCTTTAGGAAAAGAGGAAGGGTGGACTAAGATGGGTGATGTGTTGTACTGGAAAACAATATGGTGTTGAAGTGTTTTTGAGTAGGAGGGCAGGGAATATGTTATGATATACAAGACAGAAGGGAGAGCTGGATAGTGGAAAAAGTACTGAAAGAAATATTTGAGGAAATGCAACTACTTCATGTGTGTGTAGGTGTTAGAGACTGAGATTTATTGAGCTTTGAGATGGATGGAGATACATGGGTTTAAATTTAAAGTATGATGGGGTTGGATGGAGTAGGGGGTAGGGTAGCAGAGCAAATCTGAGTGGAGTGAGGCTGAATACAGTGGGTTCCACTTGCTTAGAATGTTGTAGGACAGAAAACAATCAGTAGGTGAAGTGGGCCAAAAGAAGGTAAATGTGTGCAACTATTAAAGTTTCCACTTGACTATATAAAACAGGGAATTAATGAGAAAGTTTACACACTTGGTATGTAGGGCACTGGTAGCAAGAATAGTATAGTACATAAAAATAAGTAGAGGAAAAATAAATAAGAGAAGTGAGATTATAGGTGGTTTGACAAAATCTGCTGCATATTTGGGATCTGTTAAAGAAAAAAGGAAATTAGATAAATGACAAATAAATACTGCTAGTTAATTTCTCAATGTTGAGAAGAAAATGTGTGGGGGGGCAATAAATTTACCAAACATGGGTCAAAGACTGTTATTAAAAGTAAAATAAGCATTGATAGATGGGGGGGGGGGGTTGCACGAAATATATAAACAGGTAAGAGGTATATATTAAAATATGCCTATAAAGAGATATATTAGGCTATAAAAATTTGGGTAATGCAGTTTTTAATGTATGACAATTTAGACTACAGTATCTAATATATAAAGCTACCGGAGAAGGATCAAAGAAGTCCGGTGACAAGCACACTGCAAACTACCTCACAATACTGCTGATGTGAGTACTGTTCCGATTGAACCAATCTTCAAATTCAGTTAGACTCTGAAACTCCGTATAAAGGCTCTGCAGACAGTTCAAAAACTAAGACTTTTATTCCAACGAACAACAAGAGAAAAACTGATTTAGTCACAAGCGCTTTCACCTGGTCATACCAGGCTTTTTCAAGTGTAACTAAATTAAAAAACAACAAGCTTTTATACTAAAAGCACATTGCCCTTGTTACAATTAAATTGCTCCATCACACCAATTATGCAAAATACCTAATTAATTGTAAATCAAGGATTTTATCCTGCAGGGTTCTTTGTGCAAAAAATGCTTGATTATACCACACATATAATTAATATTAAATGCTCTTTGGAAACTATTAAATAAAAATAAAAAACATATATATATATTTTTGAAATTTTTCATCCTAAATATTATTACACCTTCAAATGCTGTTAAAAATATAAATTGAAAAATGCTCACAGTAACTTTGATTAAATAAAATGACTGTGAATGAGCTTGACTGCAATTGCGTTCCAATATGTTATGAACTAATAAAATGTTGGATAGGCTTGGGTGAGCTCAATGGTGTGTTTCCAAATGCACCCCCACATACCAAAAACTGCTCACCCTTCACATTTACTTGTAATAAATACATTAAAAACAATAAAACTACCTTTAAGAACTATTTAAACAAATGACATGCTTACCAAAATAGAAATAAAAATAAAAATAAAAAGAAAAAAATGGAAAGCAAAAATGTAACCAACAATAAAAAACTGCTTAGAATAAAAAACTTGAAACCAAGTTGTGGGGCATTATAATATGCTCCTTTTCTTTTTCAAAACTGGTGCCAAACTTGTAGCCTCATTTAAACCAGGATGTTTGGTTGCATTTAACTGCAACTGCCACGTAAGTTCCCTGATAGCTAGTAGGGTTTCCCAATCCCCCCCCCCCTTTGGTCTTGCTGTATATTATCAATCACAAGGCGAAAGCGCTTGTGACTAAATCAGTTTTTCTCTTGTTGTTCGTTGGAATAAAAGTCTTAGTTTTTGAACTGTCTGCAGAGCCTTTATACGGAGTTTCAGAGTCTAACTGAATTTGAAGATTGGTTCAATCGGAACAGTACTCACATCAGCAGTATTGTGAGATAGTTTGCAGTGTGCTTGTCACCGGACTTCTTTGATCCTTCTCCGGTGGTTTTCTAAGTAACGGTGGTTCTCTCTATATTATTTATAATATATAAAGCTATTGACTACTTCCCCGATTTCTAAAGCAAAGGTTTGACTCCTGAAGTAAAGAAATGTGAATAAGTACCTATCAAAGCACTTATTATGGAGGATATATATCCTCATCAAGATAGCAGACAGGCTGTCCTTAATTTTGTCTTTAGCATGCTACTCCTGAGGTCAATATGCTTGCTATTGCCTGTAGCATGTAAAATAAGATGGCAATATGTCTTTAATACAGAATTTCAGATTTGCTTAAACAATAGTTTTCTTTATCAAGCTTGAGGGCTAAGTCTTCAAAAGTATGAAGCACTGCCTTTGACCTTTTGTTACATACCTCTTTGGCAGGCCCACATAAATGTCATCCATCATGACAACTGTGCATCCATGATCTCTAAGGGCTGTACTCATTTCACACTGAAAAAATTTCAAGTGCTGTGATAATTTCTAAAAGGAAATAGAAAAAAACTCATTGTACTGGAGTAAGTAATGTTATTAAACTTTTACTGTTTGAATCAGTAGGACAGAATCTAATCAATGCATCCAATGTGGAGAACGTCTTTGCACCAGTCAGCTTGGGTTCTATGCCTTCCAGTGCAGGCAAAATACCACCCTTGATTTCATCATTCAGATGTTTCATATTAATACAAATTCTCATTTTTGCTGTTTGTCTTTATTATTGCCACCACTGGAATACACTGGTGTGTAGTTCTATAACCTTTTCTGTTATCCTAGCGAATGTATTTGATTTAGCTCAGGTCCAGCCTTAGAAAGTATGGAAAGCTGCACCCCTTGTGGAGTAGAGAGAGTTTAAGGAAATGTGCCATGTTTAAAGCTAAACTTTATTGGCTCAAATTTAAGGAGTCTAACATCATTGAATACATGAACAGCTATCTGACATTTGAAACCATTTAACAAGAAGTGGTCCTCCTGACTAGACATAACCCAAAAGCACGTCATTTCAAACCTCATATCTCTCCCTTTCCATTCATTCATGGCTGGCAACTTTACCTGACGTAGTTTCACATCTTGACTACATAATTTAATTTCTGTGTTGATTAGCTGCATACTTTTTGAGATGCTTCTACATGTACCATCTGACAGTACAGTTATGCCTCCCTCAGTTACTATAATGAGCATTACTGGAATGCCATAAATTGGGAAGCTGACAAGTCTTTCCTCTTCTAGGTCTGAATGCTTAGTCACAAAACCCGGGAAGGGAGTTTTCTTTCTATTTTCTCACTTTTCGCATCTGTTGATAATTCAATGACCACTTTTGAATTAAGCATAATAACAAAATATCCAATCTTTTTACATTTTGACACCTGCTGCTTTGCAGTAAGCAATTGACTCATAATCACATGCTTTCAAGTACACTTTCCATTTACTTTTAGTTTCTCTCAGTTACACTTTTTCTTATTGCATTTTATTTGTTTGTTTTACTTATTTATTCATTCAGCTGAACATTTTTCATATCTTTCCTTACTTGCATAACTGTACTTATCTTTTTAATGTGTTCAGACAGGCATGCAGTTGATATAGCCTAGTTTAATGCTAAATTTGGTTCAAGCAGTAACCTTTACACAGAGCTATGTTTCGCAGTAGACACAAATTCTGTCTCTTATTTGTTCACCCTTAATAGGAGCTTTTGAATTGTACTGACTGCACTCATAATTGATGAGGATGTGTGGACAGCCCATCCCTATGGGCACTAATATATGTATGTACAAGATTAACTGTCATACTTACATGAAACTTTCATTGACCTACAGGGAGCATGCTAGGATTCTTGTGAGCATCAAAGTCATGTGTCGTACACCAATACACAGTATTTTTTTGCACATGGGGGGCTATATATGGATTCCAAGAACTGCAGAAGAGAAAACTACCACTATGTGGGTGTTCTACTGCATTGTTCTATTCTCTAAGTTCCTTGGTGGCACTGATTGCAAATACATTGTCATCAACGTCCCATCTGATCCAAATAGTGTTAGATAAATCAAGAGGAAGTGTTTGCCCTCCACTACCTGCCAGGTGGGTTACAATGTACAGGGTATAATCTGTTATGTTTGAGAAAGTGTTTCCACTCCACTACCTGCCAGGTGGGTTACAATGTAAAGGGTATGATCTGTTATGTTTGAGGAAGTGTTTGCACTCCACTACCTGCCAGGTGGGTTACAATGTACAGAGTATGATCTGTCATGTTTTCAGTCATCACTCTAGGCAGTTCCACTGGTTCTCATGTCTGATTCATGTCTGATTTGTCCAACTTTTAATGCAGGGTAACTTTCCACAGCATCATCTACTTAGTAGGTAACATGTAGGAGAGTACAGAGCCCACTATAAAATGTTGTCATGCAGCCAGGGAGCAAGACACATATAATGTCCCATTGCATGTTGGCATGTATGCCAGAGATGCATTGAAATCATGGATAATATTTCCTCCCATTAGCAATGTTCAGCCCATGGCAGAGATAGCAGACAATACTGCACTTTCATGGACGTGAAGTGTTGTTGAATGGATGTTGGTGAACGTAAGGAAAGCTTCTACCTTCTACTGTCTAGATGCCTCCAGTTAGCCATTGCAGTTTTGATGTGAGACCTGCAGTCAGATATCTTTTGGTGTGTTTTATTGTATTTAACACACGGTGTTAAAGAAAAATATTCAGCAGAAACCAGTTCAGCAGGCTTTACCTTATATTTTTTTATTTTTCCAAGTCTTTTGGGTTTTTAATATGATGATAGGAATGGACCCCATTCCTAAGTCAAGGTATAATTAAAGTTCATGAAATTAGTATTGTTTCAGTCTTAGATGTTAGCCAGAAGTGCTCTTCACAGCATCTGCAATGTGCCCAGTAATGAATCCTGCAATCCATATGGAGTTATAAGTCTTGGTAACATATCTATGTATAATTGTAAATTCTTTTTATAAGACCTGTTGCTCCTACTACAATGGAACTGTCTGGTTATCTTTCTTCTACATTACCCTCATTTCTGCCTGCAAATCCTAATACTTTATGACTTTGTATCTCTCTTTACATAAGACAATGTAGTCACCGGGTGAAGCAATTTCAATAATCAATGCTACTTTTGTCTTCTTTTCAAGGACTAGTATATGTTTTTCTTGCATCTGTTTTTTTGAACTGTTGGTAATGGATGATCCCATGTATATGAACTTCGTCATGTTCTGTAATGCTTTGTGGCTCATGTTTACCTTGCATTTTAGATCAGCAGGTGATGAGCAAGGCAACCATTAAGAAGAGGATCAGGCATCAGTGGGAATACATGCAAGGCAGAGGTGCACATTACATCTAGTCCACAACTGAGTCATGGCACAGACAGCATAGAATAAAATGATACATGCATTATCTAACATGGGCTTTGAAATACTGTACAAGTACTAGCTACACTGTGCATCAGACAATACTTTATCCTAGCAGGGTAGGGATGGGCAAGGCATTGTCATCACTTGCACAGGTGATGCGGAACAGTGAGGTGTGACAGTGATCCTATCATAAGGGACAGACTCATAGGAGGTGGATGTAGCCTGGTAGCAGGGTGCCTGGAGTCAAGTATCACATCATCTACTGCTGAGGTGAAGTTCGCTATTATACAAACTGCTATGAGAAGAAAGCTTCTCTTTCTTTGCTCAGAAAATTCATGAAAGAACTTCTCCCTCTTATAGTCTAAGGTCCCTTTCTCAAATAATACATCATCTGCAAAGTCCTCTAGCCACCCTGAAGGGTTCAGAAAATGATTGTTTTTATACTGAGTGACAAAGTTTGGGAAATCACTCATGAAGATATTAAATCATTACAACCAACCAATCATTAATCCCCATTACCAACTGAAACACCGCCTGCTTAACTAATCCAAATGCTATTGCTTTAGAACCAGTGGTATTACTTAACCTATTCCATACTACTATTCAGCAAGACCCCCTGTACTCTTGCACTGAAGTCCAACAGGCCTTATTACCACACACATCAGGACATTAAACCTACTGCGGCACCCACACATTCCAACATATTACAGAAACAATGCAACTTCTCCTTCCGCCACTTCTTACACACATTCACATCCTCCTTGAGCCACCTAAGTTCACAATGTCCTTCTGTCATGATAGGGCAAGCACCTCTAGCAAATTTATTGGTACCCCCATTAAGCTCATCTTTATACACCTGCCCTTTTGGCTTCCTTCCTCATTCTTGATTGCATGGATGCAACAGTTTACTCCTCTAAAACTTTCTTTACACAGTTCTCACCCCCCCCCCAACCTTAACATATCTACACTTTCCTATCTCACCTATTACATCCAGAAATCTTTCACTTACTACCTTCTTCTTCCTGATGTACTTCTGCCAGTGTCAATGTGCATGCTTTTACTCATTTTCATGGTTTTGTAGAATGTGTAGTGCAAACATAATATTATTTTGCTAAAGATTGTAGAGTAGTACAATATTTATTATTTAGTATAAATGCCTTTTTAATCTATGTATTCCCAATGTAAGAAGTTTAGACACCTATTGCCAACATTTCACTGATTAATCCTACAACTGTTTTTGTGTATTATTGATTGTATTACTGTTTTCCTAATGTAAACCACTGTGTACCCAAATCCTTATATTACCTTGTATTTTTTTATCTAGTTGCAAATCCCAGGCTGGGGCTGAAAATGATCAAATAACCGAACAGAAACTGTGAAATGTGTGTTGCTTACTTACATTTACATCCTTGATACAATTACTTGTACACTTTGTAAGTATAACTTGGATGACACATCCACTGGAAGTAAGGGAGACTGAATTACTATTGTGTTTTCCTTCTCCCTACCAGCAATTATTCATAGTTGCCACCTATTAGTGACAAATACTGAAGGAGTGCCTGCACTGTGACATTTTAATGAGTTCACAACTCATTTGTGTCTTCACCATGCTCAGAGGCCTGAATCTACACAATAAAGAGGGAATTGTGTAGCTAGGGAACCTTAAGGTAAGGATACTTGTTTATGTTGAAAACACAGATGAAGACTGATATTACTTTGGATTTATCTGTACAGACTACTTATCTTGATAAGCTATAATTGAATTTTTCAGTTATATACTGTATATGCTCAGATGTCACTAAGAAAAATATGTTTATATATGCATTACCAAATGCTACTTTTGTCTGTATGCACTTAGACGTTTACTGATGGCATAGTCATTTTGTCAGGGCATTTTACTTCCTCAGGTGCATAGCCTTGTTAACTTTCATCACAAATATTGTTACAACTGTTTCTCTTTACAGTCTTCGATTGTTAGTTCAATGAAATGTAAATGTCCTATACTGTCAATGACACAGGGGTGTTAACCTTCTAGGGTGGCCCATAGACACCTCTACCATCTACAGTTAGTGCTGGCCTCAAGTAGAGGTGACTGACAATTGCATAAAAATTAATGTACTGTGGCAAATATGTGCACATGTTTTGGGACAGTTTCATTGATAGCACTTATAACAATTCACTGTTGTTTTATTGGTTTGTTTGGTAGCAAAATGTAATTTGCCTGTTGTTTTGCAGGCAGGTGAGCCAAGTTCCATTTCTGATTGCACAAACAAAATTGTTTGAACAGAGGTTTGCTTTTGTTACTGCCCTTGTTTTGGATCCAACTTTGCTTTGTGTTTGAATGTATTATGTTACAACTACATAAATCCTTTTTTTTATATTTGAACATCTTGAAAGCTTTTTTTTTTTTTTTTTTTTTCTAGTGGGTAATATTGAAAATCTACTTATGTGTCATATCAAGTCAGAATAGTTATGTGATATTTATGTGTAGTATCCTTCTTTTGTGTTTTAGGTCACCCAGGAATATGGCATCCAAGTGTCCCATTCCTTGCAACCCCCCCTTCAGTGACCCTGAGAAATATGTCATTGTCCAGTCATGTAGGAGACATGGTGGCTTTCTGCTTGAGAGAGGCTGTGGGGATACGTCTAGAAGAATGTAAATTTGGCAGTAGATAGTGGATGATGATGTAAATGCTGTTGGGGAACACAGTAGGACATATGACCGGGTGTGTCATAGGGCCACTGACATGATTTCATTGGCCCCATAGCAGAGCAGCTGCAGTGGCTTATGGACAGATGCTACCGGGAGAGGGCTGCTACAGAGCCACCACTGACAACACATGAAGAGTTCCCATCCACTGTATAGCTCCAGAGAGCTCAGTGGAAAGTGCACAACAGTATGTGATTGATGTTGGTGTGGCTGCGTCATGGAGGACAAGTATGTCACAAGAGCAGCTTCCTGGTAGCCATATCTATGTCAATTGTTAAATATTTCTTGTATAGTAAAATACTGACAGCAATACTTAAGTTTGTTTACTTTTTTTTTTTTTGCGGGGGGGCTAGTTTTAGATTGATACAGTTAACAGTACATTCTGGTTCATTACACATGGGATTGGTGTGGATGTGTCATCCAAGTTTCTGTTAAATATGTTGCTAATGGACATATAATGGGCCAAAAACATTTTTCACCCCTGTATTACTGTTAATTATTATGATGGTGTCCTTACCTTTTGCATAAATTCTTCCAGGACCATCCTCCATAGGAAGTGTGAAATCATCTGCACATTGTAAGCCATAGGATCATAGAATCATCCGAGGTTACTAGGCTATTAGCCCTGAGACCCTTATAAGCCTATTCAAGAGTTCAGCACATGTTTATACAAGTCAGTGCCCAAAGCCCCTATCTAGCAGGGACACAGGTGGAATCCCAGGGGTGTATTTTCTGTTTCCCATCCAATTATCCAGGTTGTGCTTAAAAAGGATAATGAGGTACGCTGCTTGACGTGATTAGGTGGGTTCTATCAGTGAAACAGTTTGCTACCCATCTGGTAACATATGAATTGATGCCTAGTTGAGAGAGTTTATCTATTATGCCTGAGTGGGGAATAATGTTGAAGGCTTTGGCCAGGTCAAGGTAGCCAGTGTGCAATGTCATTCCCTTCATCCATGGCTTTTGTGACTGTCTCAAAGAAGTCAACCAGATTTAACAGACATGAACTCCCCTTGACAAAGTCAAACTATGTGGGGTTGAGTGTTTGGAGGTTGCCAAATGTCCCTGTTAATGATGTCCGTGATAATCCATTCCATGGCCTTCCAAATCAGGATAGTTAGGCTGATGAGTCTTTAATTTCCTGGATTGGTCGACACTCCACCTTTGTGTAAAGCAGTGACAGTAGCTATCCTCCATTCAGCTGGGACAAAGCCGGTACTCAGGCTTTGGATGAATAGGTTGTCTAATGGTGCTGCAAGTTCATGCCTGAGTTCATGTAGGATGCAGCCTGGGATGCTATCAGGTCCCATGGAGGCTGTATTTTTTGCCTTTGAGAGGGCAGTGATGACCTGTTCCCAAGAGATAAGGGGTGGGCTGCAGGTACTGGGGATGTCCTTATTTACTGATGGGGGGACAGAGGGGAGAAGTTTTCACTGAATCTGTCAACCAGTAGAATGGCTATATCTACAGCAGTTGTGTATGGTGTCTCCTTGACCACCAGTTCTGAACAGACCTGGGTGCTTCCTTGGAGATTGCTGACATGTGAAGAAGGCCTTATGATTGTCTCTAGTAGATGTGGCCAATTTGGACTTGAAGTTGGCTTTAGAGGATTTCACTAGTGCTCTTATTTGCTTGTTTAGGCTAAGGAGAGACTGCTTCCATTTGGGCACCTGCTCCTTCTTGGTCCTGGACAGCAATTTTTTCCTTTTGTTATATAGGATTTTGTCCTGTCAGGTATTCCTGATTCCAAGCATCTATATAAATGCTCTTATAGTATTTTGATGTAGATTTGGACATTGGTGCCAGTTCCTAAAGTGGGGGATGGTTCTCTGAAGCTGGTTATACCATCCCTCAGGAGGTTGAAATTAGCTTTGTAAAAGTTTTTTTGTTTGACGCTAGCTAGAGGAGGGTCAGGGGAGATGGTGACTTTGAAAGTGACCACTTTATGGTTGGATCTTACCAGGGAAGATGATTCTGAAGGGTTGCTGCAGTGTTTACTCATGTTGGTTAATACCAAGTCCAAGACATTTTCACCTCTTGGGGGATATCAATTATCTGTTCCAAGCCATTTGCATTGATAAAATCGAGGAATCTCTGGGCATTTGTGTTCCGGCATGAGTAGTTTTTCCAATCTATGGTTGGGTAATTAAAGTCATCCAGGATCAGGGTAAAGGGTTGAATCTTGATGGATTTGAAGAGGTCCAGATAGATGGAGTGGACATCTTGAGACAAATTTGGGGGCCTGTAACTAGCTATAATTTGAATAGGGGTCGTGTCAATGGTTAACAGCACCTGGAGTGTCTCCTGTGCATCAGAGGTGTGTCTTTAATATATATTGAAACTCTACCTCCTTTGGCTTTGCTGCCCACAATTTGAGGTCTGAATGTATGACAGAATGAGTAACCAGGCAAGGCTAGGGTGCTCTCCGCAACTTTGAACCAGGTTTCTGTGACTGCACAAATGTCAGCATCTTCCAGAGTTAAGAATGCTTGCAATGAGTGCAGTTACATGTTTAGACTCCTAGCATTTAGCAGCATGACCTCTCATTTGTGTTTTGTTGAAATTTTTATGTTGGTAGTATCAATCTCATGACTTTTCCTAAATAAATGCACTATTGGGGAGGCAAGGGCCATTTCTTGAAGCCTGAAGCCCAAGTGAGATAGATGCAGGCCATCTCTAGCAAAGCATTGTGGTCTGTCAATCATATCTTCCCAGGCTGTCAGGTACTGGATCCACCTGGATTGATACCAGACAACCAAACATTTTATTTCAGTACTGATGGGCAATTCAAAGAAATATGTATTTTATCCATATGCGTGATATGTGTGTCAGGACTGTGTGTCTGTGTATTGCTGTACTATCTGTAATAGTGGCACCACTGTTAGTCTGTTAGCATATATTGAACTGTAGTAGTGTTGTTATTGATTTCTTTCCTGTGTTTCTTGCTTATTGCTGTTCATCTGCCACCTGATCCTGGTGTGTCTTTCTGTGCCATTTGATATATGTTTAGGGCCATCATGGAGGTGCAGGCACATTCCAATAGGACCTCCAAGGAAATGCTTAGGGTTGTAGATGTGCTTCAGGCCTACATGCATGACTTCCTAAACCATATTTCCAATTCAGTGGCTCAGATGAATGACACATTGGAATGGGTGGTGTCCGTGATGGACCGTCTGCTGAGAGAGAGAGACGGCATCCAGTCAGGTGTAGGTCAGCCACATCCTGTTATGTTAGCCAACATGGGTGAGCCCAATCACTCTCCCATAGTGGCACTACTTCCACTGCTCTGTCAGTGGTTGAGATGTCCACACACAGACATGGCAGGTCATGGGTTCGTGGTCATGGGCATACTCGTGAGGAGAGCTGATCCAGCACAAATCAATCATGTTCAGGTAGCAGCAGTCCATCTGACCATGGGAATGGGCATGCCAGTGCAACTACTGTCAGAGCCAGTTCTCACGGTATGTACAATGACGATGAACTGTCACCTCTACCATGCATGGCTCACACTTGTTCAACATACCAAGATGCAGAGTTAGAGCATAACTTGGCTGTGTTCTTGCAGACAATCAAGCACCAATTTCACCTTAGTGCCCATACAGGCATACACACAACAGTTACATGGTTCAGTTTTGAGGCTTAAACCTCATTCTGTCTCAGTGGCCATTTGATACTTTATCCAAATGTCTGCCTGTTTCTCTTTCTTATTCACACATACTGACTTACTTTTGTGTCACCCTGGGCTTCCTGCCCTACTCCCCTACACACACACACACACACACACACACACACACACACACACACACACACACACACACGCACACACACATGCGCACACACACACACACACACACACACACACACACACACACACACACACACACACACACACACACACACACACACAAACACCCTGCACAAGTGACAATAACTGTGTCAATTACTTGTTTTCTAACTTTTGGATGACTTAGTGCTTAGTATATCAGTGTTTGTGATGCTGTTTTGCTAATTGTACTACTTTCTTACAGGTTTCTCTAATGTGTACATGCCTCCCACATACTTACAGCAACAAAGCTCGACCAAGCCATAAACAAAAGTGCGACAAAGTCTGAACAATAGGGTGACTTTTTAAATATTTTGGTCTTACAAGGTTAGACAGTTGATAGAAAACAAACAGTTTTTGCACCACTATTTTAAGATCTATCTGAGGGATATGGAGTCTGAAACAGAAATGTGTGCCATTAATTTCTAACTTCTCTCGTTAAGGATTTGGCAGTACAAAAGTATGAGGCCAAAATTGAGGACATTTGGTGACCATCAGTACTTTTGGGAGGTATGAATGTGTGAATCTTTGATTCTTAGGGCCTATTACTTGATACAGGACACACATATTCACATAAGTCACTGCTGTCACATGTTGAAGGCATTGCTGTATAAATTGCCTGCCTTTTACTTACTTACATTACCAAGTAACACTATGCAAGGATATGCCATTCATTTGTATTATTACACATTTTTTTTTAATATTCCAGGTTTAGCACTTACCTTGTAAATCTGGTATTTGCTACAGTTTTAGTTTAGGGCTGGGTCTGTCTGATGCTAGGAGTACACATCCATTACATGGGTAGGTAAAGGTCATGTGCATTTCCTGGCATTAGTGTTACTGTATGTATGAGCATAGAATGAACGTTTTAAACCCTTAGGTGATGAGTCAGTGTTATACATGCGTCTTAGCCAATGTGAGGGTATTTTGGGCACTCCTACATCTGCCTATACCCACAACATTTGCTAATTCCCCTCTGATGTCTTACCTACGTGTGGCTGTGGTGACCTTGCCAGTGGTGGTTGGTTGTGTGTCCATTCCCCTTGTTGACCCAGCTGAAGCTGTTTTCTCAGGATGATGTTGCAAAACATGGCACAGATGGCAAAGATTTCAGTCCATTTATGTGGATTGTAATCCAGGGCTTCATCAGATGTATCTAGGCACTGGAACCACGGATTCAGCAACTGAAACATATAGTCTATGATATTTTTGGTTAGAGCGTGTGCCTATTTATAGCATTCTTCAGTTGGTGTGTGTTCATTTCTGATGGGCATCATCAGTCATAGTTGTAGTGCATAACCTGCATCTTCCAGTAAATGACCATGTGGGATATCACCCCTAGTAAACATCATATGGAGTTGAGAGTTGTGCCAGTTAAGTGAGTCGCGGTAACTGCCAGGATTGCCAGCACACACATTCAAGATGGTTCTCTTAGCGTTACACATGACTTGGCAGTTAATGGAGTTGAAGATGGTGCTTTGACTTCTATATGTGCACAGTGTATGGCACCCAGTACTTCAGGCTAGTGTGCTACAGAGTAGAACTCCTGCATATTTGCGAACATGTCCTCAGGTGTACAGGTAAAATATATGTACAAACTGGCATGTTGGAGCACAGCCTTCAGGAATTGATGGAGGATCCTGTATGGTGATGTCAGAGCCAGTGAAAACCTCAGCATGTCCCCTGTTGGTCTCTGAAAAGTTCATGTAGCAAAAATTCTAAGTGCTATACATACCTTTGTTGCACTGGTATTGTTTTCCCTTGATCTGAGTTGAAGACAACAGAGGTTGCAGAGTCCCTATAGTGTGTCTCTAGCCACTCTGTAGCAGTCTACAGTGTTTATCTCATGCAGACTGTGATAAGTTAAACGGAGTCTAAAACTCTTTCCTTTTTTGGCTGTAGTCTATTAGCAGCAGCTGCAGCAGCATAGACTTCAGCCTGTAGCACATACACATGAATTAAAGCAGCAACAGCCCCTAACATTCATTATGTGTAAACTATTTTCGATGGCTGTATTCCAATAGGTTTTGGAATTCACAGGAAAAACTAGCACTGAGTCTACATGGCTGCTTTATATCTTGAGTAGCTCCTTCAGCTTGAATTGGTTGATTAGCATACAGTTCATCTGTTTATGCTGTAATTATCATACCATGGTACTTCCCATGTTTACGCTGTTCTACACATCATGTAGAGCTGCTTACTGAATCCAAAATGGTGCGCTACCATGTGCGCATTGTGTTACAATGTTCAAACAGTGTTAGTGGATCCTGTAGGCTTTATTGAATTTGCCCCTATACCTTATGTAGCATATATCATGGCAAGAAGTAGGTTAAAAATAAAACAAGATAGTTGCATGCACAGGTCCCAGGATAAAAAAAAGTGTCTGATTCTGGTGTATGCACTGTTGCAAGCAATGGAAAAATGGCAGTATAGAAGCCATAAGACACAGAAACATTTCTACAACATGATTAAGTCGTGCTCAGGGTGAGGATGGCCCACCTGTAGTAGAAGGATTAGTAATCCACAAAAAATTACAAAAACTAACAGGTCAAAAAAGAGCTATAAAGTTGACAGAGTGAACCACTGAGGATAAGGAAGACATTATGTGTTGTTAGTATTATGCAGGAAGTCCAGAATTTCCAGATAGAAGATATTTAGAAAGACTAAGATAAAAATTAGAGGAAAGAATAATACTTGCAAACACACACATACACACACACACACACACACACAAAACTGTGAAACACTTCAAATAAAAATTCTATTCATTAATACAACAGATCCTTAAAAACATTACATAGATGAAAAAACTTTGGGCCACTTGGAAAATGAAGCAATAGAGAAAGTGCAAAAATTAAAAGAACAAAACACAGAGATTTTTGAAAGGTTTAAAAAAGAAACATGAACATGAGGGAGAAAAAGAGACCTGATATGGTGTAATGTTTATGCAAAGGAGAAAGCCAGACTAATCAGTACAAAAAACAGCTCCAAAGATTTGAATAGAAATATAGGCAAACAAAGAGTGAATGTAGGAAAGAAGATTAGTAAGCTAGAAATTAAACAAATAGAAACTGAAATCATAGATTATATGTGATTGATGGATTTCATGTAGAAAATCCAACAAGGGCAATGTTGCAGTATGATGGAACAATGCATCCCCTGATTAAGGAAAAATAGGTAGGTGGTGGTGCTGCGGTAGCATTGTCACCTCACAGTAAGACGTTGTCCTGTTCGATTCTCAGCAAAAGCATCTTCTGTGTGGAGACATGCGTGAATGGGCGTACCTTCATTGAAGGTTGTGCGTCAGGCCTGGCAAGTTGGTACGTAAAAATCTACTGCCAATCATTAGCGGACAGGAGTTTCGCTGTGGATACTCCTAACCGGGAAAAGCCAAAAGATACAACAACAAGGTGAAGTGGGAGTCATCTGAAGTCTTGCCACATGGTGATGCTCTGAAGTCTTCTGCAGGAGACTGGTACTAAAGTTAAGCTGAAGTTGCACAGCAAGGGAAGTAGCAGGATGCAGTGGCAACCTTGATGCAGACAATGTTGCGGGGTGATAGACAAATTAGCTTTTTCTCTTTTTAATTTCATGAGATCGTTTTGGTTTCTAATACCATAACAGGAATGGACCCCATTCCTAAGTCAAAGTAAGATTAAAGTTCATGAAATTAGTAGTAGTTCAATCCTTGATGTCAACCAGACATGCACTCTGCAACACCTGCAATGTGTGCAGTAATGACTCCTGCAATTCAGATGAATTTACATGTATTATTTAACATATCTAAATATGATTGTAGATTCATTTTTATAAGACCCATTGCTCCTACTACTATTGGAACTGTCTGGTTATCTTTCTTCCACATTACACTTATTTCTGCCTGCAAATCCTGATATTTTATGACTTTGTGTCTCTCTGTACCTTTGTGTGCAGAACACTGTAGTCACTGGGTGTGGCAATTTCAATGAACAATGCTACTTTTGTCTTCTTTTCATGGACCACTATATCCTGTTTTCTCGCATCTGTCTTTTAAATTGTTGGTAATGGGTGATCCCATGTGATGTAGACTTCATAATTTTCTATGATCCTTTGTTGCTCATGTTTCCAGTGTTTTTCAGCTACTTCACTATTATAATGTTTGCACAATCCCCAGCGCAACAGTCTTGCCACATTATTATGCCTTTCAGTATACAGTCCTTCTGCCATTAGTATATCACAGCCAGCAACAAGGTGTGTGACTGTTTCCAATTCTGTTTTACAAAACCTACATTTGTCTGTTTCACCCATATGTTCAATGGACTTTGTAAAACAACATGCATGTAGCCCACTATCTTGGGCCACCGATATTATCCTTTCATCTTTTGGTTTGAATTCACCTCTCCTTAACCATTCCTGCATTCAGTCCTGATCAACATGATTTTCTTCCAGGAGTTTTCTATACTTGAACTATATTTATGCATTTTCCACATTTCTTGCCCTCTCATCTGATTCTTCACCTTATATTCTTTCTTTTGTTTTTTGGCACATTCATTTGCTGCCTGATTTGTATCTACTTCTGGTTTGATTTCCATTCCCACTTGACTCTGACATGCGTCTGCTAGACTAAGAAGAGACGTCATCTTAGATTTATTCTCCTTGTGTTTAAAAACTTTCATTATATTTGGGTCTTGTGAGGGCAGCAGATATGTATGCAGTCCCACAATTGCAGATCTACACATGTTATCAGTTTCAAGTAGGCCCTTTCCTCCTTCAAAATGGAGAATATATAATCTTGGTATGCACTGATTTTTTTTTTTTTAATTGCTGTATGAGCATGAAGCATCCTTCTTGTTTTCCTGTCTAATCTATACAACACCTTTTGGGAAACAAAACAAAAGGAATAGAAACACCACCAAAAAGAAGAAATAGACACATTTTGTAGAAATGTTGAGGAAGACCCTGTGGAACATAACAAAGATGCTTGATGTATAGAAATATTAAAAGAAACAGTAAGGAGTTCTAATGTAGAGGATATGAAATGTGATAAATTAATGGCCAGAGAAATTGAAACAAAAATTAGAAAAGCTCCTGATTGGAAAACCCTGGTCCCAGACACAATACCTAACTTTTGGCCAAAAGTATAAACATATTTGAACAAAGATTTAGCTCTGAGAAAGAATTACTTATATGCCCAATCCAAACAGATAAAAACCTGCTTAAAACAAAGAAAAATTAAACTCATCCTGAAGACTGAACCTGTAAGCCATTCTAAAAACTACAGACAAATAACTTGCCTTCCGATGATGTACAATCTATATACTGGATTAATATAGGTAGAGTTTATATTAATTTTGAAAAAAAAAAAAAATAACTCAAAACCTAACTCAATTATGATAGAAGAACAAAGAGGTAACAAAACAAGGTCGTATGAAGCAAATGATCATTTGTTGTTAAATAAAGCCATAACAGAAAATTGTAAATGGGAAACAATTTAAGTATGGCATGGACAGATTACAAAAAAAAATGACAGTATCTCATATTCATGGACAAAGGGATGCTTTCAGATGTTTAAAATACATCCTACAATGATCAACTGCATTACAGTAACCATGAGACAGTGACAAACTACTTTGCAGTTAAGCCATGACAAAGAATAAATTATTATCTCAGGGATAAAAATTCAAAGGGGGATATTATAGGGTGACTTGTTGCCACTGCTGTTATTTTGTCTTGTCTTTATCCCATTAAGCTGTTTACTTAATAGATTAGACCTCGGTTACCGATCAGCTCCCAGGAAACAAACCTGCCCAAAGATTTATTATCTACTTTTTGTGGATTACTTTAAAACTGTATAGTTCATTAGATTAGGAGTGAAAGCACAACTGCAAGTGATTAAAAACTTCTCAGATAATAGAGGAATGACATTTGATCTTGATAAATGTGCAAAAGCAGCATTTAATGCAGGAAAATTGCAGTACCAAGAAAATATCAACCTTGGGCAATAATGTCATATAAAGGAACTTGAGCAGGAAGGAGTGTATAAATATTTGGGAACTGATGAAGGATCAGCAACAAAACATGAACAAATGTGAATAAAACTCAGTAAGAAATACGTCTGAAGATTAAAACTAACATTAAAAACAGTCTTGACATCAAGGAATAAAGTCCAAACTATAAACTGATTTGCTCTTCCTGTATTAACTTACAGTATTGGTGGGACTGATTGGCCCCAAAACGTATTTTTAATCTGCTGGACAGAAAAAAACAAGAAATATGCTTCACACTTATCAAATGATTAATAAAAATCAGTATATACCAAGATTATATATTCCATGCTCTGAAGGAGGTATGGGCCTCCTCAAATTTGATTACATGAACAGATCTGCAGTCATGGGACTGGGTACATATCTGCTGGCCTAATCAGATCTAAACCTAACAAAAGTTTCACATCATGAAGAGGGGTAGTCTAAGATAACCTCTCTGCTGAGTTTAGAAGAAACATTCAGAAGTCAAGTGGGAATGGAAATCACACCAGACATTGAAAATAATCATACAGCAATTGAATGTACCAAAAAAAACAAAAAAACAAAAGTAAGTGTATAAGCAGAAGGATTAGATGAGAAGGAAATACACGTGGAAAAAATATAAATATAGTGGCAAGGATAGAGACCTCCTGGAGCAAACTCATGTTGATCAGGATTTGATACAGGAATGGTTAAGATGAGGTGAGTTGAAAGCAAAGGATGAAAGGTTAATAAAGGCAGCCCAAGATAATGGACTACGTACATGTTGGTTTACAAAGTCTGCTGAACATGTGGGTGAACAGACAAATGTAAATTCTGGAAAAAGAATTAGAAACAGTGGCACGCCATGTAGCTGGGTGTGGTATACTCATGGCCGAGGCCCTGTACACTGAAAGGCACAATAATGTTGCAAGACTGTTGCTTTGGGGAAAGTATAAACACTACAGAATAGAAGTAGGTGAGAAGTATTGTAAACATGACTGACAAAGCATTATAGAGAATGCTGAAGTGTACACCACTTGGGATCACCCACTGCCAACAATTCAAAAAATAGATGCAAAAAAACTACATATGAAAGTCCATGAAAAAAAGACAAACAGAGCATTAATCATTGAAATTACTACACCCAGCAATTTCAGTGTCTCCCGTACAGAGGGACAGCAAGTCATAAAATATCAATATTTACATGCAGAAATGAGAGCAATATGGACGAAACATGCTCAAAGATTTCCAATAGCAGTAAGAGCAAGGGGTCTCATAAAAAAAGTCATTTACAGTCATATTTAGACATGCTACCAATCAATATAAGTCCATATGAATTGCTGAAGAAATCATTTTTGTGCAGATTGTTGATGCTACAAAGAGCACTTTTGGTTAATATCAAAGACTGAAACAATATTAATTTTATGATGTTTAATAATACACTCACTTAGGAATGGGGTCCATCCCCATCATAGTATTAAGCCCAAAGGATGTGGAGAAATTAAACTGAGGGATACACCATATAATTGTTTTGAACACCGTAATTGTTTCACATATCTGAATAGGTTTGAAAAATATCAAGAAATTCACACCTAAGCAATCAGAGAAAATTTTAAACCAAGATGTCATCTGAATGTGTTGAATGCAGCAAGCATTTCATTCAGGGGAGTGAACTGCGAATTGATGAAGACTTGGCAATAAAACATGAACAAATACGAATGCAACTTATTAAGGATTACTTCAGAAGTCTAAAACTAATACTGAAAACTGCCTTAACATTTGGGAATAAAGTCCAAGATATGCCATTTTGCTCCTCCTGTTCTTACTTACAGTGTTGCAGTGACTGAATGGCCTCAAAAGATATTGGATCAGTTAGACAGGAATACAAGTGAAATGTTTTACATTTATCAAATGATATATACAAATCAGTGTATACCAAGGTTATATATACTCCTTGTTCTGATGAGGGTATTGGCCTCCTCAAAACTGATTACATGTCTAGATCTTTAGTAGGAGGACTGCATACATATCTGCTGACTTCATCAATTCATAGTGAAAGTTTTAAAACTTGAGGAAAAGTCTAAGATAATTTATCTGCTTAGTTTATCAGAAGCAGTTCAGTGTCAAGCTGGAATAGAAATCAAACCGGAAGTAGACAAAAAAGCAGGCAGCAATTGAATGTGCCAAGAAAAATAAATAAATAAAAAAAGAATATAAGAAGAATCAGAAGAAAAGGCAAGATGTAAAAATATTGTTCCCATCATGGCATTACTTGGAGAATTTAAACAGAATGTCTAATGTCAGGATTTGTTGTCCTCTATGCCAATCTGTTATCCATAATGTACCTTACTGTATCCTCCATCCTTGGGTTACTTCACCTTGGTATCATTTCCATTACCTTTTTTATCTAAATCTTCCAGTCCCCAAGGGCCTACCATTTGTCAATATGTCTCCATCCACTGTCTTCCCAATCTTTTGTGTCAGTACCCTCACTGTCAGTCTACAGCTAGCTTTTAAACTTGTTTTTGTACAACTGTAACCTTCATTTATTTCACTATCCCTCCCACATTCCTTTCTCACTACCTTCTCCATTTACCCTCTTTTTCTTATTTGAAAAATGGGAGTTTTTACAACAATAAAGTGCCCATATCCTGCTCAAGTTATTCCTTGTAGTTAGCCATTTGTGTTTTTCTCTTTTCTATATCCCCTTTCTTACATTCCTATCTGTTCTTTTCTTCACCATTAATATGATGCACTGGGATGGCACATTACTGTACTCATACTCCTTTGTTGTCTGCACTATGCATGCAGCAGTGGTGAGGCGTTCTTCACCTACATGAGCATGCATAGTCTCAAACATACTCTGGCATACATTTTATTATGTTAACCACTACAGTCACCTGCACATTGATACAGTAGCTCCTCTTATCAGCCTACCTAATGACACTTGTCTCCTAATGTATTTCTGCTAATTTCTTATGTACCCTGTTTTTCCAGCTCCAGGTGCTGTGTAAGCCCTCATTTGTATCTATCCAGCCATATGCTGTGTTGTGTCATGGGATCCTTGGAATTCAGTGCCACATAGCTGTGAAGTGCTAGTTTAAAAATCCCAGCTTATACTTTGTCTAGCACAATAAACATAGAACAATTGCTAAACTGTAAGCATATCTTCCAGGTAAATCAGCATTGCTGGAACCGTAGCATTACCTCATAACTGTTTATAGAATTTCTTAAAAAGAAGATGTCTTGTTGTAAAATAAATGAATATAAATTCAATAATAATTTTTTTTAGTCATTATAACTTGCACAGCGTATAATATACAGTTTCTATAAGAAGTCTGCATAGAATATTATGTAGAATGAATGTATATCGAGGGCAGTTCAGAGCAAATGCATCAATGGTTACTTACAGGTAAAACAAAAATCTTTTGCGTACTATAAATATGCTGCTTTATATTAAACAAAATGATGCAGGTAAAATGAATGAAATTAGCAGCAGTTCAGTCATATGAATAGTTGAGCTCCAGTCACTAAAACTTGGTAACATTCCCTCATACTGCATGAGCACAACTTGAACTACTCAGAACTGCACCACCTGCAGTTAGTCAAGCTGATAAGCAACATGAGGAAGCCTACTTTGCCTGTTTTGTCTGCTCGTTGACTCTCAAAAAGTCACTTAACCAAACAGTGCTCCCATACTGACTCTGAAAAAGATCTCAGTGGGTCAGTGATATACCCAAGCACAAAATAGAATAAAATAAGTACAACATTAAAAATAAAATAAAACATTGTTTACAGGGGCTAAGTCCCCCTGCACTCTTAAAACATCTACTATCCATACTCTAAGACTATCGCAACTTTGTGATAGAGTAACCATTGACAGGTAGTGTAAAGCTTGTCTCACTCCTACTCTGTGACATAGTGAGATCAGGCCACGTAGTTATTAGGCATGTAAAAACAGCATCATCTTTCTTCTGTACCTTCCAAGAAAACTGAATTTGCTTACATTATTGTAGCTTGTATGATCTGAACAACTGCCTACCAGCCATACAAGAATTTCCTCATAATACAGGATGCATATGTGAATAAAGGTTTTTTATATTATTTTGGTACAATGGACATAATATGGCATTTATAATCTTCCCCCAGATTCACAAAACTTCTGTGCAAGAATAAGCTATTCTTGCATGGAAGGGTTTGTGTCTGTGTAGAGCAGCAGTGTGCCTTGCCTATGCATGAAGGCAAGCTGCTGAATGGTCTACATGGACACAATCCGTGTGCGAGCACAGGTGGTGTGTCTGTGCAGTGGACAAACACTAAGTACACCCCTGTGCTCAGAAAGTGCTGTACGACACTTCCAAAGCTGTGCTGGCATAAAATTAGAGCTTAGCTCTAATATTATGCCAGTATTTCAATGTCCGCAGACACTGAAATGTAAAATAGAGCATTTCAGTATCCGTGGGCACAGTAGGAAAGCAATACAGGGGGTGTGTCACAGCACGTCTACAGTCTGCAGAAGCAGGAAATATGTGCAAATGCACACATATCATGGGATAAGTGTACACAAGCACAACACCAGCACCACAAAATAAATAAAGCCCATACTGAACATGTCATGCATCTGCATGAAACATGCAAGTAATCTTGAAACCCAAATCATTGCATTATGTCACAAACACAGTCCCAAGTATTTGCGATGACACCACAATACACATGCCATAACCTACATGACATAATAATAACATATCCATGTTTATAATGCCCTAAGGAATGTTTAAGTGTAGCTAATTGGGTGTGTACATTACAGCTTAAACATCCCATAGGAGTTAAATGAAAATAGATAATGAAGCTGTCCAAGTCATGGTAGTGTAGTGGCTAGTGTTACACCGTTATATGCATATGCTCAGGGTTTGAGTCCCAAGACAGGCTATTTTATCATGTGAAAGTAGTGTTAAACTTATTTTAGTAAGCATAAATTATGTAGAAATTATTTTTTTGGCAACCAGGGTAGAGTAGCAGTTCCAAAAGTAAGATGTCAGTGTAGAAAAGATGAGAAACCCCCATATAAACACACATGCCCCATACAGTATAGTCACACAAGAATATAATGTAATGAAAGCACATAGGGAGATGTCATGGAAGGTAAACATAAAAGTATAAATGTGTATGTAAATATTTATGTTATATTATACAATGACTGGCCATTAACATACAAAAATGAGTACGCTAACTGGCTAGCCCAAGCAGAGTGCCCGTTGTAAATCCAAGAGTATGCAAATGGAAAAAGGTCCGGATGCCGGGACTACTTCCATTAGTATATCACCTGTTTGTATTACCAGTCTGCAGTGATAGCAATGTGGAAATGAAGACCTCCATTGTATTAACAAACATATCTCGCTATGTGCTATGAGTTGAATAACGTATAACATACTGAGATATGTTACAAAAAGCAAATAAGATCCCCCTATCTCCACTGCTACCTCTGCACAGCACTGATGTACTGCGTAAATGTGGGAACACGTCCCCTATGCATGTGCAGTACATCAGAAATGGCCCAGGATACTGGAAAACTGTGGAAGGGCAGCATGGAGGCATGATACAATGACATTATTTAAGAAAGGTAAGTATTGTTTTACTTAAATAATGTCATTATATAATAGCAATACCCCATGGCTGGGTGTGGGCAATGCTGGACCTACCCAAGGTTGGGATTGTATGGTCATGAGGGCATTGCCCGCCTGACCAAACCACACCAACCATGGGCCAATCCAGCATTACCCACACCCAGCTGTGGGTTATTGCTTAAATATTACATTATAAATATGATATGCATAAATGTGCCTTAATCAGTTTGTATCCATCAGACCTTGTTCTGCCCAGCAACAAAATAGCCCTGCCAAGTCTCAAACTCAGAACACTGCCCTCAAAAATCACACCAACATACCGCTATACCATCTAACCTGTGAGATGTTATAGTGCTTTAACGAACATGTCCTGCATTCAGGTCATTTAACATTAATAACACAAATTGGGTTGGGAGGGTGGCCTAATGGTTAAGGTGTTTGCCTTACAAACACAAGGTGCACTCACAAGGGATAATTGGCTGGACTTAACAAATGGCTCACAAGGGCAGTTAGCTTAGTACTAATCTACAAACAGCAGTGCCAAATGTTGAACCTATGGCTCTGAACATTTTATTCAAAGGAAGTACCAGTACACCAGCTGAGCTGCAAGAATTAGTGTTGCTTTTTCAAACATATCATGCAATAGAGTCATACAACATTAGGGGAAAAGTGTGGTTGAACCCTTTGTGCGTTGTATATAGACATACACACACACACACACACACACACACACACACATATATATATATATATATATATATATATATATATATATAGATATATAGATATAGATAGATATATGTGTCAGATGAAACATATATATATGTAAACACACAGTCATAATATAGATATGCATATTTTAAATATAAAGGAAGGAAATAATATGTATAATATGTATATATATATATATATATATATATATATATATATATATATATATATATATATATATATATATATATATACATAACATGCAGTGCAGTTATATCTCCCAACCATCCCTCTCAACCTGTTAGTGCAAGTAACCTCTACAAAGACTGTAAAAGAGGAGGGGGGGCACATTAACTGACATAGTTAGAAAATCGTTGTTACAAATGAAGATGTGTTAAAGCAACAGTGTGTATTTCAGTAGACTATCACTGAATGATATGATGATGGGAACTGACATGTCATGTCATATATTTACTGACATAAATCCTTGGATCATCTCCGTGATTTACCAGAAAAATAGAAATAAATTGTGGAACTGAACAAAAGTGTGGTCCAAACATCTGGACATTCTGTGGAATATCTGTCTGTGGAGAGGTATGCTCAGAACCCCTTAATGTAATGAATGTGGACCAAGCCTGACAAAGTGGGGGACAAAGGCATGAAAATAGGGACATGTATAAAATACGTAAGTAGATAAGCTGAGAATGTTCATTTAGTAACAGTGTATGTCAACTAATTAACATATATAGGTTCATAGGTTCATAGGTTCATACTAGGCTATCTGCCCAAGGGCATTTACAAGCCTAGCCCATCGTTTTGTGGCTTACGCCACCCCTTTAGTATGGGGAACTATACCCATTATTTTGCTGTGCCTCTGTCGAGCAGTGACACTGAGGTAATCCCTGGGGTATATCTGCGATCTCCCATCCATTGGTCAAGATTTCTCTTGAACAAGGCCAGCGAGGTGCTCTGCCTCACATGTACCGGGATTTTGTTCCACAGCATAGGGAGTCTTTGGGTGATGAATCTATCCCTCCAGCACGTCCTATTAATAGCTGTGTCGAGGTTTAAGTCTCCCGCCCTTGTGGCTCTGATGGATCTAGATTTTTTGAGGTGAAGCATATTCATCAAATCTGGGTTTGACATGGCCTTGTATGTTAGGCAAAGGTCACCTCTGAGCAAGGTGCGACTGAATAGAGCTGGAGTTCTTTCAGTCGGGCAGCATAGGACATATTTTTGAGACCCTTTATCCTTTTGGTGAGGAACTTTTGTGGCCTCTCCAGCTGCTGCAAGTGTCGGGTCAGATACATTCGAATGGGGCATTGTACTCAATCATTGGTCTGATGAGTGATGAGTAAAGGGAGACTATGACCTCCCTTGATCTAGATGAGAATCCCTTCATGATAAGGTGGGCAATGTAGAAGGTCTTCCTAACTACTTTAGCTACATGGGTGTCGAATGACAGACTACTATCAACCTGGGTCCCCAGGTCCCTGATAACTTCTTCTGTGCTCAGTGGATTGCCACCTATTTGGTAGCTAGGGGTAACCTTGTTTTTCCCGAAGGGTATGACTATGCATTTTTGGCATTTAACTTTAGGCCGTGGCTCTGGCACCAGTTATCCGTTTCTGTGAGACCCTTCTGAAGGATATCTGTGTCAGATGTGTTTTCTACTATGGCCCAGTTTGCAGTCATCTGCAAACTTTGTCAGCCATAACCCTCCTGTGTTTGCTTTTACTGGAAAAGTAGATGCCAAACAAGAGTGGGCCCAGGACTGAGCCCTGTGGGACACCACTTGTGACAGGCTTTGAGTCTGACATGGCGCCAGCAACTCTGACCCTGTGGGTTCTGTCACTCAGCCAGTTTGCAACCCATCTTGTGATGTATGGGTTAACATTTAAGCTGATGAGTTTTTCAATGATACCCGAGTGGGGTATTGTATCGAAGGCCTTAGCCAGATCGAGGTAGGCTGTATGGACTGCCTTTCCTCATCAATGGCTTTGGTGACTGTTTCAAAAAGTCAACCAAGTTTAAAAGGCATGATCTGCCTTTGACAAAGCCAAACTGGGTTGGATCCAAAGTCTGCAAATTCCCTATGTCTTTATTTATGAGGTCCATTATGATCCTCTCCATGGCTTTGCAGATAAGGCTTGTCAAGCTAATGGGCGGTAATTTCCAGGGTCGGTGGAGGCACCGCCTTTGTGAAGTGGGACCACAGTTGCAGTGCGCCACTCCTGGGTACGTATCCAGAGGTAAGACTTTGATTAAACAGCTGTCCTAGCTGTGGGTTTAATTCCTCATTGAGTTCGTGGAGCACACAGCTGGGGACACCATCAGGTCCCATGGATGCTGTGTTTTTGCTTTGGAGAGAGCAGTTCTCACTTGGGCTGGAGATGTTTGGGGGCTGAAATCGTTTGGTATAGATATCTCTCCTTTTGGGGAGGGGAGAAGTTTGCACTGAACCTGTCAGCCAGTATGTTGGCAATGTCTGTAGGATCAGTAATCTTCACATCATTTTGAACTAGTTCTGTGCATATCTGGGAGTTTCCTCCTAGGTTTCTAACATAGCTAAAGAAGGCCTTATGATTGTCTTTTGAGTCTTTAGCTATTTTTCTCTTGAAATTTGCTTTGGATGATTTTATGAGAGCTCTTAGTTTTTTACTTATAGTGATCAAGGGTGTCTTACCTTTTAAGGATTTTGCTCTATCTTGTAGTAGTAGCTTCCTCCTTTTGTTGTAGAGTTTATTTATGGCTGGGGTCCACCAGACTGGACGCTTGCCTTTGGTACAAAGAGTCTTTGTTTTGCTTGGGATTGCCTTATCCATGCAGTCCTGCAGGTGCTGGTAGAAGGCATTTGTAAGTGATTCAGCGGCTTGAGTACTGTTTTCCGCCGGCTCGGGGGCCTTAAAGGAGACCACACTAGTCTTTAGAAGTGTGAAGTCGGCTTTTGAGAAGTTCTTTACTGTGGTCTTTTTTATTTCAGGTGGGGGTGGGATGAAGACCTCCAGCGAGATTAGTTTGTGATCTGATCTCACCAGTGAGGGGTATACTTGCGGTGTTGAAAATTGTGCTCCCATGTTCGTGATGATGAGATCAAGTATGTTATCTCCTCTTGTGGGGATGGTGACTAGTTGTTCCATGGCATTTGAGTTTATGAATTCCAGGAACTTTTGGGCTAGGGTGTTTGGGCTTGAGTAGTGTTCCCAGTCTATATTAGGGTAATTGAAGTCACCTAGTATGATGGTGTTTGGTGATACATTTATCCTCTAGTGTTTTCAGGAAGGCCATGTGAGGTTCCTGAGTTTGTGAGGGTGGCCTGTAACATGCTACAATTTGCAGAGCAGTCTTGCCTATGGTTAATTGCACCTGGATGGTCTCCGATGCATCATGCGTTGCCACCAGTCTTGAGGTGTGGGTGTCCTTGATGAATATGGATACCCCTCCTTTCTTGGTATTGTCCGGATTTTGGGGCCGGAACGCATGATATGAGGTAAAACCTGAAATCGCTGGGGTGCTCTCAGGAGCCTTGAACCAGGTTTCTGTCACAGCACAGACATCGATGTTCTCCATACTGAGAAGGGCCTCGAGTGCGTGCATTTTGAGATTTAGACTTCTGGCATTGAGCAGCATTACCCTTAGTTTTTTCCTTTTTTGTGTTCTAGGGTGGTAGGTTTAGAATTTGAGCCTTGCCTAAAAAGGCACTATGGGGGTGGCAAGAGCCTTTGCCAATATCCGGAATCCCAGGGGTGACAGGTGCAAGCCGTCCCTTGCGAAGCAGCGTGGCTTGTCCAGCATGTCATCCCAGGCAGACAGATACTGGATCCCCTTTGAATGACACCAGTGTTTAAGCCAATTGTTAAAGCTGATCATCTTATCTCTGTATTGTGGCATCATTCTTGGTGAAGGTAGGATACTGCTCAAGGTCAGGGTCATACCTGCCTGGGCTACATAATCAGAGAGCTCCTCAATGTCTCTTTTCATGTAGTCCAAGGAGGTACGTCTCAGGTCGTTTACACCAGCGTGGACAATGACTGAGTCATATTTGTACCTGCTGTTGAGAGACCTGAGTGCTTGCGTTATGTGGCGGATTCTAGCCCGACAGACAGCTTACTGTGACCTTCTCCTTACTCAGTCTGGTGAGCGGGACGTCAGTGTGTCTGACTATGGAGTCACCAATGACTAGTGTGTCAGGCATTGTGTTTGGCCTTAAGGGCTGTGACTGTTTGACACTCTGACTGTGAGGTCTATGTGTTGCAGGTGTTGTGTTCTGAGGTGGTGGTTGTTTGGGTGTCTGCTTTGGTGGCCTCTGCTGTTTTGGTAGATTTTGATCAGAGCCTCCGAGTATGTCTTTGTGTGTTTATGTGTATGATTTGAGGTTGTAATGGCACTATGTGAGACTGGGTCTATAGTGTGTGTGGTAACCTTCTCCTCCTGACTGGTCTTGCCAGTCCTATGTTGAGAGAGCTCAGCCTCCAGTTTGGCCGTATAGTTGCATCTCTCGCATGTATTTGTGTTTTGTGGGAGGAGGAGAGGGTTGTCTGTGTACATGAGGCAATTGTAACATTGCCTCAATATTCCCAGGTTCACCAGCTGAGCAGGAGAGGACACTAGCAACTGATCCCTCGACATGCTAGACGGATAGACAAAAACTTTAAAAAAAGATTCCGGTGGATGTGGGTGACCGAGAATTGGGGGGTTGCCTTTTTGGGGTAGTATCTATGACAAGAGTGCCGTATCAAGGTAATAAGTACTGTAGGAGCAAGTGCTAGGTTTAACAGATAGAGAATAGTCTACTAGGAGTCAAGTAGAGATGATCTTTTTAGTTAAAGGATGCGCTGATTTGATCAGTAGTATAGTTCGAGGAAGGTAGTTCTAAGGGAAAATTTGAAGAGTGGACTTTAGGTAGCCCGAATAGTTTAAACCTGCTTAACCGGCGCTGCCCTAGTGTGCAACAGTGGCAGCTCCGCGCTAAATCACGCTAATTCGCGCTAATTAGCGCCAAAGCGTGCTTTATAGCAGGGGGCTGGAAAAGACAGGAAATGACCCAAAATGGCCAATAAACTACAAGTTACTGCTTTAAACCACTCCTCTAAGGACAAACAGGCAGCTCAGTACTCCCTACTCCCACTAGTGAGTAAAGAAACTACCCCTTGACCAAACAAGGAAAATGGAGAAAACAGGAACCAAGACAAAGCCCAGGGATCAGCAAAATCTGATCACTGGAACAAACTATTAGAAAAGTATGGAAAACAAGAGTATTTTTTTGTTTTTTCAAGTTTTTTTCAGAAAGGCAGAAAATACAATAAATGCTGTGTTTTTCGACTAAATGCTATCAAAAGCTAGTACACTGAAATATCACAATTCTAGGACTCAATTGCATCTCATTAGTTACTGATCTTAGTTCCCAAATTATCCCATTGATGTGTCATGCATACATAACAGTTATGGGGACCAGACCAAAGATACTGGCCACACAACTGGATATCTTATGAATATGTGGCCATAACACAATTGTGGGGAAACTACACTGAGCTACCGAGCAATGTCCAGACTACAATCAGACTGACATAACACTACCAAGGTCCAGCTCTGGAGCTGTATACATGCCTTAGCAAATATAACAGGTAGTGCAGGGATGTAATACTAGTGGAACACAGACACTGATGTGAAAGTGCATACTCCCAAGCAAGTGCACCACAGTGACAGCAACATACCAGTAAGCAAACTGTGAGAGCAACCACATACCGTTTGCCACTACTATATTACCTATACATATACTGCCACAATTCACAGTGTACTGTGAATCTGGAGGTGTTACATGACATTTCACAGTCAGCCCCTACAAGCATATGGACCTGATAGACCACCAGCAGCTGGAGCAGCATGCAGAGTCAAATAGGTAAAGGATGTATGGCACTCACAGCTGTTACCCTCCTTACCCAGCCTAAAACAAATAAACACACAACACTGCTACACAATCTTGGCAGTCTGTTCACAATGGCCAGGCAGACATACTGTTATATGTGCAGATTTCCACAGAATTACCAGGGTGTAGACACATAACCCTGGCTACTGCTGCATACCATGACCAGGAGTCTGCCATTGTCATGCCAACTGGTGTGCAGTTGTAATTAATGATATACCATACCTCTGCACCTTGTAGGGCAAAACATCTGGACAACGCATGGCATATGTATGGGACAGGTGGCTGGAAAGAGGGACATATACCTCAAAGACAGATACCTGATAGACTTCTTTGAAGCAGTCACCAAAGCCATAGATGAGGGTAAGGTGGTTCACACAGTCTATCTAGATCTCGCCAAGGCTTTCAACACCACCCCCCCCCACTCTGGAATTATAGATAAACTCACTAAACTAGGTATAAATCCCTATGTCACAAGATGGGTTGCCAACTGCCTCATGGACAGAACCCACACTGTGTAAGTAGCAGACTCCAAATCCGACTTCAGACCATTGACAAGTGGAGTACCACAGGGTTCAGTCCTGGGTCCTCTCCTGTTTGGTATATACTTTTCTAAAGTACAGGCTAAAACAGAAGGTCTTTGGCTAATGAAGTTTGCAGATGACTGCAAACTGGGAGCCATAATTGAAACTCCTAACGATGTGGGCATCCTACAAAAGGGCCTCACTGAGATAGATGCCTGGTGTCAAAGCCATGGCCTGAAGCTCAATGCCAAAAAGTGCATTGTCATCCCCTTTGATAAAAACTCTGTACCCATGAACTACCACATAGGTGGTAGTCTACTTAACACTGAAAGTGTGATAAGAGATCTTAGCACACAGGTGGACAGTAGTCTGTCTTTGATAATCACATTGCCACAGTGGTCAGGAAATCCTTCTACGTGGCACACCTCATCACAAAAGGTTTCTCATCCAGAAAAAAGAGGTAATTGTTCCCCTCTACTCATCACTCATTAGACCCATTATAGAGTACAGTGCCCCTTTTGGTATGTACCTCACAAGACATCTACAACAACTGGAGAGGCCAGAGAAATACCTCACAAAGAGGATTACTGGCTTCAAACAGATACCCTACGTAGACCATCTCAAAAAAACTCCAACTTTACTCCGTCACATATTGCCTACTCAGAGGCGATCTCTGCCTAACATACAAAGCTATGTCAAACCCAGAGCTGTTGGACATGCTCCACTTAAAGAAATCCCAATCCCTCCAAACTATATGCTGTGGGGACCTAAACCTTGTCACCACAATCAACAGAACATGCTGGAGGGATAGATTTCTGTCCCAGAGACTTCCCATACACTGGAACAGACTACCTATCTATGTCAAACAGAGCTCCTCATTAGCACTCTTCAAGAAAAATCTTGATGATTGGATGGGAAATAGGAAATTCAACCCGGGGATCACTTCTGTGGCCCTGCTCAACAGGGGCACAGGAAAATAATTTTTCTGGGTGGCGAAAGCCAGGATACCTTTTTGGCTAGGCTTATATAGACCCTAGGGACAATAGCCTAGTACCTTCCTATGAACCTACCTATGAACCTATATCACACATAATTGTGTTACAAACTGAGAGAGTAGCTGCTGTTACATGTGTTGTTAACATCACATCCCTGAAGGAAATGATGTGTAAAACACCAATGGATGGCTACACCTACTGACTACAATCCTCACATTATCCTACCAACCCCAAAAAAACAAATGTTGGTCGAGGAACAGACCAAGCGTAATAGGCAAACATCTGGCCAGCCTGTGGGCAGAATGCCAGTTGAGAGCTATGTCAGAGGCATATCACTGTCAGATGTCACTTTACCCAGTAAATGCATGTCTAGACAAACCCTGACAGTGTAGCAACCCCTCATGTGTATAAAAATGCTAATGCATAAAAGCTGTACCAAACTCTGGAGCTATGTCCCATATGTTGCTGGACTGTCTCCACATGTCCTGTCCGGTGAGGTATTTCCAACTGTCTGTGAAGCTGTAGTCCCCACACCTCCATAATGTCCCCCACACAGGCCAGGTAAATGGGCAAGGCCCACATGAAGGGCATCCCATATGGTGGAGCTAGCAGCTGTGTCCAAGCCCACAACACAATACTATGTGGGCACCTACATAGCTTTATGGCCTCAGCAATACCTGACAGGGCAACATCAACCCCCTCAAGGTAGACTGAATGCTTGTGGTGGACAGCAGCAATACACAAACCACAGACTTGGTCCCTAGATTGGCTGTACAGGCCACATCAGGAGCATGCACCAACCTTGCATCAAGTCAGCCTTTCTCTGATCAAGCATATAAGGTCACAGGTGGAGTACTGTAAGGCTAACTTTGAGTACAAATTGGACACATCCACCAAGGCCAATCACAAGGCCACCTTCACATATGTCTGCAATCTTTGAGGCCACAAACCAGCCCACCCTTTAATGGTGGCCAGTCAGGCCACATATACACTCAACATAGCTGTAGGCAACCTGCTGCAGATAGGTTTAGTGCAAACATCACCCCCTGGCTCAGCAGCACTATAGCTGGATATGCACAGCACCCACACCCCACCCCTCATCACCAGTAAGCAGGTACATATTGCCTACTGAAAGGCAACAAATGTAGATATCCATGGCACCTGATGACATCCCTGTCTGCATCCTACATGAACTCAGGTATGTGCAACCAGCTCCATTACACATAGTAGCCACAACAAGGCTTGGCAGCATCCACACCACATCCACATGGAAGATGACCAATGTCATCCATTGACACAGGCATGAATGAGGAGTACAGGAGTAGGAAATTAAGTAGCCCTCATTGGGGGGAATATGACACCTCAGGACCAGCAGTGCAATGTGAGCAGATACAGCACTGATATGTTAAAAGAGTATGGTGTGGTTGTGAGTGGTGGCCACTGCTATTCAATGTAGATGTGCAGGTTCTGTACATACAGTTGCCAAATGTATGAGGCCCTGTGATGTGTCTTCCTTGTTATGTCTCCCAGGTGCAATGTCATGTCAGCAAAGGTCAACTTTCTCGGCAGCTCAGAAAAATATAATCATAGAAGCCATACTACACAACCATGCCATAGTGTTTGGCTGGAACCAGCAACATCTGCAGGAGAGGACTGGCCTGTAGAATGACCTTGTCCATGGGGTAAACAATGTTGGCCTGCATGCATGTACATACGAGCAGGTCTGGCATCATGAAAGTGACCTCATATGCCATGTCTGGCAAAGGGCTGCAGCAGTGGCTAGGGACCGCCCAGCCACAGATGTGGACCTGGCCTTGCAGCCCCACTGGCACCCACTGGGGAGCTCCATGGGTACCTTGGGGCAACCATCCCAGTACATCATCAGAGTACAGACCCCCCACATACTGGAGGTGGTTGGCACCCAGACAATGGACAAGGAGTGTGCAGGTAAGGTCCCAGTGTAGATCAATAGATTAGAGCAGTAGACATACTTGTAGTTGTAGAATATCTATGTGCATGTTTCACATCAGATTGAAGTTGCAGATGGGGTTTTCTAATGCAAAGTGTGCACATCTATGGTGAAGGATAGCAAATGGTGTAGTATTGGGGGTTGTACTGTACATGTGCAGACATGCTGCAGCCATCCTGTACCAATGCCACTTGTGGGTTTGCTGACCACACTCCCCTCACAAACCTACCTAAGTCCCTCCTGTCTGCATGTGGGATGGCAGCCTGCAACTGGTGAGTATGCAATTGTATTGTTGTGGTTTGCCAGTACCCCAGGCATTTGAAAGCCATGCAGTGTACCATGCACACAACTGTCACTCATAGCCATATTGCTTTATGTGCATGTTCACCTGTGTTGGGGTCAACTGCATTGCATCACAGTGATCACCACAGGGGCCTCTCTGATGAGAATGTATCATCCTTGTAGCATAACACATGGCCTGTCAGTGCAAGACGTCTGAACAGAGAGCAACACAGTGGGTGGACAAATGGCCTAAAGTAGGGGCATGTGTGAAACATTGCTGTCATATAGTGGATATAAACAGTGTACTCACCTCTAAGATGGCAGGTGTTTGTGCTGTATATACAAATTGTGACCACAATACGTTAGTGGTCATTTGTTCCCAACTGTAATGTGACCTATGATATGATTCCTTGTGCAAACAATCAGTTGGCCACCAAATATAAAGTACGCAAACGTCACAATATGCTGGATGCATATGTGTACACATCCTTCAAATAATATGTTATTGCAGTAGCTTGTGATTTACTGACAGCATACGGTCTGCTTGGGTACACATCAGCCATCAAGTAAAGGCACTCTGACTAACACCAAATAACAGTCTGATGGCCAAGTGGGATAATCATGACATATGCTCAGTTTCCTGCAACAACAGACATGGCTTGCAGACAGCATAAAAAGCAGCAAAGGGATCTCATATTTGAAAGCTATCAGTCAAGAGTAGGGTACAATGACAGTACCACATCAGTGCATACACCATGGAACACAGTGGAGACAGTTATCAAAAGGTGGAGTGAATATGGGACAATAGTGCTGTTGACAAGAACCTGATGTCCCTCCAAAAATGATAACACATGTCAAGACCTGGCCAGGGAGATTGCCAGGGGACATACAGCAACACAGAGGGAGTTGCAGGAACTTCTTGCTAGTACTGGTGCTCTGTACTACCTGTGAGAACACTCTTCCATATTCTGCATATTCTGCATTTGTCTGGGCTATGAGGTAGGATCAGAAAATGGAAGCATTTCCACACACCAAAAACAGCCAGGGGCGGATACATATTGCAATACAGCACATCGTGTCTCACAAAGGCAGGTGTAAAAATGTGTTATGGTGTAATGAGCCTAGGGATCAACCTCACAGCCACAATACCAACAAGTATGTGTTGTGCACAAGCAGCACCTCTCTTAACCTGAACACCAACATCCCCATGGTGAATCACACTGGTGGCAGTGGCCTGCTGTGGGGTTGCCATTCCACAGACAGAACAGGACCTGTAGTCACAGTGGTGAGAATTCCGAACATTTCCTAATAACACCCACTTCTGCCCAAAAGCTATCAGACATCTGGAAGAAAGCTAAGTATGAGGAGGTGTGTCAACCTTCAACATGACAAAGAACTCCAGCATACATCCAAAGCTACCTAAGAATGGCAAACATGGTTATAGATTGGCCTAGACGTACACCAGATAGAAAACCTCAGTGTGACCTGATGAGGGCTGTGCACATGAGCTGCCCTTGCATTCTGACAGAGTTGGATGATCTTTGCATGGAAGAGTAGCCAAATAATGCCAAGTCAGGATGTGCCATGCTGATTGACACCTTCATAAGAAGAGTGAATGCTGTAAGCCACTTACAAGGTGCTTCAACAACTGATTGTTTTAAGAGTGTGCACACCTATGCAATCAACATATTGTACATATTGCAGTCATCATATTTTACACATAACACGTTTGTTTATCGATTGGATTGCACAGGTCATATGTCACATGGAAGGTGGGTGACATATTTGAAGGCATTATTGTGGTCTCATTGTCTATATTACAAGAACATGGCATTTTAACAGGGTTGTGTACACTTATCATATCCATTGTAAGCTTACAAGGCTGGTGGTGTAACTGGGATTGTGTGACTATACATTCACTGCTCATCTGCAGATCTGACACTCACATGTATGTCATTAATCAGTGATGTCACTCCACAGATCATGCCATGTATGTCACAGAGAAACACAGGGGCTATGAGAAATAGGGCAGACATATGAGCCAGACCTCTACACATCTTGTGAGGATATGTACAGTTGTGAGGTATGTTCTGTGGTACTTGCCACTATGCTATACAGGTGAACAGCAATGATGTGTACATGGCTGCAGTCTGTGCTGGGGAACGACCAGCACATACTAACAATAATCATGTATCCCAGAGCTCCATATTTTCAGTTACATGTTGTACAACTGGCTGCAGTGCATAATGCTGAGAGCCATGTGTCATGCATGTCACCATGTGGGTAATGTGTGGTCTGTGTAACAGATTTGTGCCACCTCACCTGTAAGTGTGTGTGTGTGTGTGTGTGTGTGTGTGTGTGTGTGTGTGTGTGTGTGTGTGTGTGTGTGTGTGTTTGTGTGTGTATTCCAGCCAAATTCAAATTAAATTTCAATTCCATTCAAAGTGCAGGTATTAATGTACATATGTTGTCTTCCTCTTACAGGTGGCAATGGGGTCTGGCTTCCCTCCCTTTTGAAACAATGTCAGTATCTCTGCAGACTGTGACAATAAAGATAGGAAGTACAACTTCTAGGAAACCAACTTTAATAAAACAAAATTAAAAAATGGTTAGCGCTTCCATGCCTTACAACAGGCACTTCATCAGACGTCCTAGAAACTGTGCTTGGTCCTGGACTTATTTCTTCACTTTAATGTGACTGTTCGTATAGGACCTTTACTGCCTGAGATATTGCTTTGCTTCTACTTAATGATGATAGGAATACTGATGTATATGTGGGGTTTTCAGGGGCTGAATCTGTGCCATTAGTTGGCATCCCACTCTTGTGCACACCATCACTGCGCACAGTGACAATGTCCACACATACCCCATCACCAGTAGGCCCAGATTCTGGACAATTGGCAGGTGGTGGCATTGAACAAGCAAGTGTGTTGACTATGACAGTTGTGAGTGTAGTTACTGGCCATAGCCAGAGTGCAGGCAAGGTCCCATACAGGCAAATGGACAGGGGTGCTTGCAGGAGGAACGCTGCTCATCAGGCCACTGTTGCAAGTGCCACATAAGTAGTCATTGGACATATGTTTCAAGCTGTCATGGATGCACAAACACATAGTGAATGCCACAACATACAAATACTCAGGGTGGTGGATGCAACTCTCCCTGTTGTACGTTGTGACATACATAACCTTGTTGGGTCCACAAGGTAAAATACTGAGGTGTGGATCCAACCACAAACAAATCATATTTTGAATCCATATCCCTCCCACCCCCACCACAAAAGTAACCACCATGGCAAACTTCTCCAAAGCTAACCTTGGGCTCCTTAAAACAAAGTTGGCTAAGTACACGGCACACATGCAAATGGAGAATAGTTGCATGACTACCAGATCATACACCAATGCACTGTACAAACACATACACATATGCATGGATCTCGCCATAACCAATAGAACCAAGACCCTGTCCTCCAAAACAGGAAGCCAATGTGGTGGTCCAAGCCATATGCAAACTCAACAATAGAACAAATAAACTGATCCAGAATAAGATGAAGTCCCAAGACTGGAACAACTCCCTTATCGGCCTCAAAAAAAGGTTGAGATCACAACATATCTCTAAATCTAGCTATGAAAACAGAATTGCAGCAGATAGGAAAGACAAACACAAGGCCTTCAACAGTTATCTGCGTAATCTCTACTTCAATACCCAGATGTGCTCTGAGCTACTGCACAATAGTACCTCCTATACTGAGCCAACAGATATTGCCAATATACTGTCCAACAGATTCAGTGCCAACCTGACCCCTCTCACCCCCCCAAAGGACCAATCATAATACCAGTAGATTGCCAGACACCCAGTATTACTGCTGCACAGGTTAAAATAGTACTTTCCAAGGTCAGGAATACATATTCTATGGGACTTGAGAATATCCCTGGCTGTGTTCTACATAACTACAGAGTGACCTGGCACCACACCTGTGTATCCTGTTCAGTCACAGCTTTACCTCAAGCCTTGTCCCTACCAAATGGTGCACTGCTACAATCATCCCTCTACACAAAGTAGGAGCAACTGCAGACCCTGGGAACTATCACTCCATTAGCCTGATGAGTCTAATATGCAAAGATATGGAACACATCATCATGGACCTACTAAACAAGGATATAGGGGATCTCCAAAGTCTGGATCCCACACAGTTTGGTTTTGTCAAAAGTCGATCATGCCTGGTCAATCTGGTCAACTTCTTTGAGTCAGTCACCAGAGCTGTGGATGATGTCAAGCTGGTCATACAGCCTACCTTGATCTGGCCAAGGCCTTTGATACCATTCCCCACTCCGGAATCATATAAAACCCATTAAGGTAGGAATCAACCCCTATATTGCTAGGTGGATTGCACACTGGCTCACAGACAGACCCACGGTAGCTGACTCCAAGTCAGACTGATGACTAGTCATGAGTTGGGTCACACAGTGTTTGGTCCCGGTTCCTTCCCTGTCTGGTATCTACTTCTTTGAAGTGCAGACCATCACAAGCGTACTCTGGTTGACAAAGTTTGCAGACGATTGCATGTTGAGAGCTATCATTAACTACCCAAGTGATGTTAACATCCAGCAGAAAGGCCACAATGAGACCAATGTATGCTGTCAGAAGCATGGCCTGAAGCTCAATGGCCAAATATGTGTCAGCATCACCTTTGGGCACAACTCAGTTCCCACAAATCACCACATTGATGGTAGTCCACTGAACACAGAAGACATTATAAGAGATCTGTGAACACAGGTTGACAGCAACCTCTCTTTGGACCACCACATTGCCACTGTGGGCAGACAGTCCTTCTGTGTGGAACATATAATTACTAATGGTTTTGCATCCAGGAAGTAGGGGTTCATTGTCTCCCCCTACCCTTTCCTAATTAGGCCACTCATCGGGTACAATGCACCATTTGGCATGTACCTCAATGGACACCTGCAACAACTGGAGAGGCTGCAAACGTACCTCAAAAAGATGATCCTAAGCCTGAAACAGTTGTCTTATATGGACAGACTCAAAACACTCCAACTATTCTCTATCTCATATCAGCTACTAAGAGGTGATCTCTGTTTGCCCTACAAAGCCATGCCTGACCCACCTCTGTTAGAAATGCTACATCTAAGGATATACCAATCCCTCCCCACCACATGCCCCAGAAACATCAATCTCATTACCACAATCAGCAGAACATGCCAGAGGGGTGGGTGCATAATCCATAGACTGCCCATGCTAAGGACTAGATGTCCTATACATGTCAAACAGAGCACCTCACTGGCTCTCTTCAAGAGACATCTTGCTGAATGGATGGGAAATATAGAATTCACCCCCAGGATCACTGCAGTGGGTCTCCTCCACAGAGGCACTGGGAAATAATGTCAGATGGCACACTGCCAGAGTAATCCTCTGGCTAGGCTTGTAAAGGCTCCAGGGTCATTAGCCTAGTACACACCTATGAACCTATGAACCTAAACATCTGGATATTCCATAGACATCTGTACAGAGGACTAGAATGGCCTGCACAGTAGTTTAACATGCTGCATGTTACGCAGATGCCATTACCACGCCATATAAGGTAATGCCATTGGGAGGTGGTAAACAGGCATGGATGGTACACCAATCAAAATGCTGTCAGCCAAACAGGATATGATCTTTGGCCAAAGGGACACACACATACACACACACACACACACACACACACACACACACACACACACACACACACACACACACACACACACATACACACAGTTACCAGTATTGAGAATAAAACCCCTACCTGTCTAGTTATTTCTTCTACAGTGTTACACAGTAATTAGATGTTCCACAGAACTTACATGAGTTCTACTCATCCCAAGTAACTTCTAAGATGATTGACATCAGCAGGCCTAGTAAAGTAGGGTGATGGGGCAATTACAGGGTGGTACACAAATCAAAATGATATAACGCACATAATACATGATTCTCACACACACACACACACACACACACACACACACACACACACACACACACACACACATGCCAGTATTGGGATTAGAACTCCTGCCTATCTAGTTATGTCTACTATAGTGTTACACAATTACCTCACACACTACAAAGCTTACTGAACTTTCATATGGCCAAAGCTGCTGATAACTGCACAACTGAGGTAAAGTATTACAGGTGGTAGTAAGTCTTCCTTCTTTTCCACCCTTACATTGTGCTAATTCTTTCTGTCTTGCACTTCAAATGGCATTATGGCTGGCACTTCACCAGGTTAATGTATCAATAAGTGTGGCACACCTGGTAGCCATCAGCAGTACTCGTTCATCACAGAAGTAGCTCCAGTACTTACTAGCTATGTCCACCCCTCCCGGCAAGATTGCAGGGCAGTTTTTTGTGCTGTCACCCATTACACTGGTGCACTTGTCCATTCTGAGCCACTGTTGCAACTACCTCATGTACACAGGCAACCCTCTCCTCTAAATTCCAAACACTCAGACCTGTGGGAGTTACCCGTATATTACCCAATGTGGACATATGCACTCTCCAGCAAAGACTGGACTAGCAGGTCAAGAGGATAAGATCAACACCTGCACCATACCATGTGGAACACATAGCTCATCATGACACCCACTTTGACAGTCATGACATACAGTGAAAAACCACACACCCACCTTCCCAGGGCACGCAGTGGACATTTACCCAAACAGCACAGACCAGCAAGACAGATACCCACTAAGACACCACAACTTGGCACATGCCAAGGGACACATATTTACCCTACACAGTGTGCCCCTCAACCTAAGCTCCTAAGGCTAACCACCTTACACAATACTGTGCTCATGGGTAACTGAATACTGAGGCATGCACATATCCCACTCACTAAGTTGAATATGGAGCAGGTAACAGCCAAATATCTATTACATGCCAGCATCCAACACATGACACAGATAGTCATGGCATTCCACAGCAAGTATGAGTATTACTCTGTATCCTTGTGGGTGTAAATGACTTGGGACACACCTCCCAGGACTACATGACAGGAGACATGGTTGAACTCTCTGGTTATGTGGTCAAGGCAAGTGTGACAGTAGCCCTGAGCAGTATACCACTGTCACCCAGAATGATGTTGCTGTACTATCAACAGATGATTGACTGCAACAATGGCTTACATGTTTTGTGTCATTCTCAGGGGATCCAGTATCTCTCTGCTTGGGATGACATGATTGACAGAACTCAATGACTTGCCACAGATGTCCTATGTCTGTCAGTGCTGGGTTTCCAGGTACTGGCTAAGTGTCTTGCCACCCCTATAATGCCTTATTAGGCAGTGTCCCTAATATAATTACCGCCATGACAGCTAGACATGTATGCAATCTGAGGATCATGCTGCTCAACAGTAGACATCTAACTGTCAGGATGCAGTCACTCAAAGCACTCGGAGTGGAGGACATTAACATGTCTGCTGTAATGGAGGGGTGGTTCACAGCAGCAGACAGCAGCCCTGCAGTACCACACTATAACGCATTCCACAGCTGTCAGCCCCCCAACATGGACCACACTACACCTCCACAGGTGGTGTTGTCTCCATATTCATTATGAATAGGAAGATCTCCAGAATAGTATCCCTGCATAATGCATTGTTGATACTTCCTGGTACAACTGCCTTGGGGTAATAGTGCAATCCAGACCATAGCCTGCTATGAGTCCACATCTATGTCCGTAGTCTGTCAATGCACATTTCTCAACACCCTGCCAACTATGGCGGTCCAACGCAACACTGATATAGTATGAGACTTCAACTACCCCTCCATCACCTGGGGAAAGTAACCAAGTGCCAGTACAGTGGCCCATCACCTCCTGGGATTCATCATTTCCGGTGCCCTGGACCATGTCATACTGACCACTGGTAGAGGAAGGATGCAAAAATCTTGACCTGTGTTGACTACTTAAATATTTCTATTGTGGGTGGCCCGTCATGTGCACTGCTTCACAAGTATGTGATTTACATTCCATAACATGGACAGTGTCTGGGTTATGCACATCTCCCACAAGCATGTCCTTTGAAGTGTGGAAGTGTTCTTGAGGTCTCTGGACCATGTTGGCTGGACAGATTGGTATCATCAGATGTAGCATTCCAGACCTAGTTTGGTGACATGGCTGTGTAACTGAAGTAGTGTTTGCACCTATGTGGGCAGTATGATACGGGGACTCATTGTAGTTAGTGGAGTCTGTCTATACAGGGCATGTGTATAAGGCATGGTATTCTCTTTGTGTGGTATGTTTGCAGACTCTACAGTTGTTGCAGGTGTCCAGTGGGGTACATGGCAAAAGGGCCACTGTGCACATTGATTGGGCTACTGAGGGGATGGTACAGGGTAACCACATCCTCTTATTGGCTGGATAACACACACTTCAGGAGATGTAACACATCAATGTACTTTATGATGTCAGTAGCACTGTTGTCAACAGACAGCTGACTGTCAACCTGTGTTCCACATTCTGTTATTACAATGTCAATATTCAGTGGACTACCACCATTGTATTACTTCATGTGAGCCATGGTGTTCCCAGAGGTAATGGCGGCACATCTCTTGGCATTCAGGTAATGTCCAGGGTTCTGACAACAATCATAGGTGTCAGAGTGGCTTTTGTGCATGATGTCAACATCACATGGATTGGGAATGTTACCACCCACCTTACTATTGTATGCAAACATTTTCAGCCAGGGTGCCTTTGTGTTCTCCTGCACTTCAGAAGGGGAGATCTCAAACATGAGAGGACATGTGTCCATACCCTGTGTGACACCAGTCATGTCTGGTCATCAGTTTGATATGGGGTCCATTGCAATCACACCGTGGGTACTATCTGTGAGGCGGTTTGCAGGAGAACTACTAATATAGTGGTTGATGCCTAGCCAAGTGTGTTTATGTAGGATTCCTGTGTGGAGAGTGGTCTCAGAATATTAAAAGGATTGCCTATATTGTTAATTATTCCATACTGTCACATAGTCAATGCACATGGCACTACACATTTAGGGCTGTAGATTGTCTACACCTACCTCTAAGGTGTTTGACAACTCTTGGCCTTGTAATGTGGACATTGGGACATACACAGGGTCATCAATATAATAATTTAGCAAAACCCACATCCCAATGGATCCTGTTATTACACAATCACACCAACACCCACACAGGATACTAATGACAGATAGACACACACACACACACACACACACACACACACACACACACACACACACAATTGCTAGTACTGAGATTCGAACCCCTGATTATCTATGTTATTGCTACTACAGTGTTATGGATTTATCGCACATGCCACAGAGCTTATGGGAAGAACAGCATCCAAACATACCTCTAAAGTGAGTGACATTAGCAGCCATTGTAAAGTATTACACTTTGTCATGTACTGGCTGTGTATGGACACAAAATACTTCAACCTACGGATATGCACACAAAGAGACACACTTTTACAATTTCCAGAACTGAGATTAGAACTCCTACCGAAGTAATGTTTTGCACTACTGTATGACACAGTTATCGTGAGTGCCACGGAACTTATATGTTGGAGAGTTGTCCAAAGGTATCTTTTATGGTGAGTAACATCATCAGCAGTGCTAAAAGAGGGATAAGGGAAGTGTAATGATAGTAAATGGCCTCAAAATCATGTCTCTACAAAGACACACACAATCTCACACACATTTTCACAGTTGTCAGGACCAGGTTTAGAACTCCTACCTAACTAGTTTGCTACACTATAGTATTACGCAGTTATCACAAGTGCCACAGAGCTTATATGTTGGAGAGCTGTCCAAAGGTATCTTTGAAGGTGAGTGACATCAGCAGCAGTGCTAAAGGAGGGGTAAGGGAAGAGTAGTGAGCGTGAATAGCCTCAAAATCATGTCTGTACAAAGACACACATACTCTAGCACAGAAACACACACATTTTTACAGTTGCCAGGACCAGGTTTAGAACTCCTACCTAACTAGTTTGAGACACTACAGTATCACCTAGCTATTGCAAGTGTCATAGAGCTTATATGCTGGTGAGCTGTCCAAAGGCATCTTTGAAGGTGAGTGACATCAGCAGCAGTGCTAAAGTAGGAGTAAGGGAAGTGTAGTGAGTGTGAATGACCTCAAAATCATGCCTCTACAAAGACACAGCCATTTTCACTATTGCCAGGACCAGGTTTAGAACACCTACCTAACTAGTTTGCTGCACTATAGTATTACACAATTATTGCAAGTGCCACGGAGCTTATACGATGTTGAGCTGTCCAAAAGTATCTTTGAAGGTGAGTGACATCAGCAGCAGTGCTAAAGGAAGGGTAAGGGAAGTGTAGTGAGTGTGAATGGCCTCAAAATTGTGTCTCTACAAAGACACACAAACTCGCACACACGAATACACATATTTTGACAGTTGCCAGTCCCAGGTTTAGAACACCTACCCAGCTAGTTTGCTACACTATAGTATTACGCAGTTATCATGAGTGCCACAGAGCTTATATGTTAATAAGTTGTCCAAAGGTAGCTTTGCAGGTGAGTGACATCGGCAGCCATGATAAAAGAGGGGTAAGGGGAGTGTAGTGAGTGTGAATGGCCTCAAACTCATTCATCTAAACACACACACACACACACACACACACATACACACACACAAACACACACACTCACATACAACTTTACATTTGACAGGACTGAGATTACAAATGCTACATGAACACTTATTTGTATTATAGTGTTACACAGTCATCACAAGAACAACTGACACTATAGAGCTGCGGGCTGACAAAAGGAATTTCTACAGTGAATGGCATCAGCACATCATGTGATATAGGCCAATGGGATGTGTAATGGGTGGGACAGGCCTCATAATGGTATTCTCTCTGTCACTGTCGGTCTCTCTCTTCCCCACTTCTCTGTGTATGTATGTTTGACATATGATATTATGCTGGCTTTAGATATGTTTGAGTATTTCTATCCAATGTGTGTATGTGAAGTATAAATGGTGTACAATTTGGTGTGTGTACACAAACATCTGCGAATAACAGATATATATAGTCCACTGTGTTGTCAGACATGGGCTTCATTTCTCTAAGTGTAGGAGTATGCCCAGTATGATCTGTATTGAGTATGTGAATCCATTCCAGGGAGAGTTGTACTCCAGTCCAGGGTTTTGTGTGATGCAGCTATACCTAGCAACCTGTTTCTGCAGGATATCTGTAGATAGGTTGCCAATATGGAGACACAATGGGCGAAACATATGGGGGATACTGTAATTATTGCTGTCTGTGCTGCTTGTGTAACATGGTTGGTTGTAGCATAGATTGTCTGACATATGTACTGTTTTACACTGTGATGTATCATGTCATCAACTACTGACATATATCATTCTTTGTTCACAGTTATTTACCAGGGAAATATAAGATGAATAGTTTCATAGGTTCATAGTTTTTAGTACTAAGCTAACTGCCCTTGCGAGCCATTTTAAGCTTAGCCAATTATCCCTTGTGAGACTCAAACCCTGCACCTCGTGTTTGTAAGGCAAACACCTTAGCCATTAAGCCACCCCCCAACTGGAAGGGTGGAGCTGAGATCAGTATTCTGAGGCATAGACTACACATTCTGGCACACTCCTGCCATTGTGGAGGGTTAGCTACAGTCAGTAGACTGCTGGTTCTGTATAAATGCTCCTGCACCTTGGTAGTATGCTGGCTGGAGATCCCTTTGTTGCACTTTTCTCAATTTAATGGAATGGCCATATCCTGCCGGGGCCATACCTCTCAGCTGTACATGTACACCCAGGTTATCCAGAGGCAGGACTCATATATTTGGTTAGTTTACCTTCACATTGTGGTTTACAAGCAGTTGTGTTGCTATTCATTCATGGGTTTGTAGTCAGGGGGTAGTATGGGCAGACATTAGAGTTTCAGACTTTACACACTCCACAACATCCATGCTTCTACACCCCCCTCTGTTATTCTCTCCTCTTCTTAGCATTATGAAGGCACTATCACAGAGATATCCCTATATGTGTGCCTTTATCCCAGTAGTATTTATGGCCTGGACCATAGTTCTTGCAGTAGGAAATGGGGAGGCATGCTACTGGAATTTGTCAGCATGGTCATGTATTTGTTTTCTGTTTACTGTGTTAGGTTGTTAGTTAGGACCTCCTGACATTCCATACGTTGGCACTATGGGTGAGGAATGGTCCTTTGCTAGAGAACTGTATGCCATCTGCAGCAGGCCAGTACATTCTGTCACTCATTACATTCCCAGGCTGCAAGCCAGTGAATTACCCTGGTGACAGTGGTAAGTGGTTGAGGTGTTCCTGTCAATCTTTCCAGATACTACTGATCCACAAGTCTGGATATGGTCAGTTTGCTGCTTACAGCTAAAGATACACCTGCATGGGACACCTATTCAGCATGCAGCATCATGTATGTATTCCCATACAGAGATGGGTTCATGCTGCACTCATTCCCTACAGCAAGGATATGACCTGTGATAAACCTGTGGCTGCTGGTGGGGTGAGCTGATTACATGTGTGATATGGAAGCTACTGGCACCTGACTCACACATATACCTGGGACATACCACTTATGCTGCCTTGTGTGTGGAAATGGGCAGCCTGTCATTACTTTATAACTGTGCCTTTTGTGGTCTGCCATTGATTGGCCAGACTACTAATATTCCATACTAGAGGGACAACTAGTGTGATGCTAACCTCTATGCATACTTCCAAAGTTGTGCACAGTTGACAGTTATTTTTATATGCACTCTGTGTAGGGTACTTCCACCTGTGTATTGTTTCTATGTATGGGCCCCCATTCATGGCATGTCCAGCTTTCCAACAGTGACAGATATTGACATGTGGACAGTGAGTATGTACAACTGCTGACATGGGTGTAGCTGTGAAGCAGTGTGGTTGGGACTGCAGTTGTTGGAACATGGCCCTGTCGAACACAGTACTGTACCTAGGCCACTGAGACACAACCATCCAGGTCTACATGCTGACCGCTTACAGACAATATTAAACACATAACAAACTTACCACACTGACCCCTGCATATTGTACACATGCCACAATCTATCGTATAGATTGGTACAGCTCTGGCAATCTGTGCTCCAGTGATATTACTCCTCAAACTTACATGTTACTGCATTTCTACATGGGACTGGGGGGGGGGGTGCACACCTGAAGACTGTAAACATTTGCAATAACTGTACTGGTATTTCAGTTACTCTGTTGGGGCTTCTATTTCATATTTTATTGTGACCTATCATACAGAAAGGAGGCATATCAGTAGAGTACACATGGTAGAATGTAAAGGCATACATTTCAATTTCAGAATTCTTACCCTTCAGAACTAAAATGCATCTGCCACACCTGTTGTAGTATGTCTGTGTAGGTCTGGAGAGGGGGGGGGTGTTCCCCATTGCCATAATTTGGTGGCCTTAGCCCAGCCTTTCTTTATGGTCATCTACACCTGTCCTGCTGGGTGAGGCTGATGGTGGGTATGTGACCCTCATTGACATCCATGTGTGTGAACTATGGACACCCACAATTATTTGAGCCACCACATGTACTTTGGAAGTTGTCACCTTGTGTAGTACTGCCTAGTATGTTGACACCAGTATTCATTATGGAATTTTTGCTGTCCCATATAGCTGTCAGCTGTCTGCTGCTTTCCCATTCATCCACACAATTCCCTTGCATGCTTGCATCCATACCATACATATAACTATCAGAGCATACTACTCCATTCACTAATTGATAGGAAGAGTAACTTACCTTGTTGCTGGTCCAGCATTGAGGACAGTGATTTTGGGCTTACTATGTTAGATGCACATAGTACACTCCCTATACATGGTAAAGCACAGGTAGTGTCATGTTTGCCATCCATTTTACTGTATGTGTGAGTCTGAGAGAGGTGTCATTCCCTGGGTGCCTATAGTGTCAGTGTGTCTGTGCTATGCGTTGCCTCTTTACCAAGGCCAGGGCATATGAGGCACTTCACAATCTGCCTGCAGGGGCTGGCTCAGAGGGCTCCTTGTCCGAGTACCTCTGTGGGGACCTTGGCAATGGTGGGGGCTGTGACGCCCTTCCCCATCCTGTTCCTACTGCAGCTGTTTCCACAGGATCATATTGTGTAGCATGGCACATACTATGAGCATGTGTGCACATATGGCTGGAAAGTACTGCAAGTCTCCACCAGATATGCCCAGGCAGCAGAACCGTGACTTAAGTATCCCAAATACCCACTCTATAATGATCCTGGTTTGTGCATGGGCCTCATTATGGCGTTCTTGCATGGGCGTGTGTGCATTTCTGATGGGTGTCACCATCCACAGCTCTAGTGCATACACAGCATCCTCCACCAGATGGCCATATGGGATGTCCCACCTTGTAAATCCCTGATACAGCTGTGAGGAATGCCAGATGTGGGAGTCACAATAGCTTCCAGGGCTGCCAGCACACACATTCATGATCATGCCCTAGGTATTCCACATGACCTGGCATTGATGGAGGGGAAGCCCTTGCGGTTTATGTAGAGCCTACCCTGCTCACCGGGTGGTGCTTTGATGTGGATGTGCGTGCAGTCTATGGCACCCAGTACCTGCGGGTATTCAGCTACATGGTGGAAGAGACGCATATTGCTGGTCAGTTACTCACAGGTGGTGGGGAAGTAGATTTGTTCATGGACATGTGGCAGCATGGCATCCAAGAACTGATAGAATACTCTGGATACAGATGCCTGTGACACCCCCATGATATTCCCAGTAGGTCTTTGGAAAGCACCTGTAGCTAGTATTCTTAAGGCTACACATACCTTAGTATCCACTTGGATTGGTTCCCCTCTGTTTGTTCTGGATGTGAGGTGAGGCTGGCACAGCTACACAATTTGTTGAGGTATCTCCCTGTCCACCCAGTAATGCTCTGATAGGTCACCCTGGGTCTGAACACTCTCCTCCTCCTCCTGGGTCTGCGGATGTTGGCAGCATTATCCTCCTCACCACCACCAGCCTCCAGCACATACTGATGTATCAGAGCAATGGCAGCCCCTAGCATTTTGTCCGTTAAAATTCCCAGGTTTACTCCAAAGGTGCAGAGTTTTGTGGGGAAATGCAGACTGAGGGGTGTTTCCATATTTAATAGTGGTGTGCTGCTACTGCTGCCTGTCAAATCGGCTGTTTCTGATTCAATTCAGCTGCCAGCTTACTTGCTCATGGCTTGGATTTAGCCACTGTGAGTGTTAGAAACATTACTGGTGATTTGTGGATGATTGCCTTTATTCTGCTGTTGCCCTTTTTGGTATTCAGCTACATGGTGGAAGAGACGCATATTGCTGGTCAGTTACTCACAGGTGGTGGGGAAGTAGATTTGTTCATGGACATGTGGCAGCATGGCATCCAGGAACTGATAGAATACTGCAGCTACCTGCCAGCTGTATTATATTTGCAGGGTCCATTCTGAGTTGCAAGACTCCCATAGTAGTGATTTGTACATCAGTTCACCTTTATTTTGTGCTGTTGCCCTTTAGTTCTATTTTACATGTCCTCCCATCTTCGGCTCTGCACCTATCTGTCAGCTGTATTATTTGAGTGCTTTCATTGGCCAATTGTGGGTTGCAGACTCCCATATTGCTGATTTGTACAGTGTTTCCCTTGTTCTGCTACTTCCTTTGACTTTTCCATCTATCCTTCCTCTTTCAGCCTGTTGGTACTGTAAACAGCAAGACATGTCCCTCCCCTACATGTGCACACTCTCTTCAGTTCATGGGGTATGAGTAAATAGCCTGAGACACAACCCCTCTCCTAGCTGTGCTTAGATAAGCAGACACCAGCCAACAGGGCTCCAATGTGCTTCCAGCAAGCATGATACACCCCCTTTACATGTTCCTTGCTCCTTCTGCCTACACAATGATGATAGAGCACCTACACTGTTAGGTGCAGTCTGACACTTAGAAATCTTCCTGTACAACTTGTGATTCAGTATAAGTTCCCTCATTAACATACCCCATTGCCTTAAGCCCTAGTTACTGCACTGTTCCCAGACCTTCCCCCTTTGCAACCACTGTACCCTGTCTATGTTTACTTTCTGAATGTCATTGACTGCAATGGCAAGATGCAGAAAGTAGATCTACTAATGTCCCCCCCACACAATTCCTACATTTTCTCCCCCTTCCCACTAGTGTACCACATGCCCTGCCCTCAATGGCCGAGTTCAGCCAACATAACATAAACTTTGTTTTCTTTATTTTTTAAATAGTTTTGCATACCAATGGTCATATATTTGGCCATTGGCATGCATATCCTAAATAATATATGCTTTCTGGAGTGCTGACATGCCTCCGTTGTGTAGATTGCAGAAATGTATTTGATTAGTAACCGAATACATATCTGCAAGCTACACTGTTCCAGCACATTACATGCCACTTTGCTGGATTGCTAATCCAACTCATTTGCATGGTTTTCACCAGCAAATGAGCTCATTAGCATCAGTGTAGGGCCACTTGTGCATGTGAAAATGGCATGTACGTGGATTGCAAAGCAGCCATTTCCCATACAGGAGTGGTTACGCTGTTCCTGCATGGAAAATAAACATTCTTGAATCCAGGGGCTTATCTTTTTAAACATGAGATGCCTTTAAGTGGTCCAAGAAGTATGATGTATGTTATTCTATTTAGCTGTGATATTTTGATTTATAAAGATGCATACAACTAAATATAGTTTCCTCCCAAGTATCACTGTCATCTGACATTTTTTTGATTATATTACTATAATAAAATTATTTAAAAGGAAACACTGAACCATCATTATTAACTAACCAGCTGTCATATTCACAATATTATTAGTTATTACAGAGATCTTATAAAATAGCAGCAACCCTTCTGGGGCACTTGCAATATTTCGGCTATCTTTTATTTTCTAATTCTTTATGGGTTCATTTGTCAGGCTTATGACCTATTAGCTTTCATGAATGATGGTTAACAATAATAGCGTCTATATTATCTTATCAAAGTTTCAGAATATCGAATCTGATATGGTCAACACCATATCATCGAATTCTGAAACATCGAAAGATTAAAAAAAATGCCTAAAAAGAAAAATAAGTAAAAACTTAACTTTGCAAACTGGGGGGTAAGCACCCCTGCACCCCCCATGTGGTGGGCTGTGCCCCCCACACCCCCTACTTAAATATACCAAATCCGAGACCGCACTACATTGAACTAAATGGAAATCTCCCCTTACAGAGATTTCCGTTTAAACGTTCAATGTTTTTTGCTTTCGCTAATCTGGTGCCAATATCCACTTCGATATTGTTGTCCTTCAACAACGTGACGTAGACCCCAATAATGCAATGCAATAGATATATATATATATATATATATATATATATATATATATATATATAGATAGATAGATAAAGCACAGACATTAAAATCCAGCACCCATAAATGTATCAAACGTAATGTTAAAATCTGGAAGAAAAGGGCTCGAAACACTTAAATAAATGTGTAGAAAAACTTTTATTCCAGTAGGACAAGCATTCAAGCAGCTTCTATAGCAGCCTTTTGGCTCCAATAACACAGACCAGTGACCGCTTTCGCCCCCTGGTGTTGTCAGTGTGAAATTACAATACAGCATCCACCAGTATTTATACGTCATGGTCCCCATTCAGTTAACGGCATGCACATTTAGAAGTACACATTCCCCAATATGGAATCCACATCCAGATGGCATGTTTTTCAAAAAGCATAATCAGCTTATTACATATACAATTAAGTACTTATATGTATCCACAATAGATAATAATATTCTGTAACTGGGGCTAAATCTAGTGTGTATAAAAACATTATACGCTTAATATATAAACACATAATGTTAATCAAAATGTTGAGAAAGAAGACAGTAAAATATGTCAAACATTACCAATGATCATTAAGTCCAGGCTTGTATAAATCCCCCAACTTGACCATTCACATCCGTTCTTTTCTATCTAAAAGCTCATGTTTGGTAGTGTCTGACATTCTGTCCCCTTTCACTACATCAATCCCTACAAAAAGGAATTGGTGTTGAAGTATGTCCTAATTTATGTTTATAGAATTAAACTTCTATGAGGTTTACAACTGATATCACTAAGGTGCACTGCGATTCTACTCTTTAGATTCCTGGAGGTTTGCCTAACATAAAATGCCCCACATTGGCAGACCACCATATAAACTGCACACTCAATACAGCAAGTTATCAAATTTCGTATGTCAAATACTTTTGAAGTGTTAATAGATGTGAATAACTTGGTCTGTGACATTACCCTACAATGCACACAATTACCACAAGCATTGCTACCCCGAGGTGCATAGTTGTCTTCATTCCCTTTAGGCCAGTCAATCTTATACCAAGAAAGTGACTCACCAATATTCTTCCCTCGTCTATAACTATACGAACATCTAGCCTCTAGGCATTGGTCAAAGAATGGGTCAGATTTCAAAATTTCCCAATGTTTGGCAATAACTTCCCTAATTTTAAAAATGTTAGTGCCATAATTTATAACAAATTTGAGTTTGGAATTGGTTATATCTGATGTTGCTGGCCTTACAGTTTGTAATGAATCAACATTCCTGTTTTTCAGAAAGATGTCTCTGACATAACCAGATGTCTTAATTTGTTCTTTCACAATATTACTTTTCTGATAGCTTCTTCTTATAAATCTGTTACCCATATCCTCTAATTCAAGTTTGTATCCCTCACCGTCATTGCAGATTCGCCTAAGTCTATGAAATTGCGATTTCGGTATATTGGCAGTAATATGTTTAGGGTGACAGCTGCTGGTTTGTAAAATGGCATTCTTAGTGAACGGTTTTCTATATAGGCTGGTGATCATACAGCCATTTCTTTTCTTGCTTATCTTAACATCTAAAAAATCAATACTATTTTTTCAATTCTGTCAGTAAACACAAGTCCAAACTCTTTTGAATTCAAGTATTTAACAAATTATAACTAATTAGTAACAGTTCCTGACCAAATGCCCCAGCAGCCATCCAGGTAGCGATGCCACATGCTTAAATCTTCTTTAAATGGGTTCATATCACTATAAATTAACTGCCATTCCAAATACTCCATAAAGAGGTCAGCATAAATTGGTGCAAATGTAGTGCCCATGGCAGTTCCCTTCATTTGTAGATAACAGTCACCACAAAAATAAAACACATTATGTTCTAATACAAATTGTATGAGCGTAATCAAGAAATCAACATGTCCAGCTGAATACATAACATATATTACAAGCCAATGTTTCAAGGCCCGAATACCTCCACTATGTGGGATATTCATATACAAAGATTGAACATCCAGGGTACAGAGAAAAGAATTGGGACTCACTTGTAAATCATTCATTAAGCATAAGAAATCATTAGAATCTTTCAGCCTAGCTCTTACCAAATGAAGTAGTGGTTTTAATTGATGTTCAAGGTATACTGACAAAGGTTCTTTTAAAGAACCTCTCCCTGATGCTATTGGTCTTCCTGGAGGTTTAATAGCTGTCTTGTGTATCTTTGGCAAGATGTAGAATCTCTGGGGTTTAGGGTCATCCACTCTAAGTTGTTTGTATAGTGATTCTGATTTATCTCCGTATGACATAGCATTCAAAAGAAATGCATCAATTTTTCTTTTGAAATCCATAGTTGGATCTAATCGCAGTTTATGATAAAATCTGTCATCATTCAATTAGTTTCACCCACATATTCGGTTCTTGCCCAAATTACTATGGCACCCCCCCCCCCTTATCAGCATAACCACCACTATATTTTTATTACTTTTAAGCTTCATTAATGCATTTCTTTCCGACATAGTGAAATTATTTGCAAAATCTCTAAAAATCACATTCTGGTTTGTGTGTAAATTAGGTAACACCATATCTTCGAATAATTTCACCCTAGGTTGATAGGGAGGCTGAAAAGTTGATTTCCTAAAATGAAAAGCATCCATAGAAACATAACTAGTATCAGTTTTGGTGTTAAAAAAATACTTTGTTTAAATTTCTACAAAAATGTTTAACATCTAAGTATACACCAAATTCAGAGGTAAAGCACAATAGTACATACCTAAATCCTTTATTGAGTACACTTATTTTTTTTTAAGTTAACTCATAATTAGTGAGATTAACAATTAAATTGCCTATTTCTTCATTTATCTTCTCTAGTACATTCTCAGTAGGTCCCTGAATACTTGTTCTATGTTGTTCCCAGGTCTGCTTACAATGTTTGTGCCCTCCTCTTTTAAAGGGCCCCCTCTTCTCCTGGATTTATTATAAACAGGTGATGCCAATTCCTTGATACCATCTCCCTCTGTGTCAGTGCTGGGGAGATTTGATGAGAAATCTAAAGTGCTTGAATCCGTGATAGCTTCAAAAGCCCTGATGGGCTTTAAAATGGATCTATTTCTTTTGTGTTTATGTTTGGACTGTCTATTGGTTGAGTCAGAAAAACACACTGAACTCTTAGCTGTTTTCCATAAAAAAACAGCATTGTTTTTGACATCCCCCGTGTCTCTATTGAATTTCTTTATTTTCTTGTTTCTCACTTCCCTCTTGAAAGCATTAACTTCATTCAAGTATGTCATACATTTTACCATAGTTGCTTCACTTTCATGTTGCTGTATGTTTTCAAGACATTCATCCAGTTTTGTTTTGATACCAGTCAAAGAATTTTCATAAAAATAAATAAGCAACTCTATAAACATTTTCAAAGCCATTCATTGTATTAAATGCCGTCTTAACTTGAAATCACTTTCTTCTTTCCCAACGCCTGGTTCCAAGTAAACTCTCAAGCCACGTGGTGCAGTCTCAGCCCCAACATATACTTTAAGTAATTTGATATGCCAAATGGTAGAACAAAATTTTTTTCTCAATAAAGTCAGTTCTTTAAACATATGTTCCATATTAACAATGCGAATCACCTCCACGACATTCTCTATTCTTTTATCACTATTGCGGCCTACAAAACAGGCCACATCAGCTTTGTCTTGTAGAAGGTTGCTAATAAAAGCACGAAGGTCACCTCCTGTAGCCATTGATGAAAACATTCTTACTGCAAAAACAGCCCCACATTTAAGTAATCCAATGGTACATCAGCAGCACTCAAAACGAACAAACAGTCCAAAAAACAAACTGGTGCATGCATAAATAAGCTCAGTGCTCAGAATATACACAGTTTAAGCACAAACATTAAAATCCAGCACCCATAAATGTATCAAACATCATGGTCAGTTTCAGAAGAAAAGGGCCCAAGACACTTAAATAAGTGTGTAGAAAAACTTTTATTCCAGTAGAACAAACATTCAAGCAGCTTCTATAGCAGCCATTTGCTTGCATGTTTGTTCTACTGGAATAAAAGTTTTTCTACACACTTATTTAAGTGTTTTGGGCCCTTTTCTTCTGGATTTGACCATGAGGTTTGATACATTTATCGGTGCAGGATTTTAATGTTTGTGCTTGAACTGTGTATATTCCATGCACCAAGCTTATTTAAGTGTACAACAGTTTGTTTTTGGACTGTTTGTTCATTTTGAGTGCTGCTGATGTACCATTGGATAACTTAATTGTGGGGCTGTTTTTGCAGTAAGAACGTTTTCATCAATGGCTACAGGAGACGACCTTCGTGCTTTTATTAACAACCTTCTACAAGACAAAGCTGATGTGGCCTGTTTTATAGGCTGCAATAGTGATAAAAGAATAGAGAATGTCGTGGAGGTGATTCGCATTGTTAATATGGAACATATGTTTAAAGAACTGACTTTATTGGCAAAAAATGTTTTACCATTTGACATATCAAATTACTTAAAGCATATGTTGGGACTGAGATTACACCGCATGGCTTGAGAGTTTAGATTTCATGTCAAGATGGCATTTAATGCAACAAACAGCTTCAAAAATGTTTATAGAGTTGCTTATTGTTTTTTATGAACATTCTTTAACTGACATCAAAACAAAATTGGATGAATGTCTTGAAAACATACAACAACATGAAAGTGAAGCGGACTATGGCAAAATGTATGATTTATACTTGAGTGAAGTTAATGCTTTTGAGAGGGAAGTGAAAAACAAGAAAAAAAAGAAATGCAATAGAGACATGGGGGATGTCAAAAACAATGCTATTTTTTCGTGGAAAACAGCTAAGAGGTTAATGCATTTTTCTGACCTAACCAATAGACAGCCAAACATAAACACAAAAGAAATAGATCCATTTTAAAGCCCATGAAGGCTTTTGAATGTATCATGGATTCAAGCACTTCAGATTTTTCATCAAATCCCCCCAGTACTGATACAGAGGGAGATGGTATCGAGGAATCGGCATCACCTGTTTATAAGAAATCCAGGAGAAGAGGGGGCCCTTTAGAAGAGCAGGGTGCAAACATTGAAAGCAGACCTGGGGGCAACATGGAACAAGTTTTCAGAGACCTGATGAGAATGTAGTAGAGAAGATAAATTAAGAAATTGACAATTTAATAGTTAATCGCACTAATTAGTAGTTAACTTCAGGAGAAATAAGTGTATTCAATAAAAGATTTAGCTATGTACCATCGTGCTTTACCTCTGAATTTGATGTATGCTTAGATGTTAAACATTTCTGTAGAAATTTTTTTCTAACACCAAAACTGGTACTAGTAATGTTTCTATGGCTATTTTTAATTTTAGGAAATCCACTTTTCAGCCGCCCTATCACCCTAGGGTGAAATTATTCGAAGATATGGTGTTACATGATTTACACACAAACCAGAATGTGATTTTTAGAGATTTTGGCAATAATTTGACTAGGTCTGAAAGAAATGTTTTAATGAAGCTTAAAAATAATAAAAATCTAGTGGTGGTTAAAGCTGATAAGGGGGTTGCCATAGTAATATGGGCAAGAACTGAATATGTGGGTGAAGCTTTTAGACAATTGAATGATGGCAGATTTTATCATAAACTGCCATTAGATCCAACTATGGATTTCAAAAGAAAAATCGATGCATTTCTTTTGAATGCTATGTCATACGGAGATATATCAGAATCACTATACAAACAACTTAGAGTGGATGACCCTAAACCCCAGAGATTCTACATCTTGCCAAAGATATACAAGACAGCTATTAAATCTCCAGGAAGACGTATAGTATCAGGGAGAGGTTCTTTAACAGAACCTTTGTCAGTATACCTTGAACATCAGTTAAAACTACTACTTCATTTGGTAAGAGCTAGGCTGAAAGATGCTAATGATTTCTTATGCTTAATGAATGATTTATAAGTGAGTCCCAATTCTTTTCCCACATAGTGAAGGTATTCGGGCCTTGAAACACTGGCTTGAAATACATGGTATGTATTCATCTGGACATGTTGATTTCTTGATTACCCTCATACAATTTGTATTAGAACATAATGTGTTTTATTTTTGTGGTGACTGTTATCTACAAATGAAGGGAACTGCCATGGGCACTACATTTGCACCAATTTATGCTGACCTCTTTATGGAGTATTTGGAATGGCAGTTAATTTATAGTGATATGAAGCCATTTAAAGAAGATTTAAGCATGTGGCATCGCTACCTGGATGACTGCTGGGGCATTTGGTCAGGAACTGTTACTAATTGGTTAAAATTTGTTAAATTCTTGAATTCAAATGAGTTTGGACTTGTGTTTACTGACAGAATTGAAAAAAAAGTATTGATTGTTTAGATGTTAAGATAAGCAAAGAAAACAAATGGCTGTATGATCACCAGCCTATATAGTAAACCATTCACTAAGAATGCCATTTTAGAAGCTAGCAGCTGTCACCCTAAACATATCACTGCTAATATACCGAAATCCCAATTGCATAGACGTAGATGAATCTGCAGTGAAGATGAGGGATACAAACTTGAATTAGAGGATATGGGTAACAGAATTATAAGAAGAGGCTATCAGAAAAATAATATTGTGAAAGAACAAATTAAGTCATCTGGTTATGTCAGAGACAACTTTCTGAAAAACAGAAATGTTGCTTCCTTACAAACTGTAAGGCCAGCAGCATTGGATATAACCGATTCCAAACTCAGATTAGTTATAAATTATGGCACTAACATTTTTTTTAAAATTAGGGAAGTTATTGCCAAACGTTGGGAAATTTTGAAATCTGACCCATTCTTTGACCAAAGCCTAGAGTCTAGATGTTCGTATGAGGGAAGAATATTGGACAGTCACTTTCTTGGTATAAGAAGACTGACTGGCCTAAAGGGAATGAAGATAACTATGCACTTAGGGGTAGCAATGCTTGTGGTAATTGTGTGTATTGTAGAGTATTGTCACGGACCTAGTCATTCACATCTATTAACACTTCAAAAGTATTTGACATTAGAAATTTGATAACTTGTACAGAGTGGGTAGTTTATATGGTGGTCTGCCAATGTGGGGCATTTTATGTTGGGAAGACCTCCAGGAATCTGAAGAGTAGAATCGCAATCCATCTTAGTGGTATCAGTTGTAAATGTCAGAGAGGTGCACTCTATAAACATAAATTAGAACATACTTCAGCACAATACCTTTTTGTAGGGATTGATGAAGTGAAAGTGGACAGAATGTCAGACACTACCAAACATGAGCTTTTAGATAGAAAAGAAAGGATGTGGATGGTCAAGTTGGGGGCTTCATACAAGCCTGTGCTTAATATCATTGGTGATGTTTGACTTATATTTTGCTGTGTTCTTTCTTAACATTTTGATTAACATTATGTGTTTATATATTAAGTGTATAATGTTTTTATACACACTAGCCTTAGCCCCAATAACAGAATATTATTATATATTGTGGATACTTGTATGTACTTAATTGTATATGTAATAAACTGATTATGCATTTTGAAAAAAATGCCCTCTGGATGTGGATTCCATATTGGGGAATGTGTACGTCTACATGTGTATGCCTTTAACTGAATGCAGACCATGACATATAAATACTGGTGGTTGCTGTATTGTAATTTCACACTGACGACGCTGGGGGGCAAAACCGATCACCAGTCTCTGTTGTTTGAGCAAAATGGCTGCTACAGAAGCTGCTTGAATGTTTGTTCTACTGGAATAACATTTTTTCTACACACTTATTTATGTGTTTTGGGCCCTTTTCTTCTGGATTTGACCATGAGGTTTGATACATTTATAGGTGCTAGATTTTAATGTTTGTGCTTGTATATTCCGAGCATCGAGCTTATTTAAGCGTGCACCAGTTTGTTTTTGGACTATATCTATCTATCTATCTATATATATATATATATATATATATATATATATATATATATATATATCTACTTACTGACTTCACGAACCACAACAAATCACAACAACACGAAAAACACAAATCACAACAACAAAAAAACCAAAAAAAGTACAAAACCAGCGAAATAACAAACCCGGCTACCGGCAAATAACAAACCTACACAATCTACAAACATCACACACACCACACACCACAATCAACAAACACAAATACACAGCAACACAAAAAAACACATACAACACAAGCAAACCTCACACAGCACAACTACCTACAAACCCTCCTAACCACAAGGACCTAACTCCCCACCCTACCCCTTGACCACCTCCTAACCCTAACTCACACCCCTACTCGCCCCTAACCCAAACTCACTTCTCACTACCTCCTACTCTAACCCTAACTCACTCCTTAACACTAACCTTACCTGACCCGCTACCCCTAACCCCCGCTCACCCACTCTAACCCTAACTAAACCCACCCCTTCACTGCCCTACCCTACCTACCTTGCCTCGTCCCCTACACCCCACCACACTTTTTTCTTATTTTGCTTACCTTACTCTTTACCTTCTAAAATGCGTGGTATTTCCACGCATACCATACACAGCCTCCTCTCCCATTTTCTCGCATCCTCAGCCGTGCTTCTCTGCGGCTCTCCTTCTCTGTCGATGTCGATCTTCTGGGTGGTCAAGCCGTATTGTCATATATATATATATATATACACTGGTAGCTATATCATATATATCTTTATCTATATTTATATCTATATCAATGACATATAAAGTAAGATGCTTTCATCTCCATAGAAACATGGCTGCGGCACTCCCAGATATTCCTATCCCTGTAAAAACTAAGCTCATAGTACTTACCCTCAATCAAAAGCCTAAAAGACCAAAAAGAAAGTTAAGATCTTCCTGTGGAGCAGAAAGAGAGCAAGGAAAGTATGCAAAGCACCTAAGAATCACAATTTATGAACTTTTAAAATTTGAGCAACACATTGCATATTATACCCAAATAACAGCCAAAAACTTAATTTACTTTATAATGTGAAATCATATGTTATTGAGCACAGCCAAATAACTACTGTCATCACCCTTCTCAGTAGTCTATTGTATTTTTCTACATTATTTACTAACCTACGGTCAGTGCAATTGTCTAACCTGGAATAAAGCTACCTTACAATTGTCAAATTCACTACAGACGTCAGCACTTGATCTCATCCTTATACTGACCTTATGAAGATTAATTGACTTCATCTTCCAAAGTTACTTGACTATGCACATCTACAAATAGTTTATATAGTGCTACATCAACAAGCAAGAGTCTCAGTTATCACTACAATTATCCAATGGTATACAAATTCTATAAACCTATGTAAACTACCAAGCAAAAACTCACAAATTTCATATTAGTCTTGAAAAAGCCGTCTTCTCCATACCTATTTTCAAACTCTGGAAAACCATTCCAGTCATAATAAATCAAGTAATAAAGCAATCAATGACACTCTATAACTTTAAAGCTCAATGAAAACAGCATTGCTGCTCAACATTAACTTGCATGTGCTCCATGCCATCAGGATAACTCCACCCATCTTTATGTGTAGACTGCAACTCTGTGCATTAGTATCAGTAAAAATATCTTCACGGAATAAGCAAATTAACTTAAAATTTCCATCCTGCTAGTTGTTTCAAAGGTATAATAATTAATCAGTGGTCAATAATTCTCCACTGAGAGTACTCTCAAGCTCAACTATTCCTTATCTGTTGTATTACTTCACAGAGGTGTAGCTGGGATGGAGTGACGGGAGAAGGTATGAGGGAGTGTGATCTGCATATTCCAATTACTCAGTAGTGCAGTAGGGGCATCCAGAAGTGAATGGTGGGTGATTTTGCATTTGTAGTCGGGAGTGAAGAGATGATCACTTTGTGTGTGATGGTTAGCTTTTTTTTTTTTTTTTACCAGAATAGGTAGTTGCAGTTCTGCTACTTTATACTCAAGATAATTTTCCTGCTCAGTGACAACTGCCATCAGTCTTCCCTTAGCTATTAATCAATAAATAAAATCTACTAATAAAACTGAGCAGAAATAGGTATTGTAGAAGACAACAGGCAACATATCACCACAATCTGGTTTAGGATCCAAAAGTTTTACTGAAACAGCCACACAACAAAACAAAGGTCATGCAAAATAATACCACCAAATCCAAAAGGCACAATAGATGAACGCCTTAACCAAATTCACCACATTTTCATCCAGAGTAAAGGTCTTCATTAGATTAAAGTTAGTGTGTATAAATACCCTTCCTACCCAAAATTAAGTAAATTTATTAAAAAAATTAAATCCTACCCAAAATTAAGTAAATTTATTAAAACAATTAAATGCGGTGGTGGTGCTGTGGTAGCGTTGTCACCTCACAGTAAGACGCTGTCCAGTTCGATTCTCAGCTAGAGCATCTTCTGCGTGGAGACATGCGTGAATGGGCGTACCTTCATTGAAGGTTGTGCGTCAGGCCTGGCAAGCCGGTACATAAAAATCAACTGCCAATCATTAGCAGACCGGAGTTCCGCTGTGGCGACCCCTAACCGGGAAAAGCCGAAAGACGCAAAAAAAAAAAATTAAAACAATTAAATAATCTGAAAAATATTTTTAAAGGAAAGTAAAACATAGTTAAACTGGATACATGTTAAGAAGGGAGAAAGTGCAGAAAAGTGTAACCTGAACTTAAAAACTGCTATATCCTGAAGATGCAAGGAAATCATCATAGCATGTATAAATATATGTGTTAAAACAGTTGTTGGATTTTTCGGCTTTTCCCGGATAGGGGTCGCCACAGCGGAACTCCGGTCCGCTAATGATTGGCAGTAAATTTTTACGTACCGAGTTGCCAGCTCAGATGCACAACCTTCAACGAAGGTACGCCCATTCACGCATGTCTCCACACAGAAGATGCTTTAGCTGAGAATCAAACAGGATAACGTCTTACTGTAAGGCGACAACGCTACTGCAGCACCAAAAAAATGTATAAATATAGAATGTAAAAATAAGCATTGTATACATATGTTAAACCTATAAGTATATAAAACTGTATAAAAACTGTGTATAATGAATAAATACGTTTTCTAAAATCTGGTAGTAGAAAAAATAACTAACCAAGGGTATAAAAGACTGGCTATAACCTTGCTGCTCTAAGACCAGGATAATTATTGGCTTCCAGTATAAGTTGTCAGTATAATTCTCTAAATTCTATCCTGGTCTCCCAGGCTCTTCCTCTAAGATCTTTTTGAAATTTCTTCCAATACAAAGAAAGTGAAGAATGCATGAGAACAAGTTATAGTATGCTTAAAAAATGCATTTGTTTCATCCTTCCTAGAAATAGCGTAAGAATCTTCATATATCCTCTTCCTTAATTTACACCCAGTTTTCCCCACATAAGATGCCTCAAAGTGTTTGCATTTGGTGAGCTAGATAACCCAAAAACTATCACAATTAGAGGATGATTCAGCTTGAATAAATTTATCCCTTGCCTTAACATACACTGATGTGTTATTGGATATATATGAACATTGGGTACAAGCTCCACATTTAAAAGTGCCAGCCTTTTTCTTGGTGGACTTCCTGTTATCCCTTTAGCATGTTCTAAAATTTCCTTAAGATAGTTCCTTTTCTAAACACATATCTAATGGGGTTCCTGAAAATCACCTCAAGATCTGAAAGTTCAGCAAAGTAAACCCAATTCTTAGAAATCACTCTCATAATTAGATTCCCATCAGTGTTGGAATCTAAAACCAGGGCTCCCTTATACTTATTATTAGTAAAATATGTGTCTTTCCCATCTTCTAGAACAGGTAAATTGTTACAATATATCAGCTTCAAGAGGATGCCATCCCTACTTAGCAAGGAACTACATTTTTCCTTTCTACCTTCCCTGGCTTCTTTCATCACCTCCTTAATCAACCCCAATGAGTATAACTTGTCCAGGAATAATCCCTTTAAAAAGTACATTCCTTGTCAAAATCCTGTTCATCTGAGGCCACTCTGGATGCCCTGATAAACTGCCCTTTAACTATATTTATTTTTTGTCTGTAAGGGTGGGCACTAGTATAACACAAATAAGTATTAGAAAAAAAGAATCTTTACAAAAAAATGTTAGATCTAAAACCCTGTTGTTCCTCATCTTTATAAATACAAACATCCAGATAATTTAAAAAACTCCTCATAAGTCTTGTAAGTAAAACATAGGAAGTCAGTAGTTGAGTTTATATACTCAATAAACTCCATCAGTTTCCCCTGTGTCCCCATCCAAAATATACAGATATTATCTAGGTACTTTCTATAATATGTCCAATTTGTCATGTATTTTGAATTAAAGAAGAATTTCTGCTCCCACATATGCAAAACTATGTTTGCATATGTGGGGGGCGCAGCATACCCCCATAGCAATCTCTCTCAACTGTTTAAAAAACTCCCTCTCAAAAAATAGGTCAAAACAATCACCTTATAAGCCAAAGGACTTAGAGTGCGAAAATAGAAAATAAAACCAAAAAAACAAGAAGTCCAATGCACAATGATTTTAATGGTCACAAAAAGCTTTTGAGTATAACTCTTCATCTGTATATAAAAACAACATCCTAGATAGGATCTTTTATAAAACCATACAACCAATCCGCTCACACTCTTAATTAGTTGACAATAATTGCATTTAAATTACATTTAAAGTACCTTTCTTATAAAAATAGAAATACAATAAAAATATAAGTACAATAATAAATAAAAAACAGTAAACTTAGCTAATTAGTTACTTAAACCACCGATGCATGTTTAGCCAATGTATTCATTAGAATACTTCTTTGAGCATCTGATAAATGAGAACTAATTCTCTCTTTTCATTTTTTATTCATCTTTCTGATATAAAAACAGCTACATTGGGTACAATTGGGGAGATAGATCATGTTTGCCGTACTACATGTACCCCTGGCCGTAAATGTAATCACTTTGCCACTTAATTGATGTGCAAAGGAGAAGGTGGAAGGTTGGCATAGTGGTTAAGGTGTTTGCCTAATGGATACAAGGTGCAGGGTTTGATTCTCACGTGGGTTAACTGGTTTGGCTTAAAATGACCCACAAGGGCAGTGAGCCTAGTACTAATCTATAACTGCACATTTTGGGTTGGGAGGGTGGCTTAATGGTTAAGGTGTTTACCTTACAAACACAAGGTGCAGGGTTTGAGTCTCACAAGGGATAATTGGCTAGGCTTAAAATGGCTCGCAAGGGCAGTTAGCTTAGTACTAACCTATGAACCTATGAACATCAGTATTAATATCAGTACAGTGTATACAATTCAAACAAGGTATTGTCCCTGATTTACTTATAGGGGGCTTAGTAACTTTACTTTTATTGACATCTTTATAACACATTGGCTAAACATGTATCTATTAATGGGCCACTGCATACATTTAAGTTTAGTATTTTACAAGTGGTGCATGACAATCCCAGTGGTGGTGATATTATTAATAAAACTGAACTGATGGAATATAGATGGATAAATTACTTTTGAGCGGCTATCTTTCCTGGGCTCAACACTAGTGTTAGTATTAAACCAATTCTAAAAGACAGGCATAATTTAATATAAGGTATGCCAAGTTGGCTGTGGTTGTAGTGACTAATTAGCTAATTTAACTGTTTTTTTATTTCTTATTGTATTTAGATTTTTATTGCATTTATATTTTTATAAGAAGGGCACTTTAAATGTAATTAAAATGCAATTATTGTCAACTAATTAAGTGTGTGAGTGGATTGGTTGTATGGTTTTATAAAAGATCCAATCTAGGATGTTGTTTTTATAGACTGATGAAGAGTTATACTTGAAAGCTTTATGTGACCATTAAAATCATTGTGCATTGGACTTCTTGTTTTTTGGTTTTATTCTCAAAATATAGGTGGTTGTTTTGCAGAACAAGATCCATTAGGTCTAAACAAACCATAAATTAATTTTGTTCCAACCCTCCTGTCACTATCAAGGTTTCCTCCAACCAGGTAAGCCCTATATCATGGGATATAACTGTGAATAAATCCACAATATCCACGGTATCCAAAATCAAATCATTAAAAAGTAAATCAGGTGTTATTGTCTTAAGAAGATTCCATGAATCTTTCAAGAGCCCCTCTTGTTCTAACCAAATTTTCTTTAATTTATAATCTACATATTCTGATAAAGGATGGGTTTTAGAACCATTAGCTGCAACTATTGGTCTGAGGGAAGGATTGTTAATGTACTTATGGATTTTAGGGATACTAAAGACGGAGGGGAAAATGGGCTTGATCGTTTTAAGAAAATTAAATGTTTGCATATCAACCATATTTTCCAACAATAAATCTATGAAGAACTGATCTATTCTGGAATATCTTAAAGTAATCTCATTTTTGGAAACACTACTGTATTTATGCATATCGCCAAGAATATCCATCATCTTCCCAATATACACCATGGCATCCTTGATGACAATCCCTCCACCCTTGCCAAGTCTCATGACCCTAATGTTCTGGCTGGACCTAAGGTAAATTAACAAAGACCTTTCCTGAACATACAAGTTGGAGTAGATCTTAGAATTACTTAAAGTTTCCTTTAATTCCTTCTCAACCACTCTTTCAAAATTCCGAAGCTGGGTATGAAGAGGGAGGTTAAAAATACATCTCTTCTTTGAGTTATGGTCAACACTGTGGTTAACAATTTCTGTCAGTGAACATCAGTTTCAGATTCTTTTTCCTAAGAAACAATTTTAAATCACTAAGTTGTTGTAACTTTCGGCATTTTCCGGTTAGGGGGTCACCACAGCAGAACTCCGGTCCGCTAATGATTGGCAGTAGATTTTTACATGCCGAGTTGCCAGCTCTGACACACAATCTTTAACAAAGGTACGTCCATTCACACATGTCTCCACACAGAAGATGCTCTAGCTGAGAATCAAACAGGACAGCATCTTACTGTGAGGTGACAACGCTACCGCAGCACCACCACTGCAATCTCTAAGTACCTTACTAATATCACATCTCCTGTTTGGTATAAAGATAATTCCCTTCCTGAATAATCTAACAAATGTGTAATCCACTTTGACCCCACTGTAATTAAAATATTAAAATTAGTAAAAGACATCTTATAACTATGTTTAATAATGGGATCTACTTGCATCTCTAATCTAATTGGGTACTCAGTTACAACTGGACTGCTAACTGACCCAAGAATAACTAATTCCTGTTCTTTTTGGTGTACCTGGGGTTTGTGATGGTCCTCCCCCTTTTATGGTTGTAATACATCACATTTCTGTTTTTCAACCTCTGGGACCTCCTCAGAGGGGGGTAATATAAATGGTCCTGGACATTACCCATAGTCTGCTCTAAATATGTATCAGTGTGCTCTCTCAAAGAGGTCAATTAGTCTGTCCAAAAATTAACCCCTCTTCCCCCTTTGTTGCTCTCACAAGAACCCCTAGGTCTGGGATAGCTAATATTCTTTGGATATTCATTCATATCCCTAATTTTCTGCACTTTATTTTAATAATAAAATCATATTTTTTCATTGATTCTTTCTTTAATCTGCAAATATTTGGCTTTTTCACTGTCTAATATAAACAATGGTCATTAATAATTCAATTGTTAGTAGATTCAGTTTTGTTTTAACAAAACATTCATATTATTTTTGTTTTGCTTAATTAATGCTTGCATAATGTCAAACCCACAATTGTCAAAATTTGTAGAAGATCCTTGTGAAATTCCAACCCCTCTCAAACATTGTTGGGGTATTTGTATACCCTTAAACCTTTCCGTTCCAAACCCCTCTGAATACATTATTTTAAATAACAGTTATCAATATGCAGAGTTCTATGCTTTAGCATGTAATTGTATAACTTCTCTATACTGCTATCATAAGTATCACCAGTCTCATTATTATCCATAGAAGGTCATACATTAACAAAAGAGACCTTATCATACGTTCATAGGTTGGTACTAGGCTATTGGCCCTAGGGCCGATACAAGCCTAGACATATTGGATGGGAGATAGGAAATTCACCACAGGGATCATGTCAATCACCCTGCTAGACAGGGGTCTAGGGAAGTAAATACTGTGGGAAGAAATATCCAGGTTTCTTCCCACAGTATTTACTTCCCTGGACCCCTGTCTAGCAGGGTGATTGAAGTGATCCCTGTGGTGAATTTCCTATCTCCCATCCAATCATCAAGATTCCTTTTGAAGAGGGCCAAGGAGGTGCTCTGCTTGACATGTATGGGCAGTGTATTCCAGAGTATGGGGAGTCTATGGTTCAGGAGTCTATCCCTACAGCATGTTTTGTTCTTTGTGATGGCAAGGTTTAGATCCCTGGAGTGTGTGGCTCTGAAGGATTGGGATTTCTTTAAGCGGAGCATGTCCAACAGCTTAGGGTTTGACATGGCTTTGTATGTTAATCAGAGATCATCTCTGAGTAGACAATATGCCACAAAGTAAATCCTCGGAACTACTAGGGCTGGGAATATTAGACAGTACATTATGTAGTAAGGAACAGTCACCTTTCCGTTGTAGTGCAGTTTCTGAGGACTCCAAACTGTGTATGACACTCATTCTAGGCATTCTTCACTTTCATCTTATTGGAAGAAATGTCAAAAGATCCAAGAGGAGGATCCTGGAAAACTAGGATACAATATAAAGAATTATACTGGCAAACTATACTGGAGGCCAATAATTATCCTGGATAATTATCCATTATGCCAGTGTTGAAGTTTAGAGCAGCAATGTTATAGCCAGTTTTTTTACACCCCTTAGTTATTTTTTTATAGTACCAGAGTTTAGAAAAAAATATTTATTCAATATATACATTTTTATTCAGTTTTATATACTTATAGTTTCAACATATTTATACAGTGTTTATTTTTACATTCTATATTTATAGTTTTTTTTAAGGATTACTGTTTTAAGACATATATTTATACATGCTGTGATGATTTCCTTGCATCTTCATGATATAGCAGTTTTTAGGTTCAGATTACATTTTTATGCACTTTCTCCTTTTTTAGCATGTATCCATTTTAACTATGTTTTACTTTCCTTTAAAAAAATTTTTCTGATTATTTGTTTCATTGTTTTAATAAATTTAGGTACTTACGTATTATTGCAACCACATTCCAAATAACTCAATAATATGTAAGCAGTGATAGCCAAAGCTGTTAACCTTTCCTTTCTAAAACAAGGATCGCCACCTCATGCAAATTCATACCTGTGAACCTTTTAGCTCAAGGAATCTGGACAAAACCATACATAATAGTGGGACAAAGGGCCAAAATAAGGATAGACTTTAAACAGTGTCTTATAAACTTAAAAAATAGCTAGAATAACTTGTCTTGTATTACAATTTATTTTCTAAATGGTATGAAGTCAGAAAATCTAGTGTGTGTTATTATGTAGTAATTTTATTCCTTAGATTATCCAAGCGATTAGCCAGAAAACATAATTTTTTATGAGGAACAGACCGAATTTTTGAAGCGAAAATCTGGACATCCTGCAAAAGTCTGTACAATTAATGTGTTATAGGTAGTGGCAGATCATCTTCTACTGGCTCCATTACTCCAACTCACACTTCCACTACCAAAACACCACCACGACCGTTATGCAGACATTTGTGGCTGAATCTTCCCAGTACCTATCTCACTGTTTCCACTACATTCACTCATTTCCTTTTCACTGTCAGTGCACTCCACGCTACACGCCTACACTTTCACCTGTCGAATGTATCATTATAACTAACTCAAAACTAAAAAATGATTAAAATAACACAGAGGATGCTGGAATAAAGGAACCTCCATTTAATGTTTAAATTGAGTGCTTTTTTCCACAGTACAAGAACTTTAGCACTTGTATGAAAATACTGTACTGCAAACAGCAGAATGGAAAAATATGAGGCAGTAAGAATGTGGTTGCTATAATACGCAAGTACCTAAATTGACTTAATTCAGGGTAGGAAGGGTAATTATACACGCTAACGTAATCCTAGATATCTGATGAAGTCCTTTACTTTGGACGAAAATGCAGTGACTTCAGTTAATGGGTTCATCATTTGTGCCTTTTGGATTTGGTGGAGTTATTTTGCATGACCCTTGTTTTTTTGTGTGGCTGTTTCAATAAAACTTTTGAATCCTAAACCAGATTGTGATGAGGTGTTGCCTGTTGTCTTCTACAGTACCTGTTTCTTCTTGTTTTTGGTTACTCTCATTGAGTGTTAAGTACTGGTTCTCCCACTTTTGTCTTCTACTAATAAAACACCCTAACACTCTACTAAACATGCTATCTATCACTTATCCCATCACTACTGTATATAAGGACCGTATAGCTGTATTTTTGTACATTATGTGTATAATGTAAAAAGAAAAAAAATATTTATTTATTTATTGGCATTTGTTTACAGGGAAGGTCTGACTCAGAAGTAATCATTTTCAGAGGAGGCCCATGGAGAAAAGCTCCATTATACAGACATCATAGGCATCATTTGCACTGTTTCATCACTTACAGTCAGTTTCATTCATGAACAGCAGTTATTTTATTTAGAAATCCTTCACACCATCAGCTAAATCATTTTAAAACAGTTTAGATTAAAAATAACAGTTACATGAGCTGTTTATGAATATTTTTTTAATACATGTTGGCGTATGCAATGCATTATAATCAGTATGAATAAACTGTCAGGTTTTACTTAAGAATATATGTTACTATAATGGCTTGTTCAAATTCTAGGACATAGGAATATAAGATAAAGAGTTAGAGGTCAGAGCAGTCCAAAGAAAGGAAGGAAGCACAAGGAAGATACAGGAGATGAAATGATAGAGGTGGATATGAGTATGCTAAGTACATTAAGTTTTGTGTAACAGGGAGTTAAGGCACACATTTGTATAGCTATATAGTACCAGTTTAACCAGGGGTGGTGCAGGTGCAGAGCCTTTTATCAATCAAGTAGTGCTTCACATGGCATTTAAAGGTTTTCAGTTTCAGACTGTTCCTAAGTGAAGAGGGATGGTATTCCAGGTAATAGCAATGCAGTGTAAATAAGGGGAATAACATGCATTGTAGTTACGTTTAGTAATGGACAGTAATAATTTGCCAGTGGAGCACAGAGGTCTCTTAGCAGTGTAAGGTTAAATGATGGAGAGAAGAGATAGAAAATTGTCTGGGTTGTACTGTAGTTTGAAGATTGTAATTAATTGTGAGAACAAGAGAGTTATTTTATTTGCATTGTTTTATTTCTTTTAGAGAGAGGCAGTGATGTGATGTATAGTGTGGGTTGCTTGTGAATTTGGCTACTTCATCATAGCATCGTTTTTATTTGTTTCATAGAGAGGAGATGAGATTTGTTAGTATAGGAGAGGTATATATTATGGCGGGGAGTGGAAAAGAATTACTTGTTTATGTCTAGCAGAGTCAGTAAGGTTGTGTTTTACTCTATAGAAGCAGCCTGGCTTTTGGTGTGACTTCTTTATGGCTTGGTGAAGGTGGAGATCACATTTCAAGTGGTGGTCTTTAATTACACCTGGTAGTTTAGTGTATGATAATATTTCTATGTTGGTCTTGTTGGATGACAGTATATTAAACTTAGTTTTTTTGGGGGGGGAGAGAGAGTTATGGGGTGAACAGTAGTTGTGGTTTTTTTTCTTTTGGATTCAGGAGGAGTTGTGAGTTGTCAAGCCAAGCTTCTGAGAAGAGGGATTTCTGGGTGAGTGTTTGGAGCATGGCTATTGTCCTAAAAGAAGCACATATGAGACTGTAGTCACTGAAGTACTGTACTGTACTATGGTGGCCTATTTGGCTATTGTGTTTATGTTCTTCATAAATAAGATAAATGGTAGTGGTCCTAGGATGGAGCCTTGTGACACTCTAATGGATGTAGTAAGGAAAGAAGGGAAATCATCTTGCCCCTTCACAGCTTGCATCCTATTAGTGAGATAAACATGAATCCAGTTAAGTAAGGAGGCTGATGCCCCATAACAAGAGAGTTTAGTTAGGAGAATTTGGCAATTGGTTGTATTGAATGCCTTGGATTGCTCAAAAAATAGGGCTGAGGCTAGAAGATCTGAATTTGTATTGTGATTTATTATATGTGTGAACCTCAGAAGGGTAGTGGCTGTACTGTGATTAGATCTGAAACCATGGTGTGAGGAAGAGAGGAGGTTATGTGTAGTAATATATGTATGTAAGTTAAGAGTAAGTGCATCTTTCCAAGATCCTGAATAAGAGTGAGAGAATGGTGATTGGTCTATAGTTTGGAACTCATTTGATGAACCACCTTTATGGAGAGGTATTGTATAAGAATTTTTCCATAAGGTGGGGACATAGTTTTCTTGGATAAAGTTTATTAGAATCAAGATAAGATATGCAAGGCTATCTGCATTGAGTTTCAAGCTACTCAGATGGAAGCTGACCAGGGGCAGTGGTAGTTATCTTAAGAGTGCACAGATTATTTTTAATTGTCGATGTTGACAGTGGAGTGATTGTGAAAATCTGTTGTCACTTAAATGATTGTAGAGGGATGTCTGGATGTGTAGTATTTTTGCTTTGTATTAGGGATGTTACTATATTTATAAAATGTGAGTTAAACTGTTGATCAATGCTTTAGGAAATATTGGTTGGGAATTGGCTGGGTTTGATTAATTTTCCAGGATTGAGCAATGTATTTATTGATTTTCAAAAGTGTTTTAGATTGTTTGGTGATGAATTTTGGCTTTTGCTATAAAAGCTTATGTATCTTGCTTTATGCATCGTTTGGTAATGTTTCTTAACTGTGTATGCTGTTGCAGAGATATTTGAGACTTGATTTGTAGCCATGAATTTGAGACTTATCTCTTAAGTTTAATGAGTTGCTTTTTTTTTTTTTTGTTAACTCTTCTGATACTTAATAATACTTGCTTGGCCAGGATATTTAGAAATATTGTAGTAAATGTGTGTATTGCTTAATCAAGGGGAAGGGCTTTAAGTGTAGCCAAGCTGATTCTGAGTAGGCTGGAAGTAAAAGTTTCATTACCGAAGGTACAAGGTGTCTGACTGTGCTGTAGTGGTGAATCTTGTAGGGCTCTTTCTGATGACCAATTATATAACTTAGCTTGTGGTCACTGATGGTATTGGATAGGGTACACCATGTGGCAACATTGTTTAGAGAAGATGTTAGAATCCAGTCTAGGATGGATTCTTTCAATGCGGTCTTGTTAATTTCAGTTGGAGACTTGACCAATTGAGAGAGGCCATATAGCTGAATTTAATTTGCTGGGTTTTCTAGGGTTATATTTTGCAGATCTATGTTAACGTCTCCTAAAAAAAATGATTTCCAGTCTTAAGCTGGCTGAGCTCAATGTTGTTACCAGGTGGTCTGTATAGACCTATGATGGCTAAATATTTGTGCGTATTCAGTTTGTGGAGTGAGGTGAGATATTCAGCTTGTTGAAAGTGATTATAGTATCACTGTAACTGGAGAGATCTAAAATAGTTCTGTAGAAAACAGTAATTCCATGTGTTTTTTGTTGGTTCTGTCTAGTCTGAGTATATTATAATCTGACAGGATGTTTCTGTATCTTTTGTAATTGGTTCTAACCAGGTTTCTGTGGTTATGAAGAGAACAGTAGAATGGGCCATACAGGCATGAACTTCTATGATTTTGTTACAAAGACTTCTTAGGTTACTTTGTAGTATTTAAGTCCTAGATGGTTGTACAGGTAGCCATTTACTGTTTTGGGATGTGTGGGGGCTGGTATATTGGAGTTTGGGGTTAGATGAGTGAATCCAGGACTGGGCTGTATAATGCTTCCTAGTATTACTGTCCATTTAACAGTGTGCCTATTGAAGAGCCACTTATATTTGGTCTTGAGTTTATACATTATTTTGGATAATGGTGGAGCATGTGCTGCTTGCTTGTATTTCAGGGTGCTAATGTAAATAATGTTGAGTAGGCGGGAGGAGATATAAGAGAAATGTGTTGTGTATTCTGGTTTAAGTATTGTATGGTAGGTGTAGATAAGTAACAGTGGGATAGAGACCTGTGACAGCTGGCTGAGAGTGTGAATATCATTTGAAATGCTAATGATAGAAGATGAAGTAGTGGCATATTATGGGATTTAGAAAGGTTTATAGAAAGGTGATAGTGTGTGGTGAGTTGAGTGTGAAGTGATGCAAGTTATAGGTAGTAGAGATTAATGACAGGAATAAATTAGAATATGATGAAAGGTAGGATTGATAGGTTGAAATAGGAATTGATAGGCAAGATTGATAGATGGTACAGAGGCAGGAATATGGAAATATTGATATGAATGAGGATAAATGTATGTGGTGAGGAGTTTGTCAGCAATGCTTAATAGGTATGGTAAGGAAAGGTAGTAAAAAAAAGTACTGATTTAATTGTGTATGGATGTAGATAGAGTAAGGGTAGACGGGTATTAACAGTATTGGGAGGATGAGGAAGGCTGAGAGATATTATAGAGAAAAGAATGAGAAATAAATATTAATCTGACAGTAGTCTATGCAAGAAGATTGCATGTACAAAAGGAAAATGGAGTTTTGCTCAGGAGCAAACTAGAGGTAGAGTTGGGGAGGAGTCTGAGCAGGACAGAATATAGTGCAAAGCAGTATGGGAGGGAGAATGTCAATGGGAAGGATGCTAAATGTTCTATGGAAGCAGGGAAGAGGAGAAGTGAAACAGGAGTGCTTATCCTATAGCATTAAAGTTACTTAGGAAGGTAGAGGGGGTGGATGTCATGAGTGCTAGGTGTATGTAGAAGTATAATGGCAGCATATTACTGCATTTCACTTTTATATATTGCATGCTTCCATCCATTGTAATGTTCACTACTCATTTGTATATATTGTATGCTACTTTTTTATTCATGATACATGATATGACTTGGAGATTTTTCCCTAGACCTTTGCTGTAAAGGGGTATTCTAACCAATAGGACTTTCCTACTAAACGAAAACAAATACACATAAATGAGACTGAAATGCATTAATTGAGAGTGGAAGTTTATTCTATAACCTTGAAAAATGTTATTCAGCTGCATGTGTTTCTTTTTATTCTTTTTATTTTTGATAATTACTTTTAGTGCTAGCTTTTCCAGTCTATTATTAGCTGTGCAGTGGTATTTTCAAAGCTTATACATCTAAACAGAACTGTTGATCTGGTACAGAGACTGGTTAATACACTAGAACATCTTTAAATAACCTAAAAGATACAGAATATAGTAAGCGTTCCTGAAACTTTTCTGAATAGCTCAGGTTTTCCAACTCTATGATTTATTTTATTTTAGTTTATTTTCATTTAGTTTAGTTTTATTTTGTAAAGAATCAAATTACCTTTTTCCTCAAGTCCTTTTTCAAGGTTTGTTCAAATGTTATGAAATGCATCACTACATTCAATAATGGCTCAGGTCAGTGAAGTATAAAGTTGCATATTGATCTCCTCAGGGAGACTAGACATGCTCCTGAAAACCATGGAAGGATTATAACTTATACTTTTTTGAGTTTGATAGCTACATACTAGTCAGATTTTAAACAGCCAAATTCTGCTATTCCTAGATCTTTAATGATGGTGTCATTTCTCAGAATTTGAAATCATAAGTACATTGTTTATCTAAACCTAATGTCCTGCTTGTATATCTGAGTAGTCTAGAAATAAGATTTTTCTTTGCAGGACTTTGTGGGATAAACTAGTATCTCCTGTCAGGGCATTAAACCCCACAACCCTGAGTTGTGACCATTGAATAACTAGTGTTTCAACATTGTATTATATATGAATTGACATTAAATACTTTTAATTTGTTTCTTTAGATATTTACATTCATGCACAATCATAATGAATGCTTAAACCAAGTCAAGATAAGCATCAGACACTGCTGTTATGTCATCAAAAATGTTACACAAAACAAAATCTCCCTTTAAAGAACTTAAAGCTTTGCTGTTTCACTTGTATCAAAGGGGCCCCACCCTGTGTGATTTTGAATCAGCTCCATTATTTTTTCATGATTTTCCTGAGAGCACTGGTTGGTCTAATGGGATTAATATAGTTTAGGCATATCGGGCCACCACCACTTTATGAAATGGTGCCACTATTGGTCTGTTGTCATGGTTCAGAGTTGTGTCATCCTGTTAACATTTTGCTTATTGTGACTGTTAGGTGTTTAGCTTTTTTTTTTTAATTCTGCACAAGAAATTCCCAGATATGGAGTAGAAAGGATCATGTCTGCGGGTATATAACTGCACAGCCTTGTCTCTATAGCTCTCTAATATATGTCATCTTACTATGCTGCTTGTAAATATTTTTGTGCAAGCATGCTCACAAAATCATGTTAATGGAGTATCAGTTCAATGTTTATTGATAATGCCTTAAACTAACATTTTTCCCTTTTAATTTCTTCATGTCATTAAGGAATGCCTTATTATTTATTATAGTTTTTGAGATCAGTCAGAGGTTGTAGATCTGGAAGAACTGATAATAAGACTAAGTAGTTTCTGTACATGAATTCATATTAGCATGTTTTATTGCTATGATACTTTTATAACTCACTAATATTACTTTTTCATTTGTATATGTTGTTAATTCTGAGCAGTATTCCTAAGCTATCGATGCAGTTAAGTAGGGCTGGTATATGGTAGATCCCATACCACTGCCCTATCTAGTTCTCAAAACCTCAGTGACTCTCTGAAAAGGTATATGCATGGCACATACTTAGATGAGTCCATGGGAGGTAGGGTAAGTATACAAATAACAGTTGGAAACAATCTCCACAATTCAAAAATGTGTGAATTGTGAATACACTATGAAGTGGAGGCAAAAATGTAGAGCAGGATATGTCTGAACTAGCACACCTGGAGCCCTGATCACATTGTTTTATATCTGCAGCACTTGTTGTCAATGCTGCCTTGTCTCATTCAAGCCTGCAGTGTGTAAAAGGCAGACCAGGCATAAACTGTGTGCTGGTTACAATACAACTTAATCTCAGTACTGAATTTATGGTGTTAGGTTTTGCAGTGAAACACTTCAACTGTGACAAAATGATTTTAACCTAAAATGTAAATCAAGAAGCTGTGTTCATTTTTCAGTGGGAAATATTTTTCTCACATTGATATTTTCTCTGACTGTAAAGTATACACTGTTATTATTCTCTAGCCTAGCATCTGCCAGGAATATAGCACCTCATTAATGGACCACTAGCAGGTGTAATGAGTTAGAACAAGCAACATTCCTGATGCCTTAAGTACACTGATGTCCTCGGCAAAGAGTACTGCAGAACATCAGCGTAATATCTATCTATCTATCTATCTATCTATCTATCTATCTATCTATCTATCTATCTATCCATCTATCCATCTATCTATCTTTGTTTATCAGGGAGTTCCAACTGGGATTTAACCCATTTTCAGCAGAGGTTGGTGAGAAAACCTCCAAATATTAGGCAAATACATTTAAAGACAAAAAAAAATACAGTTCATAAAATGCATTGAGTTTACATGAAAACACAATTAGGTGATTACATCTAGAACAGATTATGTAACACACAGTAGCCTATGAATTTAAGGATATACATTTTTTATAAGGTAGTAGATTGCAGAGAAAGTACTCAGCTAGAAAGTGGATGTATTACATAATGTGCTTGTCAGCTGGAGGTACAGTGAAGGGTTATCAAAAGTAGGAAGTGATTTTAGTAGAACATAAGAGGAGAAGTAGTTGTATGAAATGTTAGGTAGATTGAGGAGGAGAGCTTTTGTAGACCTTCATTAAAAAAAACAGAGGTAGGGGTAGTTACCTGGGAAATGGGCGTTTTGTAGGAGAAAAAGTAAATAGAAGTAGAGTGGCAGTCTATAGCAGAGCAGTGTAAATGACAGATGTGGGAAAATATACAGTGAGATTTTTCAGTGACAGAGATATAAATTTACATACATAAGATTAGGGTACAGAAAGCTTAAGTAAAGAAGTGTAACTTTGATGATGGAGCTTAGGTTGAGTACTTGGGGGTAGCCAGGGGTATGACCACTGTAAATGCCATTTGATGTTATAAAATACATTTTGTTGCTATGTGGCACACTCTAGGATGGGTTATAACCACAGCAACTTACTGGAACACCCACTGCTATCATTTGTCTTAATTAGTGATGTAAAGGACCTCAAAGCAATAGGTTTCAAAATTCCAAAATAAACAAATCCATTGGGTTGTATTGAGTGATGCATTTGTATGTAGATTGTGTTCATAAAGAATAACCATTTCAGGCTAATACTTTTCAGTTTCTGTACTGCTGAAAAAGCTGTGCTGTTCTAAAATACATCTAGGCATCCTCTTCTTCTTTTGGCTTTTCCCAGTTATGGGTTGCCACAGTGGATCACCTGTCCGCTCATGATTGGCAGCAGAGTTTTACAGTGTCGAGTTGCCAGCCCAGCGCCCAACCTTCCACAGAAGGCAGATACATGCATGCACTCACATCTAGGGCCAATTTAGAGTGTATAATTCACCTACAGCATGTCTTTGGGATGTGGGAGAAAACTGGAGCACCCGGAGGAAACCCACACAAAAGGACTTGCAGACTCCGCACAGAAGGCACCCCAGCAGAGGATCGAACAGGAGAATTTCTTGCTGCGAGGTGATAATGCTAACTGCTGCACCACTGTGGCCACCCTACATCTAGGCATCCTCTAATGATTTGAATTAGCATGCATATATGAACTATGACATATGAACTATGACATTACTAACTGTAGTTTGTTGACTAATAGCTTCATTGTGATGCTGCCAATTCTTCGCATGGCCTTCATAAACAAGAAAAAAGCAGAAGGAAAAAGCAGTTAAAATGTGATGGAACTCATATTTTCAAATAATCCATTTAGACCCTTAATAACATGCTTCTGGGGTTCATTCCTGATAGAAATTATCAGATAGCTATAAGTGAAGTTTACAAGCTACAACTATCCACTCTCAGTAAGAAACCCAAGTGATTCATTTTTTCCTATCCATAACCATTACAGTCATCACCAGAAATCTGCTTGCGGCATAGCCTTAGATGTTAACTCTCCCTGTAAAGTGAGTGGTCTGAAATGTAACTCCCATCAATAAAGCAAGACTTCCCGTCTCCTATAACCCCATTCCTGTAAGCCTAGACCATGAGAGATGTTTCCTCCACAGTCAAAGCAAGCTCCTTATAGAAACATTTTAGCTTCAGTATGGAGCTATCTTCTACAAAAAACACAATCTGATGCTAGATGTGTGGTTAGAAAAAACATCTTCAAAATACACTTTTGGGTTCTGATCTGGGAGCATCTCTAAGCAGAAACTGAAAAATGATAAGAATTACTTTGCCATCAGTGCCAGGCCATATACATGTATTTCTTTCTTTCAGATGTAACCCCTCCCTCCACCATATTCATTCAGACAATAATTCTCCTATCAGCTAGACGTTTCATAACACATTACACCATTGTTTCACGGGACCTTCTTAACTAGAGTTCATTTTTGATGCTGCCACAGATACACATATCATCCAAATGGGTGTCCAAGAGTCAGCACCTGGTGTAGTGCTCATGACCTTATTCCTAACACCAGAAACTTAGTTTAGCTTCCTCAGGGAAAGAAGCATGTCCTACTGATTACCTTGTAAATGTGTTCCTGTGTTAGACTGACACACTTATTATGGATCGGAATAGTTTCACTGACAAAAAAAAAATATATATATATATATATTTATCCTTTGATCATCACACATCAATTACAGTTAGCAAATAATTCTACTTTGTCCAACTATTAACATGTGGTATGTCCTCTAGGTTCAAGAATGTCACAATAACTCTATTCCTTTCTCAGCAGGCGAGTAGTAGAAGACAACGCACCATCTGGAACATTTGTAAGCATCTTGCTCAGTTAAAAAATGGCAACATTTTCTGAATGAAAAAAAAATGAAAGTATTAAGTGCAGATTAACCACTCCCCCCCCCCCGCCCACACTTTTCTTAGTCTCATAATGTCTCTAATGTGGTGATCCTTGTCTTGGTTTTGGAGAATGAATGATCTCTTCCTAGTAGACTTCCACCACCTCAGAATTACTGGTAATCAATAAATACACACTTTAACCACCTACAACTCCATTACAATATAAGCGAGAACTCCTGGAGAGACATGTTCCTCACCTATAGAATTCACCACCTATGGAATGAGCTCCCTCTATGTGAAACAATGTAACACATTGGCTTCCACCACTTTCTTTATTTTTTTTTCCCTCGGTGATTAGATGATTGCCCATTGATATATCCCTTGAGTAATTGAAATAGTCTTCAATGAAATTTGTCCACTAATAAGTTCATAGGTTCATAGGTTAGTACTAGGCTAACATCACTGCAGCCAATGTAAGCCTAGCCCAATAGTATTCCCAGTCATCTGGCTTGTCAGATGTTAGTTCCCTGTCCCCCTATCTAGCAATGCAAGTGGAGTGATTCCCGTAGTGAATTTCCTATTTCCCATCCATTTATCAAGATTCCTCTTGAAGATGGCCAGTGAGGACCGCTGCTTGATGTGAATAGGGGGTCTGTTCCAGAGGACTGGGAGTCTCTGGGTCAGGAATCTATCCCCCCAGCAGGTTCTGTTTAAAGTGGTGATAAGGGTGAGGTCTTTGGAGCGTATGGCCCAGGGGGATTGTGATTTTTTTTTTAAGTGAAGCATGTCTAGTAAGGCTGTGTCAGACAAGACTTTATATGACAAGCAGAGATCACCTCTCAGTAGGTGATATGAGATGGAATATAGTTGTAGTTTTTTGAGTCTGTCTGCATAAGGCACTTGTTTGAGACATGAGATCCTCTTAGAAAGGAACTTCTGTGGCCTTTACAGTTGCTGGAAGTGTCTAGTGAGGTACATGCCAAAGGGGGCGTTGTACTCTATAATGGGTCTGACAACGGATGAGTATAGTGGGATAATGACTTCCTTCTTTCTGGATGAGAAACCTTTTGTGATGAGATGTGCTATGTACAAGTATGTTCTAACCACAGCAGCAACATGGTTGTTAAAGGATAGGCTACTATCTACCTGTGTCCCTAGATCCCTTATTACACCTTCAGAGTTAAGCGGGTTCCCTTCTGTATGGTAGTTTGTGGGTACTGTTTTTATCCGAAGGGAATGACAATGCATTTTTTGGTGTTGAGCCTGAGACCATGGTTTGGCACTAGTCATTGGTCTCCGTGAGACCTTTTTATAGGATGTCCACATCAGCTTGCGAGTTAATAATAGCTCCCAGTTTGCAGTCATCCATGAATTTGGTTAACCATAGACCCTTGGTGTTGGCTTGAACCTCGAAGTAGATGCCGAACAGGAGAGGACCCAGAACTGATCCCTGTGGCACTCTACTTGTAACTGCCTTGTAGTCAGATTTGGAGTCTGCTTCTCTCACCATGTGGGTTCTGTTAGTGAGCCAGTTGGCAACCCATCTGGTGATATAAGGGTTGATGCCTAAATCAGTGAGCCTATTAATGATACTGGTGCTGCGGTAGCATTGTCACCTCACAGTAATACGTTGTCCTGTTCGATTCTCAGTTAAAGCGTCTTCTGTGTGGAGACATGCGTGAATGGGCATACCTTCGTTGAAGGTTGTGCGTCAGAGCTGGCAACTCGGTATGTAAAAATCTATTGCCAATCATTAGCGGACCGGAGTTCCACTGTGGCGACCTCTAACTGGGAAAAGCCGAAAGATACAACAAGAGTGAGGGATGGTGTCAAAGGCGTTGGCAAATTCCAGGTAAGCTCTGTGGACAGCCTTGCCTTAGTCCACTGCTGTGGTGACAGCCTTGAAGAAGTTTATTAAATTGAGCAGACAAGATCTGCCCTTCACAGACCAGAACTGTGTGTATCTCTGTAGCTTGCATAGTTAAACTCTATATACTCACAAGGAGTTATGACTGCCACCTTATCAAGTGTCCTGTCTAGTATGTCTTTTTTTTGGAAACATAACATTTTGCAGAACAGTCCAAGCATGCAATAATTAGAAAGTAGAGGTCTTTGCTTTTTTTTTTGCAAAATAAAAGATTATACTTGCAGAATCTGAATTGTCTTTCTTGTTTCATATAATAAGGTGCTTCATATACAAAATAATTGTTCTCTGCAACGAATAGACAACACTTAAGAAATATATTTCTCCTAAAATCTCAGAATATTTGTGATTTTTAATTTTTGTTTAGGATAGAGCTGCCCAAATAGGGACTGTAATATCCAAAGAGGGAAAGGTAATAACCCTACATAAACTGCTTACCTAGTAAGAGCCTATAAACCCATATAGTTTCCTCTTCTCAGCTTCTATCCACTCTCTACATTACTGTATATCCCACATCCTACGTCAGTTCAGCCAAATGTATCCATATGTCCCTTTTTTACTTCTTGCTCATGCTAAACCCCACTTTTCCCTGCACAGCTTTCTTATATTCCTGCCCCTTTCACTTAGATACTCCCCAAAATTCATACACTGACAACCAGCTTCTCTCCCTTTCAATTTGTTTTACCTGACTACCTGATATGTACACTTCCTTATGTAGCCATTGTACCAACCTTGGATGGAAGCATCTATGACAGATTTAAAAGCAGTGGACCAGCAGGATGCATTGTGATCCTACTAGAAGAAAGTATGTTGGTAAGCAGACAGTGCTAAAAATTCCATCCTTGCTGCTGCATGCAAAAAATCCTTATTACAGCTAATCTGTACTCATAAGTTCATTTCAATTTCCACTTCACTACATCTATACGACAGTTTGATACAATCAATATCTACTGTCTAATGTTTAATGTTTAATTTTTATTGTACAGAGGTATAGCCAGAGGTGACTGCAGCACTGCTGTTTGAGCAATTTAATTATGACAATTTAATGTTGCTCTGAATTTCACCACAATGGCAAGAGCTGGAGATGTTTTTATTTTTCCCAACATTCACTGGGGTGTGTCCATGGAGGAGTTGGCATGTATAATTTGGATAGGTGGGGGACTTGCCCCCTGCAAAAAAAGGCTTTTTTTTGTATCTGTTAGGTTTTTCAAGTCAATGTTTTTGACATTTAATTTTTGATAAACAATGAGCCAAAAAACAATTACCAGTAATGACTCACAGGCTGTTAGCTAAACTTTGTTTAGAGCTCTCAGTTACTGTGTAGCTCAACAAATAAAAACTTCAGATTAATATTGCTAAGAAAATGTTCCAGTCTTTAATTATGGAAAGAAACAAAAAGAAGTATAATGGCTGGATGCAGCTGTTAGAAGAAACAGAGCTTATCAGGGAGGCAAGCAATTTGATAGTATAAGCTCCACCTTCAACCACAAGGAACAGCACTGTTTAGATTGCTTTAGAAAGATACATCTCAAACACTGTACCTTTATACTAAGAAGAAATGAGAGAGAGAAGAAGGCTGTCACATATGCAGGTTAAGTTCACAAGCAGTAGAAAAAAAAAGGGAAAAAATTACTTCGGAAACAAAAAAAACAAACAAGGGTTACTCACAGTATGGCCATGTAGCAATAATTTACAGTTCAGTGACCGCAAGAAAAATGGGGAGGGCAAAAAAATTGATGCAGAAGGGGTTGGTGGACATTGTTGGTATCACAGTAATGTGGGTCAGTGACACGAGGAAGTGGAATGTGGAGGCACCTTGGTATAGATGTTCACAAATGACAGACAAGGAATAGATGGAAGCAGATTAGCAATCTGCATTAAAGAGGGTTTTAAATATAATATAAAAGAGAAGGAAGAGCATCCCCTATGAAGGAAGTGGTCAGGGTCATAACCTAGGGAAATTAAGGTAGAAGAAGGGGGGATGCTAATACATCAGTATAGTATGCAATCTTCAAATACATCAAAAGGGAGGATGAGTAACTGGATGAAAGAAGGAAGGATCAAGGTATGAGAAAGAGTGGTCTACTCATATAGAAACAGACTGGGAGATTCTGAGTTCCATGGAAAAATGTGAGCAGAAACTGCCCGAGTTCTGGTTCCATGAGCAGTTTACCAAGCTGATATGGAATGCTGACGTGGCCCTAGTCATGGTTGTGGGAGACAGGGTTGACCACTGATGGTATTAATTAACAATCAGTGATAATGCCATTATTTGGTTTAGAAAGAAGGAAGGATATTTTTTTATTGATTTAATTTATTGATTTATTAACTCAAGGAAGAACACATACAAATACGAACAAATTGCAAACTCTACCCAGACAGTGTCTGGAAGATGGGAATGAACCCTGGACCCTAAAGCTATTAGACAGAGATATTACTGCAAAAAACACAAAGACAGATTTCTTATTCATTGTTTATAGTTTATTAACTGCATAGGTTTCTGTAAAATGGCCCTTCACAGCTCTGAAATGGGCATACAGGCAATGTTTAATTTATATAGGTATACAACACATTTTATTTATTTATTTATTTATTTGTTTGTTAGTTTGTTTCTTTGTTTGTTTATTTTTAAACATTTGTTAACCAGGTGGTCTGGTCAGTTCACTTTTTTCATCCACAATCTAGGCCATGAAGAAAGAAAAAGTGAACAACAAAATTGTAAATAAGTAAGAGTATATATGGGTTCATGTCAGTCCACCGACAAGTCGGAAGACCGACATTCACTCCACCGACACATGAAAAGATCGACAGCGCAAACACGGACATTTAACAGGTAAGACTTTTAATTTCTCTAATCATGCCTACCATGTTTTAGTAAGTGTGGCAGTGTTATGCATGTGTGGTAGGCATGATTAGCGAAATTAAAAGTCTTACCTGTTAAATGTCCGTGTTTGCGCTGTCGATCTTTTCATGTGTCGGTGGAGTGAATGTTGGTCTTCTGACTTGTCGGTGGACTGACATGAACCCATATATATATATATATATATATATATATATATATATATATTTATATTTATATATACATGTATAATGGAAAAATGCAAACACCTGAAATCACTAAACTGTTTACATATATACAAATTATTACAAGGAATTCATAAAAGCTACCATGTAACCTTTTGGAATTCAGAGACAGACCCAGCATGGTACTTTACATGAAGACATTCAGCACCACCCTCAGGAGGTGGAGGAACACTAACCAAAAGGGATTACCCTGTAACATCTGTGCATTAACAGCACTTAATCACTGCAGGGATCGGGGGAGGGGCAGACACTAGCTATCTTTGGTGCTCACAATGGAGTGCCTTAAAGACGCATTATATAAAAGATGCAGGGAGCCACTAGACACCAAGGACTGTACATAAAAAAAAATGAAGAGGGATTGGATCTGAACAGTTCACCACTGAAACAAGTTCCCTCTGCATTAGCTTACTGCACTTTTTTTAAAACATACTGAGAATCTTGATAATTATGCAATGTCTGCAACATGTCATTCCAAACAAGGGAGTGGGACAGCACATGTTATATTGTCTGGCATTAATGACTGTGCTATTATCATTCAGGAATTAACAGGGCAGGAGAAAAGGAGACACCCTTGATGATCTGATAACATGGAGAAGTATGCAGTGTGTATGCATGTGTTTGTGCATGAGTTTGTGTGTGCATGAGTGTGTGTGTATATGTGCACGTGTCTGTGTGTGTGTGTGTGTGTGTGTGTGTGTGTGTGTGTGTGTGTGTGTGTGCACATGCATGCGGGTTTTACTGTGTGTTTCTGTGTATGAGAGTGGCTGAAGGGGACTGCTTCTGTTTTCACAATATGGCTGACAACACAGTTACCTACCACAGGAGGTGTTGATCTGCACTTTGTGGAAGGTAATGCAATTCAGGCACATGCAGATTAACTCATAATGAGGTCTTTAATCATCATCATCATCAGCACCCTTTTTCCCATTTTTCCTACATGGGGTTGGGGTATCGTGTTAACTGTCACCGACTCTCTCAATTCAGTGCCACATTCCTGCCTTCTTCAACACTCATGCCTGACTGTCACAGATCTTCTTTCCCGCAGTCCATCCACCTCTTTGTTGGACATCCTCACTTCTTCGTAGCTTCCTCCTGTCTGTCCCAAATTTTCCTCACCAGATTGTCTTCTACTTTTCTACACATGTGCCCAAACCACCATAATCTGTTCTCTTTGATCTTTCCTGCAACTGGAAGCTACTCTGGCTTCTGCTCTTATGTCCTTATTTCTTCGTCTGTCCCACAGTATGCATCCTACCACCTTTCTCAGGCACTTCATTTCCATCCCCTCTAGTTTCTTCAACTGTTATGCCTTTACTGCCCAGATTTCTGTACCATACAATAGTACTGGTCACACCACTGTCTTGTACACTTACTTTTCAGCTTCTTTGGCATTCTTCTGTCATAGACTACATCTGATACTCTATGCCAGTTGGCTGCAGCCTCTCTAATTCTAGCTTTGACCTCTTCATTCAGACTAACCTTCTCTTCAACTACCCCTCCCAGATACTTGAAGCTATTTACCTGTTCCACTAGCTTCCCTTCTATCTCTATTCTCAGCTTCTTCTGATTTCCCCAATTTGCTGCCATTACCACCATCTTATCAGTACTCAGTTTCATCCCATGTGCCTTCAGATATGCATTCTATTCTCCTATCCTTTGCTGAAGTTCTAGCTCACAGTCTGCATGTCTTTAATCATTGCATCTAATTTGTCTCTGAATCTACTGGATTGTGGGAGCAAGGCCCTTTTTTCTGTAAGCTGTCTAGCCCATATTGTGGCTGTGAATGCTTGGGCTTGTTTTATAATGATGACATATATTAGCAAGTCAAAGATCTCTTATTCTAAGACAACTCAAGCATAAATACATGTCCATTATGAGGTATCTGTCTTTTCAGTACTAAGGCAGGCATAAAGACATCGACATAAGACTTTTTTCTACAGAAAACCTGCTAATGAAGAAGAGAATAAATTATGTATAGAAGTGAGATATTTACAAAAGATGAATATTAATAATAGTATTTAATGAGGAGAAATTATGACAGTTAATAGTCATTGAGGACAGAGAATTCACATGAGTCTGGTTATGGATCATGTGCACTCCAAGTTAAACTTTTTCCTGGAAAAATACTTAGTACAAATAAAGCATTGGGTGCTATTCTTTGTTGATAGAACTGGTGAAGAAAGATTTATCTTGAACATGAATTTCTTTCTTAAAATGAGGGTAGATTGTCAGACTACCAGTTCTGTGTGGCATTGGTTTCAGTTTGGTAGTGCAAATTGGAAAAGTTTTTTTTTTCTTAATATCGGTTTGGAATTGAGGTCTCATCAATGCAATCGAGTAAGTCACAATTGGATTATCCTACTTTCAGGTTGTTCTTATTTGTGAGATCATGACACGCTAGTTTAATAGTTCAAAATTTATATAAAGGATTAGCAAGAAAGAAAATATGTAAAGAAGCTGTGAGAGTGAGTTTGGTATTCAGGGTGATGGACAAGGGTTTGAGGACTAGGTGAAAAGTCAAAACAAGGGAGAAAGCCAATGCATCTACACGGGAAGGAAAGTCAGTGACAATGAGATCACACATGGTGAAAGAGAAGTGGTGTGAAGATGAGAGGCACACTGTATAGGCAGACAGGTGAACGTTTCTCAAAAGTGATGAGGCACAAAAGGCACAAGTTGAAAGGAAGTTGGCAGAAGTGGTCATGAGGTTTAGCAAAGGTATCTTTTAATATAATGTAAGAAGAAGGAAAACAGGAAATCCATGGCCATTCTGAGTAAAAAGAGGAGAGTCAGATCACAGAAGACTTGGCAAGAAAAGCAAGTTATTCAATTGAATGCATTGCTGCGTACTTTACAAAGTAAAACAAAGGGATGCCATTTTGAGAAGGGGGTACAGCAAAATGGAGGGTGAAGCAGTCAGAAACCAGTATAGAAATGATGAAGACTGAAAAGGTAATGCTTTTGTTGAGGGATGAAAAGGCAAAGGGACCTATGACCTGCATCTCAGGGTATACATGAATCTGACCAGTGTGTTGATAGATTTCCTGTTGGATGTTTTTGACACATCACTGACCAGTGCAGAAATACTTGAGGATAGGAAGGAAGCAAGTATAGTATCCTTGTACAAGGAAGAGAGGAGCAGGAAAAAAACAGAATTACAAGACTATTGAATTTGTTACACTGGGTAGGAAAACCATGGAGAAAATCATGACTGGAAGGCAGTTTATTTTCCTACGGGACCACAATAGTGTGAATACAGCCAAGAAAGGTTACAGCCAGAAAAAACTGTCAGTCAAACTTGATTTCATTTTGTTACTGGTAATGGGAGAACACAAATTAGGGAAACCATTAGACATGGTGGAACTGGATTTCAATAATGTCTTTGAAATGGTCCCAAGTGACAAAGATTTAGGAACTGGATTGTTGCATGGTAGAAATGTAAGACCTAGAGGGTTGTACTGAGAGGGATGACATCAGAAATAAGGAAAGTTGACTGGATGAGTCCAGCTGTGCCATTCTTAGGTTCAGTACTTTTCAGCATATTCATTTTAGAAAATCTAATGGGAAAGAGAACAAGATGAACCTCTGTACTGATGGAATAAAGTTAAAATCAATAGGTAGGATGAAGGAAGTCTAAGGAACAATTGGAAAGATGACTAAGTGACCAAAAAGGTAGGAGCTGAGGTTCATTGTAAAGGTACTGAGATACTGAAATTGGGCCACAACAAGCATGGTGTGAAATATGAGATGAAGGCACAGAAATGAAAGCAACAGAGGTGAATAATTATCTGGGGATTCAGATCACATCTAGACTGGATAACTAATAAAAGAGAAGAAAGCAGTTAGAATGAAGGAGTGGGGCAGATAGAGAAGGAATGAAGGGGAGACAGGGATGAAGGCTGAGTCAGAATGCAGAATCAGTTTAACATCTATTGTGACCTTTTTGTCATATAAATGTAGTCTAATGTAAAGACTGACAAAGTTTCTGGTATGACAGAGATTACATAAACCAGCAAAATGCTGAAACTGATGGATTATACAGTCCTGAATAAACCATACAAACCACAGAATCACAAAACAAAGAAACTGCTGTTGGGGCACGCACAACTTATAAACAATACAAACTAATGATGATTTCAAAATGCCACAGAGAAATTCAAGTTCTGGTGGTGAAAAATTAAATCTATTTCAGTATCTTGCATCTGGGCCGATGCATGCATGCTACATTCTGAAACTCAGCATTTTGCAATTAGAATAATTGAAGCACAACAGTTTTTCTTGGAGGGGGAGCAATTCAGGTGGGTTAGGCACTCTGCAATAATCAAAAGGAAATAATTCCACAACAGAAGGAGGAGAATGAGAGAGGGAGCAATCTGAGTGAAACATTAAGAATTTGTATTTTTGATTCAGATGGTAACTTTACCAACTATGGATGTGGCACTGAAAAAGTGTAGTGACATCACAAGACTGCAGCAGTTCCATCTTCTACACCACCATAGATAGGTTGTTCAATTAGGTGTTTGTCTTCCATATGTAACAGCATTGTCTGCAGTACACATCCTTCATTAGAGGCAGATAAGCCTGTAACAGACCCCTAATTATCTGATTATTTAATATCCTGTTTGTTGCATTTATCATAAGCAAGGCTTCTTAGACAATGTCTGTGCCAATACATTGCATAAATAGAATACCATTATATTAGAAACTACTCTATAAAACACATATTTAAGCAATGATTATATGAGGAACACTGAGCCTAAGACAAAAGGTTATGAAGTGAAAGAAAGTTAATGACAGCATGCATGAAGACATAGGTTAGAGGAAACCTGACCCACTTCAGAAAAAAAAACAGCTTCAGCCATAGTTAATGTAGTTTTTGCCTGTCTACTTTCTCAATTATCTTCAAGAGAAAGTGGTACAAATAATCACTCTTTGCAGTTACTGCCAAGTACTGCTAATGTCAGTCCATCTTCTGGGAAAGCTTCAGGCAGTTTCTGAACCACTTAATATCAAAAGCTATCATTCTCATCCAGAAGTGACTGTAATAAAGATGTGTTTCTAAGATGACAGTACTGGTGTTATGGTCATACTATAGTGTGAAGCACACTAAATTCAGAATTTTCATCGCCATGATATATTCCTTCCAAAATTAAAATAAATAAATAAATAGTTCTCTGTCATCAAAGTAGTTCACATACATAGAGCAGGTTGTGGTAAACATAGTTAATATAAAATATGTATATAGTAGCTATGTTCACCTATTGACATACAGACTAGCTGTTAAACATAATGTCACTGACTGCACATTGATAGCTACAAGCTTTATACTTTGACATGATTCCCGTCTAACAAAGGCTTCATACTTTCTCCTTCATACACCACACACACACACACACACACACACACACACACACACACACACACACACGCACACACGCACATGTCATTTCTTATGGAATCAAGCAGCTTCACCATCATGTACTTAAGGCAATATACCATCAGTAACTTACATCATTACATTATTTTAAAGGAAGCTTTTTTTGTACCTGAGTTAAATTGATTTTGCATTTATGGGCATTTTATATGCCATTCGTACTTGTTTTTCCAATGTGATTTATTTGTAGATTGTTCACGTTCAACTCTGAAAACCTTTCAGGAAAATGTGGGAAACGTGAAAGCATTTATATAGCTATACTTCAGGCATTCATAGAAACATGCTACACACATTGAGCAGTGTAAGAGAGCAGAATGTTACTATGGCTGTTTATTAAACATGCAACAATATGAGCTCTCTTTAGAGGTTTAAATAAGTGCAGGGGAGAAATGACAAGGTAGAGAATACTGAAGCATAGATTTAAAAATAGTGACAGCTGTAAAAATCTGCAGCAGTGAGCTGGGAGCTTGTTAGAAACTTCCCAGTGAAATTCTGCAGTATAATTTAAATAATTTCAGGCAGGTCAGTTTAGTGAGACTGAACTCAACCAAAAAAAAAAAAAACATAAGAGAATTGAGTTCTAAATATAAGCACTAATAAATGAAATAATTCTGAGGAGAAATTGTGTTGAGAGATACAGGCACACTTTTTATTTTATTTATGTCTTTTACTTTACATTTAATTGGTAGTTATTTGTTGTATGTCCCTGGATTCTGAAGAAACTAATGCATGCTGATGGCTTATTGCCATTTCTCCTGCGTCCCTACCTGTTCATGGTGCTCCACATATGTCACTGTGATTAGGGACGATTGCATTCTTAAAATAGCATGAATTGTAAGCAGTAGCTTATTGAAAGAGATTTGTTAAAACATTGGCAGCTACAGACCCTTTTTCATTTATTTATTTGTTATTTATTTATCTATCTATCTGTACTCTCTTATTTCTATTTTAATATTGTATTTTCTTTAAATATATAAATTCTTGGAAGAGAATTACCTGACTGCTTCTTACTGTTATTTGTCCTTTAGTTATATCACCATTAATGGTCTCCTCGATGCAATTCATTTGTTGTCAGGGACTAGTTCAGACATCAGATAGCCTAACACACAGATAGCAGCTTATGAGCAACAATGGTTCTGGAAACTGGCACTTGCCCATGAAGCTACATTGATAAACTTATCATGTTTGCATGCTTTGGAAAATGCAAAGAGGTATTTAACATGTTTGCATGCTTTGGAAAATGCAAAGAGGTATTTAACATGTTTGCATGCTTTGGAAAATGCAAAGAGGTATTTAACATGTTTGTGTGCTTTGGAAAATGCAAAGAGGTATTTAACATGTTTGTGTGCTTTGGAAAATGCAAAGAGGTATTTAACATGTTTGCATGCTTTGGAAAATGCAAAGAGGTATTTAACGTGTGTGTGCTTTGGAAAATGCAAAGAGGTATTTAACATGTGTGTGTGCTTTGGAAAATGCAAAGAGGTATTTAACATGTTTGTGTGCTTTGGAAAATGCAAAGAGGTATTTAACATGTTTGTGTGCTTTGGAAAATGCAAAGAGGTATTTAACATGTTTGTGTGCTTTGGAAAATGCAAAGAGGTATTTAACATGTGTGTGTGCTTTGGAAAATGCAAAGAGGTATTTAACATGTTTGTGTGCTTTGGAAAATGCAAAGAGGTATTTAACATGTTTGTGTGCTTTGGAAAATGCAAAGAGGTATTTAACATGTGTGTGTGCTTTGGAAAATGCAAAGAGGTATTTAACATGTTTGTGTGCTTTGGAAAATGCAAAGAGGTATTTAACATGTGTGTGTGCTTTGGACAATGCAAAGAGGTATTTAACATGTTTGCATGCTTTGGACAATGCAAAGAGGTATTTAACATGTGTGTGTGCTTTGGAAAATGCAAAGAGGTATTTAACATGTTTGTGTGCTTTGGAAAATGCAAAGAGGTATTTAACATGTTTGTGTGCTTTGGAAAATTCAAAGAGGTATTTAACATGTTTGTGTGCTTTGGAAAATGCAAAGAGGTATTTAACATGTGTGTGTGCTTTGGAAAATGCAAAGAGGTATTTAACATGTTTGTGTGCTTTGGAAAATGCAAAGAGGTATTTAACATGTGTGTGTGCTTTGGACAATGCAAAGAGGTATTTAACATGTGTGTGTGCTTTGGAAAATGCAAAGAGGTATTTAACATGTTTGCATGCTTTGGACAATGCAAAGAGGTATTTAACATGTGTGTGTGCTTTGGAAAATGCAAAGAGGTATTTAACATGTTGTGTGCTTTGGAAAATGCAAAGAGGTATTTAACATGTTTGTGTGCTTTGGAAAATGCAAAGAGGTATTTAACATGTTTGTGTGCTTTGGAAAATGCAAAGAGGTATTTAACATGTTTGTGTGCTTTGGAAAATGCAAAGAGGTATTTAACATGTGTGTGTGCTTTGGAAAATGCAAAGAGGTATTTAACATGTTTGTGTGCTTTGCGTGTTCTCAGACAAACGAAGTAATGAAAATAATCAAGCCAGCAAACGAGCTTTAGGTTAAATCTATAGGGCAGTAGAATGCTGTCTAGATTTTCATTGCTACATTTTGCGGCTAACATCTGAACAAATGGCTCCTCCTATAGTTGGCTAACACTGTTGTTAGATTATGTAGCATTCTGTCACCCTGCAGTATGGTTTGCATTTTTCTTTATGCTTACTAAATGGCTAGCTTTGTTGACGCCAAGCCTATGTTCGCATGTTGCATAAATATCATCTGATGAAGTGTTGGGATACAAACGAAAACGCACTTGGATTTAATAGCGTTTATGTTGGTGCCTTTCCGATGCTGTTTGAGTGGATTTTCTTGTCTTGGGGCTGTCGTGGAATAAAAACTTTGTAATTTGAATTTCCAGGCTTCCGAGGTCCTTCCTTTCCTTTTTTGGATTATCAGTTTTGTTTCACCCTTGTGTCCATGGATGTTGCATAACTAAATACCACAACCCATATTTTCTATCCACTCAGCTTAAAATAAAAAGTGAATTTTGTCACACTGTAACTGTTTGGACCTTGCATATGTAAGAGCTAATGACCATCATAGTTATATCTAAAATAATCACTTATTTGTGTTTGGTGGCATACCTCCCAACCATACCAAATTACTCAGTTTTTACAGAGTTTTGGGGTCCAAACGAAGGAGGTAATGACTGGCACCCCTGAATTTCTGATTTTTTGCTTTGTTTTATTTTATTTTTTAAATTATTGCGCTGCCAGAGCTGACATCATCACGTGCATGATGATGTCAGCTCCATCAGGGCTACCAGCCAGTCAGAATTGAGCTCAAGGAGCTCACATCATTATTTCCAGCTGGCTGCGAGTGGGAATATTTAAATGGCAGCACTAACAAGCAGCAGGATGTAATGGCAGGCAGTAATGCTCACTTCATTTTTCAGCAGTAAATGCTCTTTTTTTTTGCAGCAACAGGATGTAATGTCAGTTTTGTCCAGGCAGCGTGTAAACGGAGAACTACAGGCACCATTGAATTACTGCAGGATGTAATGCCAGCTGAGAACCGAAAAAGCACTCATGGAACTAATGGCAGGCAAGAAAGGAGAAAGCACTCGGGGAACTAATGGCAAGTGAGAACAGAGAAAGCACTCAGGGAACTAATGGCAAGCAAGAACAGAGAAAGCACTCGGGGAACTAATGGCAAGCAAGAATGGAGAAAGCACTCGGGGAACTAATGGCAGGCAAGAACGGAGAAAGCACTCGGGGAACTAATGGCAGGCAAGAACGGAGAAAACACTCGGGGAACTAATGGCAGGCAAGAACGGAGAAAACACTTGGGGAACTAATGTCAAGCGAGAACAGAGAAAGCACTCAGGGAACTAATGGCAAGCAAGAACGGAGAAAGCACTCGGGGAACTAATGGCAGGCAAGAATGGAGAAAGCACTTGGGGAACTAATGGCAGGCAAGAATGGAGAAAGCACTCGGGGAACTAATGGCAGGCAAGAACAGAGAAAGCACTCGGGGAACTAATGGGGAGTGAGAACGGAGAAAGCACTCGGGGAACTAATGGCAGGCAAGAACAGAGAAAGCACTCAGGGGACTAATGGCAGGCAAGAATGGAGAAAGCACTCGGGGAACTAATGGCAGGCAAGAATGGAGAAAGCACTCGGGGAACTAATGGCAGGCAAGAACAGAGAAAGCACTCGGGGAACTAATGGCAAGCGAGAACAGAGAAAGCACTCAGGGAACTAATGGCAAGCAAGAACGGAGAAAGCACTCGGGGAACTAATGGCAGGCAAGAATGGAGAAAGCACTTGGGGAACTAATGGCAGGCAAGAATGGAGAAATCACTCGGGGAACTAATGGCAGGCAAGAACAGAGAAAGCACTCGGGGAACTAATGGCAGGCAAGAATGGAGAAAGCACTCGGGGAACTAATGGCAGGCAAGAATGGTGAAAGCACTCGGGGAACTAATGGTAAGCAAGAACAGAGAAAGCACTCGGGAAACTAATGGCAGGCAAGAACGGAGAAAGCACTCGGGGAACTAATGGCAGGCAAGAACAGAGAAAGCACTCAGGAAACTAATGGCAGGCAAGAACGGAGAAAGCACTCGGGGAACTAATGGCAAGCAAGAACAGAGAAAGCACTCAGGGAACTAATGGCAGGTGAGAACGGAGAAAGCACTCGGGGAACTAATGGCAGGTGGGAACAGAGAAAGCACTCGGGGAACTAATGGCAAGCAAGAACGGAGAAAGCAGTCTGGGAACTAATGGCAAGTGAGAATGGAGAAAGCACTCAGGGAATTAGGTAAGGAAGCAAAGGGTGTGTGTGTATGTGTGTGTGTGTGTGTGTCTGTGTGTCTCTGTGTGTGTGTGTGTGTGTGTGTGTGTGTGTGTGTGTGTGTGTGTGTGTGTGTGTGCGTGTGTGCGTGTGTGTGTGTGTGTGTGTGTGTGTGTGTGTGTGTGTGTGTGTGTCTGTGTGTGTGTGTGTGTGTGTGTGTGTGTGTGTGTGTGTGTGTGTGTGTGTGTGTGTGTGTGTGTGCGCCATAATTGTCCTGTATTATAGCCATAAACCCTTCTAGACAAAACACTGTAAGCAGTTAGATAATCACATTTTCAGAATGTCCAGGAAAAAATAAAGTGAAACAGTAGATTGTCTTTTTAGTCTGTGATGCAGCAGATCTTATTTACTTTTTCCCCAACTACATGAAAACCTTAATGTGGAGCAGTCTGACATGCATGTAATATTCCAATTTCCACAGCATTACTAATATGTTAAATTGAGTGCACAGTTAAGTAATTTATTTTACTGTATTCATTTTGAAACTGCAAACTGGATCTTTAGCACCATTGTTGAGGCTTGTTATGTTAAAAAATGCTTTTGCAGGGGTTGGTGGTTGATAATGGGCATGTACTGTATCTGGTTCAGATGGAAACTGTGCTTTAGTTTAATGGGTGAGGTTCTGACCAAGTGTGTGTGTGTGTGTGTAAATGCCCACTTGTGATTTAAGGAGATAACCATAGTTCTCAATGTCCAAAGTTTTATGGAATGTTTGGCTTATACTTTTGGTCTGTTCCTCTTAAAATTTGTGGTTTTCTAACAAATCGATGAGAAATTGAACTGAGTTCACTAAATAATGATAGCCATTTAAGTTTCAGTCTTCTTATATTTCAGGAAATGCATGGTAAAATAAAACATTTTATTCCAGCAACTTTTCTAAGATTACACAAGCAATGTTTAAAATATGACCCTGTTTTGGGGTTTTGTCACCCCACAAATAAATTTTGACTTTTCCAGATGTCTTGTGCTGCACAGTTCTTCAGGGGCAGAGAAGTTTAGTGCTGGTTATGCCAAATCTGTTTGTGGTGTTAGTAGCACAACAGGGAGAAATTAATACTTGCTTTGATGCAGAAGATTGTGGATTCATTGTGAAACCATATTGCATTGTTTAGCAGATGTCTTAGTGTTTGTGCATTGTGCTATAAAATGTAAAAATGAAATCCAAATAATCATTGCAGAAGTAAAGCAGTATGCACATTAGTGTTTATGGTAAATGGGGCAAAATAGCCAGGTAATGGGACATTGGAATGGCTGCAGGGGGACTCTGGTGCCATATTTTGGTTGTCTGTCCTTTAGTTTGTGTTGGTATCCCACAATTCCATTGGAGTAGGTGGGGTTACATAATTATGTTTGCAAATTGCATGTTAATCAGTGTACAGATTTGCACCTATTTTTCATGGGCCTTGTCCAGATTTTTGATGTTTCCAGGTTGAGAGGTATGATGGGTGGACTGGCATCATCTATTCTCTGTGCTTTGTTTAACCAGTCATTACAATTATGATACTTGTAACATCTAGCTAGTGTTTAAAATTCAGTCTGGTATGGTAGCTTATACAAAAGTGTAGTCACTGGTTTAAGAACATTCATGTGAATTTCTTCCATTTCTTACCCTCTGTTGATTAACTGTTAAAGCCAGAAAAAATGGAATTTAGCTTATAGGCTTAACTATAAATCATAGCTTACCTTCACTCATTTAGTAGATATTTTTACTACAATAGGAGAGCCATTCCAGTCTTACTGTGTTTCAGATCAGTCTAGCTTATTATCCAAGAAGCCCAGGTAGAAGATATTCAAAGAAATTGAGAGAAATTACAGGAAATAAAAATACTTGCACAAGATAAACTGTCAAAAGCTTCAAATGAAAATGAGACATCTGAAGAAGAAATATGGACATAGAAAAGAAAAAGAGATTTAATATAGTGCAATATTTATGCAAAGGAGAAGACAAAACTAATCAATAGAAAAAATCAGCGCCAAATATATTTGAAGAGAAATATAGCCAAAGTCATCCAGATATGGAACATTTTACAACTAAAACCAAAAGAAGGCAGCAAAGGGGGGGGGGGGGGGACTAGAAAATAATATTAGTAAAGTAGAAGTTAAATAAATAGAAGCTGAAGCCAAGAAGCACTTGCAAAGTAAAGTGTTTAGTGTAGTAAGTCTAACACATGTAATGTCACAGCATGCTATAACAAAGAGTTTTGACATTAAGGAGAAACAGGTGGAACGGAAAGCATCTGATCAATTGCCATATGAAAATACTCTGGAGCTTTCAGTAGACGACCAGTACAAAAGTTCAGTTGGAAGATGCACAGCAAGGGAAGGAGCAGAAAATAGTGATAACTCTGATGCAGTCAGGCCAGTGAGTTCCCATATGAACGAGCAACATATGACGCAGGATGCAGTTGAAGAGAATATGTCAGTTAAACATGTTCTGGAATTTTCTGTAGAATACCCACAAGAAACAGAGAATAAAGAAAGTGCCTTCAGTTTAGAAGAAAAAGATTTAAGGGAAGAGAAGCTTGATTTATTAGAGATGGATAGATATATTAAGATCCATGAAAGAAACAGATTACAGAAAGTCAATGAGACACAAAATGATAGAAGTCTGATAAAATCAATTAACACAGTAATCAAGACTATTAGCAGAAAATTCATGTATCAAAACAAAAGTAAATAGGATGTATGACTGTGCAGCTAAATTAATAAGAAATGAAGTCTTACCACAAAAAAATACTGAACAATAAGAGAAATGAAGAGAAAAAAATCAAATGTCATCCTGGAAGTAATGAATAGAGAAAACTATAAAGCAATAAAGACAAGAAGGGTTCACTGTTAAAAGAGTATATAACAGGGAATGGATAAAATACTTAGAAAGATAGACATGATAAAAGCAACAGACAGTATTAGAACAGATCAAGATCTATCATGCACTATTGCAAAAAAATAAACTAAAGGTATCAGTACAGGCAGAAAAGCTTAGAAGGTATGCAGATAAATGCAAAAAAAAAAGAAGGTATGCAGACAAATACAAAACAAATGCAAAATAAGCAATTACTAGATAATCCCAAAAAGTCTGATAGACAATCTGGGGAAAAAGCAAAAAAATAGAAACACCACCAGAAAGGAAGAAATAGGCACATTTTGGAGAAATAGAAAAACCTACTTTTATATCGCTATCAGACATTTCTAACCTATGAACAAATTCTACTCTGTACTACTGTTCTCAACCTATAAACATGTAAATAGGTATTATATATATTGTATATATGTTGCAGTTCAACTGTGCTTAGTTTGCTATTTAATACCTACAAGTTGTTTACTGTTCCTTTTGCAACTGTGTATTGTATTTCGTTGCATTTTGAATTATGTAGCTTTTACTTTGTACTGTGGAGCTTTTCTCTCCGGGCTGCCACTGAAAATGCACTCTTTGAGCCCAGTGGACCTCCCCGGTTATCAAACTGGAAATGAAATAAATAAATAAATAAATCTATGAAGACCTTATGGAACATAACAAAGATGCTGAATGGATAGAAAGAAGTCAATAAAACAGTAAGAAATTCAAATGTGCAGGAGAAAAATGGGATGAAGTAACACCCATAGAAATTTAAACAAAATTAAGAAAAGCTCCTAACCAGAAAGCCCAAGACCCAAATGCATTACCTAACTTATGGCTAAAAGCATTAACATCTTTACATGAAGATTTAGCCCTGAATAAGACTACTTATATGTGCAACACGAGCAGACCCCAGCCTGATTATTAACAGGAAAAACAATATTCCTCTGTAAGAGTGAAACTGCAAGCTATCCTAAAACTGCAGACCAATAACTTGCCTTCTGGTGATGCATAAACTGTATACCGGAACTGATGATGGCAGAGTTTATAGTCATTTAGAAGAAAACTCAATCTTGGCAATAGAGCAAAAGGGTAACAAAAGAAAGTCATATGGAGCAAAGGATCATTTGTTGTTAGATCAAGTCATAATGGAGAATTGTAAAAAGGGGAAGAATCTGAGCATGGCATGGAAAGATTACAAAAAAGTGTTTAACAGCTTCCCACATCCATATAGGAGTCGTTACAAATATGTAAGATCCTCCCTCATTTGATCCATTACATTCCAGTGGTCAAGAAACAGTATCACATCACTTTGCAACAAAGCCATGATAAAGAACAAATTATTATCCCAGGGATAAAAATTAAAAAGGGGATATTCTAGGGTGACTGTCACCGCTGCTCTTTTGTCTTACCCTTAACCCATTAAGCTGTCGACTTCTCAGATTAGATACGATTGGGCTCCTCCCACACATAAACAAAGTATAAAGACATTCTCATCTGTTTTTTTTTTTTTTTTAAACTATATAATTCATCAGATGAGGAGGGGAAAGCACAACTGGAAGTGGTGAAAACTTTCTCAGATGATATCAAAATGAAATTTGGTCTTGAGAAAGGGTCTATATTAGAACCACGAAAACTCAGTTCAGCGAACGGCATTTTACATTGGAAATGCTGTTCAATTAACTGTTATAGTGAGATCATGGTACAGTGAAGATCAGAAAATGAGCCCTCACTGTAGTGCAAGCTTGGAGTTGGTATATATATATATATATATATATATATATATATAAAATTAGTGGGGGGTGCACCCCCCAAAAAAGTGAGTTCGACGAACGGCATTTTCAATGTTAAAGCAGTTCACTGAACTGACTTTTTGTGGTTATAGTATAAATCCCTTGAGAAATGTGCAAAAGTAACATTTAAAGGAGGAAAGCCACAGCAACAAGAAAATATCAGTCTGTAGCCAGAATGTGATATAAAAGAACTTGAGCAGGAGGGTGTGTATAAATATTTGGGAATTGATGAAGGGTTGGCATTAAAACCGGAACAAAACAAAATTCAGTAAGGAATATTTTAGAATACTAAAATTAATACTAATATCAGTCCTGACATCTAGGAACAAAGTCCATGCTATAAACCAATTTGCTCTTCAGACTCTAACCTACTGTTTTGGGGTTATTGACTGTTCCCAAAAAGTATTGGATCAGTTGGACAGGAAATCAAGAAAAATACTATATGCTTATCAAATGGTATATAAAAGTCAGTGTATACCAAGATTATATGTTCCTTATTCTAAAGAACATAAGGGCCTCGCTGAAACAGATTATATGTGTAGACCTGCAATTGTAGGACTGCATACATATCTGCTTACCTCACCAGATCCAAACAGAGTGAAAATTTTGAAAAATAAAGAGAACAAATCTAAGATGACGTGCTTAGTTTAGCAGAAGCATATCAGTGTCAAGTGGAAGTCAAAACTAAACCAGAAGTAGACAAAAATCTGGCAGCAACTGAATGTGCCAAAATATAAAAAAGGCATAAGCAGAAAGATCAGATGAGAAGGCAGGAAATGAGGAAAAGGTATAAATACAGAAAACTCCTGGAACAAATTCATGTCAGTCAGGATCTGACACAGGAATGGTCAAAGAGAGGTGAATTTAAACAAAAAAAGATTGGTTAATATTACCAGCCCAAGATAGTGGACTACTTACGTGTTGGTTTGTAAAGTCTATTGAACAAGTGAGAGAAACAGATAAATGCAGCTACTGTAAAACAGGACTGGAAACAGTCGCACATCTTATTGCTGGGTATGATAGATTAATGGCAGAGTGCCTGAATACTGAAAGGCATAATAATGTTGCAAGACTGTTGCATTGGGGATTGTACAAACACTGCAATCTTTAAGTAGCTGAGAAGCATTGGACACATGAGCCACAAAGCATTATAGAGAATGATGGTTTATATCACATGAGATTACCCATTACCAACAGTTCAAAAAACAGATGTGAGAAAACCAGATATAGTAGTCCATGAAAAGAACACAAATAACATTGATCATTGAAACTGCTACACAGATTTTTAATTTCTTCAACCCCAGGATTGAGCAATGTTCTGTGCAGGAATAACTTATTCCTGCATGGAAAAGATGGTTTAAGCGCAGCACGGCAGTGTGACATGCATTTTTATGAAAGCGTGCTGCCTCTTTACCTAAACAAACACGAAGCATGGACGAGTGCAGGAGGTGTGTCTGTGAGCAGAGCAATATACACACCTCTGCATTCAAGAATTGCCATTCGGCAATTACAATAAGCGAGAACGCTCATAGTAGAACAAATCCATAGCTCTCAAACATCTCTGATTGTCAGGGACGTCCCTGACGTACACTCAAATGTTAGGATTGTCCCTCTGAATCCCTCTTAACACTGGTGCCATTGGAATTATACTGAATAAATAATGGCAATAATTAAGAGCTGATCACTTATGTCACTGCAGGAAATGTACATTAATTCACATTCTGTAATGCCATAAATGTCTCAAGTTAATAGAACTAATATGTTAAATGCGTTCCTGGTTTTGTCTGGATTTGTCCCTGATTCTGTTGAGAGTTGTCCCTTATTGTATGACAGCTATGATAACAATCACAATTTTGTTTTTTTTGTAAAAGTGATAAAGTTTAACCGTAGCTGCGCGAGTTTGCCATTTGCTTAGCTATGCATAATCCAGCTTAAACAGCACAAGAAGTTAAATAGCAAGATTCACTCAATAGAAACAATACTGCAATAGTGTAGTGATTAGAGCATTTGCTTTGAGAGCCGTCATTCTGTATTTGATCCCCACCATAACAAATTCACATTTTACAAAGGAATTTATAAACATTTTTTTTGTGTATAACCTACTAAATAACATATATTTGTGAACTGGATTACTGCATTAACTCATTAACCCCGAGTACCTTCTCATGGCGCCTGTGTACTTAACACTGAGTGCTCCATGAGAAGATACTAATTTCAAGCTGTTACCCCCGAGTGCCTTCCTGAAGTGCGAGAAACTGTAGTGCACATTTGTAGTTGAAACTAATGTAAAACACACTGAAATCATAACTGAACATGTAAATTACATTATATAGTTATGATTCAGTGTGTTTTTACATTAAGTTCACATTAAAGTTTTACTTCTAATTCCACTTAAAAAGTTGTTGATAAAGCAAGTGGTGGCAGCCAATTGGATTCTTGCAATCCAAGCCACCACTTGCGTACCAGCTCCACCACCAACCTAATTTTCTTTTGTTTTATCCAAATAAATAGAGGGTCCAGCAACAGGTATTTCTTTTCTTTTTGATAAAATTTGGAGACTTTACCTGCAACTGGATCCCTGTATTTTAGTGAAGTGAAGAGAGAGATATGCGCCCGCTGCCCAGACATGCAGCATGCTGTACGGAGGGCTGTTTCTAAAGAACACTTTGATTGATTGGAATTTGGAGTGGGAAAATTAGATTATGCATGTTGGGTGTATGTTTCTCTAAGTTTCCTATTCTCTTTTGCCTCTCAATTGTCCAGATTTTTGGTATCTTACTCATAAAGTTTGCGTTAACTGAAGCTAAATAATGGCATACATTTCCCTCCCCCATTCATATCCGTCAGAAAATGTGTGGCTTCGGCAAGGGCTGCTCCTGCTGCAACATCTGTTATTGTAACTAGCAAAGTTAGTACCCTATCGTGCATGGAATAAAGATCAGCAGAGCAAGAAGAGGCTATACAGGGAACAGGGTCGCATACAGTTCGGACTGGTGAGTGGATAGTGGGCTACTGGCTCAAGGAAAGTAATTTTCACTTCCTCTTTTGCTTCTGGGATGCTTTATTTTGCATATTCTTGGCACTACAGAAATGCTTACAAAGTGCAATCATTTTTAGATGAGCGTCTTTTATTAACTCCTCCTCCTCCTCAAATGTTGCTTGCTAACTGTCTTTTTTTTTGGGGGGGGGCAAGACGTTATTTACTTGTCATTTTAATAGAGAGGTCGGTTAGTGACGAATGGACCATTTGTTAGCTATGATCCTCGTCTTTACTAACTGTGCCCTTGCAGGTATAGAGAGACTAGGTATGAAATCCGAACTAAACAACCTTTTGTTAGCCGTTGTACTCTTGGTCATGTGTGCTTTGAGCTCTAGACATTCTGTAATATTTGAAGATGTTAGCATGGTACACCTGATTGCTCACAGGTAGGACAAGATGCGAGCGTGACTTAAATCCACGTGTTTACTGCCCGTGGCTGGATTGCCCGTGGGGTATGGGGCAAAGTTTTCCTTTCAATGACAGCCTGCAGTTTTCATTTACTTTTCACAATTTAAGTGATGCATACTAAAAAAATCCACGAAAAAGTTCCAAAACAAACCAGCGTGAAGTGAATAAGGAAAATGATTTATTGTAATGTTAAGCGCTTTTCGTCGCCCACTGTTGTTTTTTTTTTGATGAAGTTGCCCCAATAGTGGGCGACGAAAAGCGCTTAACATTACAATAAATCAGTTTCCTTATTCACTTCATGCTGGTTTGTTTTGGGACTTTTTCGTGGATTCGTTTGTTTTTGGTATCTTAGTTCGTTTTGATGCATACTAAAAAGCTTTTCGATTTCCATTTCTGTGGTGACAACTCAGAACACACACGTTCTAGAAATTATTGTTGTTACCCCCGACACACATACACCCTTGAACTAACTGTACCTCTCTTCGATAATAAATTTTCTGTAACCTTTTAGCATCAGTGACACTTTGTGAAAATGGTGGACTATCATCAGCAGTTAAGAATCTTCATTACCGCCCTATTTTAGCCTAAACACTAGCATCAGTTTTAATGCATGTTCAGTCAGTTACTGCTGTTTTATCAACTTTGTAAATCAGTAGTGGTGATAGTTAAATAGCGTCCCTCCCTGATTTGTGCCCATTGTCATTGAAGACGGTGTCGTCCATTTGTTGTGGTGAGAGGTTGAGCATTACCACCAGTTATGAGTACGGAAAAAAACAAAAAAAAACAATGATGACAAAAAACTTTCGGGAATCCTGTGGGTTGACACCCTGTAACACATCATTAGCTGCTTGTGTTATGACCAAGTTTTGTTGTGTAACATATTTTGTTTTTGACCCTTGCTGTTAAAAAATGCCTATCAAGTAACGTAGAGTAACATTTCATTTTTTGCTTTTCTCTGTATCAGTGGATGCATTAGCTATTTTAACTCATCATCAGCATTAAGTTTAAGTTTAATACTTTTTGCAGTTTCTTCTCCCCTGGAGTATTTCACGTGTATTCCTAAACTAACATTGCTAGGCTCTGGTGTTAATTCTCCTTTTGTGAGCTAGGCAGATCTTTACCATAGTTTCATATCTGCTACTTGTCTTTGAGACAGTTACTAAGGCTATAGACCAGGGAAAGGTGGTACACACAGCCTACCTAGACCTCGCAAAGGCCTTCTACACCATTCTCCATTCACGTATTATAGAAGAGCTCCCCAGCCTGAACATAAACCCCTACGTCACTAGATGGGTTGCCAACTGGCTCACGGACGGAACCCACATGGTAAGAGTTGCAGGAGCCAGTTCTGACTCTAAACTGGTTACAAGTGGTGTTCCCCAGGGCTCAGTCCTAGGACCCCTCCTGTTCGGCATATACTTCTCAGAGACACAGGAAAGCACAGAAAGACTATGGCTGACCAAGTTCGCAGATGACTGCAAACTAGGGGCTATAATTGACTGTCTGGCAAACACAGACATCCTCCAAGAGGGTCTCACTGAGACAGATACCTGGTGTCAAAACCATGGCCTCAAGCTAAATGCCAAAAAGTGCATAGTCATCCTCTTTGGAAAAAAACAAAGTACCCACAAACTACCACATAGGTGGTAGCCCCCTAAATATGGAAGAAGTAATAAGGGATCTGGGGACCCAAGTAGATGGTAACCTCTCCTTTGATAATCACATTGCCAAAGTAGTTAGAAAATCCTTTTGTGTGGTTAACCTAATCACAAAAGGGTTTGCATCCAGATCAAAAGAGGTAATTGTGCCCCTCTACGCATCACTCATCAGACTCATCATAGAGTACAATTTCCCATTTGGGATGTACCTTACAAGACACCTGCAACAGTTGGAAAGACCACAAAAGTACCTCACCAAGAGGATCACTGGCCTCAAAAAGATGCCCTATGCAGCTTGAATGAAGAAACTCCAGCTGTACTCGGTTGCATACCACCTACTCAGAGGTGATCTCTGCCTGACATACAAGGCCATGTCCAACCCAGAATTGATGGACATGCTCCACCTAAAGAAAACCATTTCCCCTTGAGCCACATGCTCTGGGGATCTAAACCTCACCACAACAATAAATAGGATATGCTGGAGGGATAGATTCCTGTCCCAGAGGCATTAGGCAGAGCTCCTTGCTAACCCTCTGCAAGAGAAACCTTGACGAGTGGATGGGAAACAAAAATTTTACCCCGGGAATCACTTCAATGGCTCTGCTGGACAGAGGCACAGGGAACTAATCTAAGGGGACGGCGAAAGCCAACACATTCCGTCTAGGCTTATAAATGCCTTCGGGCAGATAGCCTAGTACCTCCCTATGAACCTATGTGTGCTAGAACAAAACTGTGTATTTCTTTAATTTATTCTGCTGCAATATGTAATTTTGAACATGCCTCACTGTGTGATAGTTTTGGGCTGCAAGTTGTTCATTCTGGGCCGCTTGCTACATTTGAATAACTGAACAATCATTTCAACAAACCATATAAAGTCTGGTGTGTGTCTTTGCTGGGCTGCTTCCTGCGGTTTGTATTTATTTGGGCTGCTGCTGTGTATTTATTTAATATCCTGCTGCAATGCTCTATTTGCAAGTCTTTGCTGGACTGCCTGCTGCTGTGTATTTATTTGGGTTGCCGCTGGTGTATTTATTTAATTTATCTTGTTTCATACAGTGCTCCATTTTGAAGTCCGGTGTTTTATTTTTTTTCTCCATGCTGGGCTGCTGCTGTGTATCATTCTGCTGCAATGCGTGTCCATTTGAGCATGAGTCTTTGCTGGGCTGCTGCTTTGTATTTATTTGGGCTGCTCTGTTTCAACAAACTAGGAAGTATGCATGATATGGGGCTGTTGTGTGTATTATATATTTTATTCTGCAAGTGCAGGTCTTTGCTTGGCATTTTAGTCTGTTGCAATGCTCTGTTTGAATTCCAGTTTTTGATGTTTTATCTTTCTGCTCCATGCTAGGCTGCTGCTGTGTATTATCCTGCTGCAATGCTCCATTTGACCAAACTAGGAACGAAGTATACTCCATTTCAACAAACTAGGAAGTGTGTGTGTGTCTGTTTGAGTTCTAGTCTTTGCCGGGCTGCTCCATTTGAGCGCTAGTCTTTTCTGCCATTGCTGGACCATGTATTGTATTCTGCAAGTCTTTGCTGGGCTATGTATTGTTTTCTGCAATTTTTGTTTGTAGGAACGAAGTAAGTATGCGCTGTTTGAACAAACTAGGAAGTGTCTGTTTCAGCGCAAGTCTTTGCTGGGCTATGTACAGCATTGTATTCTGCAAGGTGTGTGTGTGTGTGTGTGTGTGTGTGTGTGTGTGTGTGTGTGTGTGTGTGTGTGTGTGTGTGTGTGTGTGTGTGTGTGTGTGTGTGTGTGTGTGTGTGTGTGTGTGTGATAGGAATTTCTGCACAAAGTAATAGTTCTCAGATGAAACCTCCATTGCAACAGTGGCATTTAAGATTACGCCCAATGGTTTGTAGATGAAGTTCAGTGTGTGCATAGCATATGGTGGACAGTCTAGGCTTTAAGGATTAAAGAATCTCTTATCACTAATTCAGGCAGACAAAACCAGGAAAAGGGGTAAAACAAAACATTTCTTTCTGTTGGTGTAGATACAAGCCACAGCATGATAGGCATTATACACAATCTATGCAACTGTGGACGTTTGTTTTAGCAACTAGAGGTTTTTGAGATGATTTGATGATGTAATGACAATGAATTAATGAATTAATTATTTCCCTTTGAAGCTCTTGTATCTAAATATCTTTTCATCTATCTACAGCTATATATTATGTAAGATATAAGCATAGCAGTAAATATTAACTAAAAAAAAAGACTGAAACACCGTATCAAACCTGTAAATGTGAGGAGGCAGGGCAAGGCCAGCTACTGATGAAATGGGAGGACTAGCTCTGAAGCTCTTATTTGTATTTTAGTTTTATAGTGTATATTTAGTTATGCCCCAAACTGTATTTTAAAACTAGAGATGGAGTCCAAAAACTTGCAGAAACTTGTTAAAAAGTTTACACATTTGCACATTTTTTGAGGATCAGTCCTTTTTCATATTTAGTTGTTTGGCTTTAGTGGAAATGTATTTACAACGATGGGCTGATCTATGCAGGATGCATACAGTAGCTATTAATATAATAATAATTAATACATATAATATATACATCTGAGTGTATGTCTAGAAACAATATGAAAAATAATGACACCTATTTTCATTTATATGTTATATTATGATAACTACCTTAGAATAAATAAAATAAATAAATAAATATACTTGATCGCACTTCCAGGAAAGGTGGGGGAGTAGCTATTCTATATAAAACAAACCTAAGGCTTACTCTTCTTGACCTTACCCTTAACCAAAACAATAACGCAGAAATAATCTGCTCAAAAATACAAATCAACACTACTAAAGCAATAAACATCATCTGTGCTTATCTCCCCCCTGGAAATAACATCCCCACCTTAGAACAAATTCTTGAACAACTCTCTAATAAACTCCCACAAGAAACACTATTCCTTGGGGACTTTAACATTGATTGGAAATCATGTAATAATACTAATCCTACTTCTCACATAAACCTTTATGGTTTCAAACAACTCATTGATAGTCCTACTAGAATAAATAATAAAAGCAAAAGAGTAGCCACCTTAGACTGGATTCTTACTAACTCCCCCCTGCAAACCTACCAAACTGGCATCCTTCCGGATGACCTCAGCGATCACTCTCTTACCTACGTCATTAGAGCTAAAACTAACCTGAACTTACCTACCACTCACAGAACACTATACTCCAAAAAACAATTTAATCCAGAGCAGTTTCATACAGAACTTTCCCAATACAACTGGACACCTCTAAAACACCTCACACTTAACAAGGCTGTTGAACATTTCAATTCAGCATTCCTTGCAATCCTACATCAACATGCCCCAAGCCGTACCATTAGAACAAGGACTAAAACAGCACCCTGGCTAACCTCTAATACTAAGCAAAGAATTATACTCAGAAATAAATCTTGGAAAAAATGGCATTCCTCTAGAAACCCAATAGATCATCAAACCTTTAGAGAGCTCAGAAACAGTACCAAAAAAGCCATCCTTTCAGATAAAAAGAATTATTACCTTGAACTTCAGCAGTCCACCAAAAAAGAACCAAAAAAGTTCTGGTCTACTATCAATAATCTACTTACCCCAGGCAAAGCAGTAACACCCAACCCACAGAACTTAGACCCTGACGATCCCTCTTTAATAGCAAATAACTTCAATACTTTCTTTACTACTTCCATACAAAGTCTAGCTAACCACTTATCTCCTGATACTTCTCAACTGCTCTTAAGTAACCTCAATGACTCTATTCCTCCCCTTCAACTCCAACCTATACCCACCTCCTATATACAATCTCTTTTACAAAAACTGAAACCCACTACCCCCTCAGCAGATAAGCTTCCTGCTGAATTCCTCCAAGTAGCAGCTAAAGCTATTGCCTACCCTGTTTCTATCCTAATAAACCGATCCATAAAAGAAAGTACTTTTCCAGCAATCTGGAAGATATCATACATCATACCCTTACACAAAGGAGGTAAATCCACTGACCTTTCTAACTTTCGCCCTATAGCACTATTATCTCCACTAGCTAAAATCGTGGAAAAATGTATACACAAACAACTACTTAACCATCTCCTCCATAACAACCTACTAGCCAACACTCAACATGGATTTAGACCTTCACATAGTACTACCACTGCACTACTTTCTTTTACCAACACCATCAACTGTAACCGTAACAACAACAAACTAACCTCTTCTCTTTTTCTAGACCTGTCAAAAGCCTTTGACATGGTTAACCACACACTTCTTCTACACATACTTAAATCCCTAGCCTTGGATTTCTCTTCCTTAACCTGGTTCTCATCCTATCTCGAAAACCAACAACAAGCAGTACTCTGGAAAAATGCTCTACCTGCTCTACTACCTGTCTCTTTAGGAGTACCTCAAGGATCTATACTAGGCCCACTTTTATTCTCTATCTTTATTAATGATCTCCAGTCATCCATCCAAAACACTACCTGTATACAATACGCAGATGATTCTACCATAATTTGTACAGCCTCCTCTCAATCTGAACTCCAGTCTCTTACTCAATCTACCTTTTCAACCGTTGAACAGTGGTTCTCAAAAAGATGCCTTCTCCTCAACCCCAAGAAAACTAAACTATTACTATTCTCACCTACCCACAAATTTCCTCTACTAAACTTTACTATTTCAGCAAGTGATAATTCCCACATTTCCCCTGACTCTACTACAAAACTACTAGGTGTTACTATAGATAATAATCTTAACTATGATTGTCACATCAGTAACACTATAAAAGCAGTTAATAAAAAGATTGGTTCACTGTACAGAATCAAACCCTTCCTTACACCCGAAGCACGAATCACCTTAGCTCAATCACATCTGATCTCTACCCTATTGTATGCTTCCTCTATATACACTAATCTCTCTAAAAGCAACCTAAGGAAACTGACTACATCCTACCACAATATAGCTCGATTTGCCACAGCATCCCAGTATAGAACTCACCACTGTCTAAACTTAAAACAACTACACTGGTTGGAACTTCCTAACAAGCTTATCTATCAACAACTCTTAATAGCACATAATATTCTATATCAACCATTAAAAACACCTGCTCTTAACAACCTCTTGACTCCCTACAATAACTTGAAACAGCTGCGCTCTGCCGAAAAGCTACAAGCCAACACTACTAGAATTACAAACTCTGCAGGTAACTGTCTTTTCTCCAACTCAGTAGGCAAAATATGGAACAACCTCCCCTCACATATCTCCTCTCTAGCTTCTCTTCATCTCTTTAAAAAACAACTTTTTTTACATCTGAACAACTACTGGCTCTGCTCTTGTACCAATCCTGACTAACCTACTTTCTTCTGTCTGCTATCATATTTCCCTATGCTACATTGCAATCTTTCTCTCTGATCACAAAGGACTTTACTGTACTATTGCTCTCATATATGAAAAAAAAAAAAAAGTACAAACGATGTTTTTTATGTATATACATTTTAAACCACGTAATACTCTCATCCTCCTATATTTGTACTGAAAGTATTTAATGCCTTTCTCATTACATAGATTGTATTATTTGTTTTTATTACCTGACCTAGACTAATATCTCTGTATTTTGCTCATTACCTGTGACAGTAGTGTTTTCTGCATATGTTTATTTTGTATAACCTTGCTTTAAGCTGTGGAGCTTTTCTCCCCGGGCCTCCACTGAAAATGGACAATAATCCAGCTGGACTAGCCCGGTCAACAAATGTAAAATAAAAATAAATAAATAAAAATAAAGTAGATAAATGAATGCAATTGATTTATGATACCAGCCATAATATCCACGTCTGTATCTTGGATATTCAGCACAGTAGAGGTCAAAGGTAACTGCATGCAGCTGTATCAGTGGCATAGAATCATAAATACCTGATTACAGCCTATTCATCTCAAGTTCACGCTGATTTTAGGTGTTAGTGCTTGCGGACATGAATGTGGGAGGCAGCTGCTGATCCTGGGGGAGGAAATGTGTTTCTCAAATGGTATGAGCCATGTTCCAATGAGATTATTTTTATTTCTGCAGAGATTGTGGTAGGTGACTGATATTGGTGAATTGTACTGACAGATGTCAGAGTGGCCTTTTATGGCTGAAATGTTCTGAAATGGATGGTTTTGTCATTATTGGTTCATAAGTTTGATTCATTGCTTACAGGGAATGTAATCTAATATAATCAGCAAGATGTGTATAGTTTAGGTGACAGGAAGGGCTCAGGGATATAAATATTATATACATTTTATTGCTGTTTTAGAGTAGTTCTGTCATTTATCAGCTCAGTATGTAGGGCAATATTTCTGACTTTTTGTATTTGTGCATTTACAGACACAACAGTATGCTACAACATTACAGTATTGAGCATGTAGTCAAAATATATTTGGGTGTGATAAGAGGCTTAGTGAGATGTATTTTATTGCTGATTTTAGGTGTTATGACTTGCAGACTAGTACCAGCATAGAGCTACCATATATTTTGGGCAATATTCCTGGCTCTCTCGCTACTGTGTAAAATTTCGGTAGGAGGAATTGCTCAGTAATATGTAAGTGTCATACTATTTTTACTGAATTACTCCTGGTCTTCTCCTAACAAATGGTAATGAGTCTGTCACACATGCACCAGGTAATATCATGAATGCATACTCAGCAGGTTAGGTGCAGTAATTATCACCTATGTCTGAGCATGCAGAACTGTGCATCAATGACATGCAGGTAATTATCACATTAACAATAAGTGCAGTTACAGAACAACACTGATTCATTAACACTTTTCAGGTAAAACTCTCAGCAGCTGTCACTGTTATTCACATAAGTAGAAGTCGTTATCACATTGATGAATGCCAAGCCAGATTTGGGTTTTTGTCTACGTGCAGTCATTTCAAGCCACCACCCCCACCATGTTCTTTCTGTCATTTTTACAATTTGTTTGATAGACAGTAAAGTCCCCATTATGGCTATATGCTTCCTATTTTTTGTGGACTACTGCAATTGAACATTGTATCACTGGGCTGCTTTCCTGAGTCAGTCTTGGTCTTTTCACATGTTGTCTTGGTCTGCTCTCCATTCAGTCTCCCTCCCTTCAGGTTTGTTTTGGACTTATTGTTATGGAAATTAATTTTTTTTTATAATTTGGTACATAACTTTGCAAGGGAGCATCTGAATGTGCTTAGTAATACCTCAGTTTGAAAATATAATTCATAATTCCAACATGGTAAAAGAACTGTTCTTGTATGTTATACACATGTACAGATATCAAAGTTTGTTTCAGACTTAGGTTATGGAAGTTATGATTTTTTTCATATTTTGGTAAATAACTTAGCAAGGGAGCATCTGAATGTGCTTAGTAATACCTCATTTTGAAGACAGTCTTCATAGCTCCAACATGGTAAAAGAACTTTGCCTCTATGTTATACACACATGCAGATATCAACGTTTGTTTGGGACTTACGGTTATGGAAATTATGATTTTTTTCATATTTTGGTAAATAACTTTGCAAGGGAGCATCTGAATGTGCCAAGTAATATCTCATTTTGGAGACAGTATTGCTGGTTCCAACATGGTAAAAGAAGCGTGCCTGTATGTTTGACACATGTGCAGATATCAAAGTTTGTTTGGGACTTAGGTTATGGAAATTATGATTTTTTTTTCATATTTTGGTAAATAACTTTGCAAGGGAGAATCTGAATGTGCTAAGTAATACCTTATTTTGAAAAGATTATTTATAGTTCTAACATGGTAAAATAATGGTGCCTGTATGTTGTGCTCATAGGCAGATATCAAAGTTTGTTTCAGACTTAGGTTATGGAAATTATTATTTTTTTTCATATTTTGGTAAATAACTGCAAGGGAGCATCTCATTGTGTGAAGTAATACCTCATTTTGAAGACATTGTTTCTCCTTACAACATGGTAAAAGAACTGTGTCTGTGCACTGTACACACGTACAGATATCACAGTTTGTTTAGTCTTGTACAAATATGAAAATTATGCATTTACAATACTTCCCATTATTATGCCCATATCTTTGCGAGGGAGCATGGTAATCACACAAATGATGCATCATTTTGAAGCTGACATTCAGATGCACAACTTCTACACTGATATGTAGGCTCTGTCTGTTACAGGTGATGAGATACTATGCTTTGTTTATTTATCAATTATGAAAAATAATATATTAATCATATTTCTGTGAATATCTCATGAAAGGAGCATCACACAGTAATGGTTAAGGCATCATTTTAAAGCTGACATTCATACTAACAAATTAAATTCAAATTGTATGGGTCTGCATGGTACATAGACCAAGATATTGTGCTTTGCTTTTCCAAAAAGGTAAAAAATTTGCACGATATCAGCATTCATTGCCAAATATTTAATAATGACTTTGATATGCACTATCAACATTTACACTGTTGGAAAGGTCAGTGACTGCTGAACAACTTTCGCGTTTACATTTTTAGTGTAGCTCTTATAGTTAAAGAGTTATGAACATTTGTTTTCTGTATAGTATTACAAATGGATTTTCTGAAAATGAGCTCAGGCTGCACTGTTGTTCCTATGGTGGAATTAAGCAGGCAGCTTTTTCTGAGCTGCTCCGGAGTGAATGAGTTAAGTTCAGATGTGAGGTGTCATTGTAATAAAGTGATGAAATCCCCCGATAAACACAAGTGCCCCATACAGTATACGTACCCATGAATCATGGATACTAAACAAATTTATAACATGTAATGAATAATAAATCAATGCATACAGCAAATAGTGTGTAAAATTAAAAAATAAGTAACACTAAGCATTGCACACCTCTGCTTACCAGGTGCAAGCAAGGAGTAGCTCAGCTAAATAGATTTGCCCATTGGTATACCCCTTTAAGCAATGCCAACCTTAGGTAAGCAGGTTTGCCTGTAGCTTAGCATTTTCAAAACCGTCCAATCACGGCAAATTGTGGGAAATTGGCCCTATTTAATCCCCACAGGTGGGAATGCATCTTTTAACTGGTTGTAGCTTCCTACTGTAGTCACAATGGCTAGTGTTGGGGGAAGATCACGTTTCCGAGCGCAGCGCTGGTGCATCCAGGAGTCTAATGTCATGGTAGAACTCCTGGTAAAAGACCATGATCAAAGACTGCTGCAGGGCCAATACCAGGGCAACCAATATAAAGCAGAAGCTTGGGACCATCTCGGCTGTGACCTCACCAGTGCCACTGGTATCCCTCGGACTGATGAGCAGGTCAGGCATCACTATGCTGACTTGGAGGAAGAGGGAGCTCTTGGATCAGTGGCACCAATAAGCTAGGCAGAGGGGTGATGTCCCAGCAATGTGTAAGTACTCATTCTACTTACTATTTAATAATTGCCTAGCTCATGTATGCTATGGATAGGTATGGCTAAATATTCCTATATGTCCCTGACAGCTGCAGCGGAGCAGGCTGTGAATCAGGAAGCCCATGCATGTACGCTGCAAAGGCTACGTTGTGCGGCAGGTTAGTAATAATCTTGCATGTACTGTCATAAGAAATAAATATAAAAGCAGTAGAAAGTTAATTGCCAGTATAAAAACTGTATTGTATATAGGATGTACTGAATAAATCAGACAATATGGCAGGAAGAATCTCATATAGATTGTATTTAAATAAAAGGGTAACAGCTTGGCAATAAAGGCCTAACTCCTGGACTGCTTGTGTTTACTCTGGTATCTTATGGTAATGTAGTGTTGCATTCTCTTAATAGTACTGTTGTATTAAGCACTGTTACCTACACTGTGCTTAAGTGAAATGTGTAGGAATGTCTGTATAAGACTGTTGTAATCACAAGGTCATATTGTACAACTGAGGGAGACTTTATTTATTTTTATTTTATTTTATTATTTGCAGTTGGTTTACCAAGATAGTCCATTGGGCCTAGAAGAACCTGTTTTCAATGAAGTCCTGGGGAGAAAAGCTCCAATACAGGTACAAAGTTACTTAGTTATACATTTGAAAATTGCATGGAAAAGTTATGGTTACAGTAAGTAAACATCTTAATTAGAAAATTGCATTTAAAGATACATTATAGATGCAATTTCACAAAAGACGTTATGCAGAAAAAAGAATTAGTGCCTACTGGGTTAAAGCTTGAAGTAGGAGACTTCAGTAAGATGTTGTGATACGTGTAGAGATGTGACTATGTAGGGTGGGAGCAGGAGCATTCCCACTGAGATGTTAGATGTGAGTGAAGTAATGTTTTAAAGGTAGAGGGATTTGCTGTGGTGTGGATGGATGGTGGTAGGGAGTTCCATAGACGAGTAAGTGCGAAGGATAATAGATTTTTGCTTGGGGGATTAATGGGTTTATACAGTTCTATTAGGTTCTGGTTGTTAGATCTTAAGAGTCTTTCTGGGAGGTGCATTTTAAAGGTAGAGGAGAGGGAGGGACAGAGGGAGGGTTGGAAAATGAGTTTGTGTACATGAAGAACCTGGATAAGGGAGAGATAGTTGGGGGGGTTCTAACCAGCTAAGTTTATGAAGGGATGCACAGTGATGCGAAGAATACTTGTGGCCAGTGGCAAATTTGGCAATTTTATTGTAGCAAGAAGAGAGCTTTGTCTTGACAGAGGATTGTAAGATAGATAGGAGTGGGGCACCATAAAGAAGAGAAGGGATAAGAAATGTGGTAGAGAGATTGAGCTTAGTAGAGGAGGTAAGGTAGTGATTGTGGCGGTAGAATCTGCCTAGTTTCTGGTGGGTTTTTTTATTTTACTTTCTAGGTGGGAATTGAATTTGAGCTGGTCATCAATATGGATACCTAATAGTTTGGCCTCAGATAGCAGTTTGAGAGATGTATTGTCCTGGGTGGTGATAAAGAATAGATTTCTGTCTAATACCATGGTTTTTGAGGGGGTAAATACCATTAGTTTAGTTTTTGAGGCATTGAGAGCTAGGTGATTGTCTATCATTCACTTTTCAGTGGTAGAGAATGCATCTTGAGTTAGTTTCAGGAGTGTAGGGAAGGAGGTGGCAGAGCAGATTATGGTTGAGTCATCAGCGTATTGGATAAGATTAGTGTTGGGGATTGAATGGTGGAAGTAATTTATGAAAATAATAAAGAGGAGGGGGCCAAGTATGGAACGTTGGGGTACACCAGTGGGGGTGTTCAGGAATGATGGAGGTGGCATTTTTCCATTTGACTGATTGTTGCCTGTTGGAGAGGTAACTAATGAACCAGTTGAGAGAGGAGAGGGATAGATTTAGATTAGAAAGTTTTGCAGGAAGAAGGTTATGAGAGATGGTATCAAAAGCTTTAGAGAGATCAATAAGGAGAGTAGATACAATACAGCCAGAGTCCCGGGCTTTGTTCACTATTCCTAGAAAGGAAAAAAGGGCAGTCATAGTACTGTGATTTGGTCTGAATCCATGTTGTGTGAGAGTTAGTAAGTGATTGTCAATAAGATAGGGAAGGAGTTGGAGATGGATACATTTTCCAGGAGTTTAGAGATGGGAGACAGGATTGCAATAGGGCGGAAGTTTATGATGCTATTATTATTATTGCCTCCTTTTTCCAAGGGTATGATGAAAGCCTTTTTCCAAAGTTGGGGTACATAGGCTTCTTGGATAGAGTGATTTATTAAAATGCTGATGGGGAAGGCAATGGCTTTAGATGATATGTTGAGAAAGTACGAGGGAATGCTGTCGGAGGCAGGGAAGCATGGTTTTAGTTTCTGAAGGAGTTTTTTATGGTAGATGTAGGTATGGGTTTCATAGTGAAGGGAGGGGATTGAGAGGACGCAGAATTTGAGGGTGGGTTTAAAAGGGTTGACATGGGGGTAAAATAGAAGTAGAAGCTGTAGTGTTGTTAGAGAAAGATGAGGTCAGTTTAGTAATTGAGTCGATGAAAAAATAGTTAAACTGAGTGGTCAGATCTATGGCAGGTGCATTAGGGTCTAGGCTGGAGGTATTTTTATTACCGGGATTAAGTAGGGTAGAGAATACTTTCCAGAATTTTTGTGGAGTTGTTTCATTGCTATTTTAAAGAAGGGAAAAATAATTTTGTCAGTCTATTGTAATAAGCTTTTTGACCTTGTTACGAAGGGTTCTGTATTCATTAAGGGTGGAGAGAGTCTTATTTTTCTGGTAATGCAACCTGGCTTTATCTCTAAGGTGCATGGTAACGACAATATTTTTAGTTAGCCAAGGTGCTGTTTTGCTTTTAATTCTTTTAGATTTTATTGGTGTATAACTGATTAAGAGATTCAGGAAAGTTGTATTGAAATAGGTAACAGCTGTTTCCAGGGACAGAGTTTTTAGAGGGCTCCAGTCCAATGATTTTAGGGAGTTTGAAAAGGTAATAGGGTTAAAGTTCTTTAGACTGCAAACAGAGATATAGTTATGGGATAGTTGTAGGGGGGAAGGAAGATGGTGGTTGAAAGTGGGGAGGTGGTCTCTGAGGGAATCAGAAGGGTACCACTGTCAGAGAAGTAATGGGGGTGAGAGATTAAGATCCAGTATAGGAGACTACTGCTGGAAAAAAAATGTTTGAAGGTCTGGTTGTAGAGTTAATAAGCTGAGAGAAATTAAAGACTTTAATATTTAGGGGTGTTGTGTGGGGATTGAATGGAGGTCCAATTAATATTCATATCTCCAAGTATTATAGTTTCATTACTGATGTTACTAGGAAGCCATGAGAGGATATCCTTGAGTACTGGGATATCATCTCCGGGGGGAATGTAAAGTGAGGCTATGCATATGTGTTTGTGTTTATTTAGTTGGATAAGAGCCAGGATTAGTTTTGTTTTGGCAAACTGGGGGATGGGTTTGTTGTAGGGAGTAACTGATAAGGAGGATAAGTACATAAGAGCTACTCCTACACATTTTTTTTACTTTTGTCTTTTCTTATGATAGAGTAGGTGGGTGGTACTATTTTGTAGTCTTTTATATGTGGTTTTAGCCAGGTTTCAGAGATACACATGATGTCTGGTTTATTGTGGGTAAGTCAGGCATAGAGGTTGGGAATTTTATTAGCTATGCTTTGGGCATTTAGTGAGGTTAGTAGGATGGATTTGGAGGTAGAGGAGGTAGTGTGAGGGCCTGAGTTATAGTGTATATCTCCGGATATAAGAATGGTAGTTAGGTGTTGAAATAAGCTAGAGAGACAATTGCACTTCCTGGTATGTAAGTTGAGTATTATTAAGTTTTCTGAGAGTTCTGATGGTTAGTGGGGGAGTAGAGTGGTTATACAAAGGAATAGGTTTATAGGGAAAGAATAGATGATTATTGATGGGATATAGGCAGGAGGATATTGGGATAGAGGAACATGAGCGTGGTGTAGGGAAAGGGGTAGTAAGATGAAATGATGGTGAGTGGTTGCTGGTTAGGGGGTGAGTATGATAATATATATGGGATAAGATTAGGAGAAGAAGTGTTTGAGATAAGAAGGGTATGATTTTTGAGCTCATAATGGGATTGGAAGTAATAAGTGTGAGTATGATGTAGTAGGAGGAGTGGAGAAGGAGGGAGGAGATGGAAAAAAAGGGCTATTACAAAGAGTAGATAGGGTAATAGAATTAGGTTGAATAGAGAGGAGGTGGGAGTGGTTAGAAGAGAGGAAGACGTAGGAATGGTTACAGGAATGGGTAAGGTGCCAGAGTTTGGTTGGCTGGTGAGGAGGTGGGAGTGGTTAGAAGAGTATCAATTTAGATGCACAGGGGTGGATGAGATTTGGGGTAGGGTAGCGAAGTGGAGTGAGCCCGCAGGGCAAATGGAGCGGGTAAAGCTAGAGTCACAAATGGAAACAATCAATGAGATAGTGGATCAGGCAATGAAAATGCAAGCAAAAAATAAGGTAAGGGAGTAGTGGGTTGTAGCTTTCGGCTTAGTTTGGAACTATGGTTTAATTATCCTGGGTTATACTATGTTTAAGCTAAAAGCCAGAATGTGTGAATGTCTGAGAAGTCCGCCCGAAGGGATTCTGAGTAGAAATATGATGAAGAACAGTGAGGCTATACTGCCACCTCGTGGCTAGGGTGGTTATAGCTAAATGGGTGGATAAATGGGGGAAAGTGGTGGAGAGTATATGGGATGAGACCACTGCAGGCTGCTAGCAACACACAAAGGGGTAGTGCATTTATCAGTATGGTTAGGCAAAAGAATGGAGGTCAAAACAGTACAGAAAATACATACACTGTTAGGTCTTGGTCAGCAGCGTGTTTGCTGTTTTCTCTTTTATTTATGTTATGATAGTTGTCTTTAGGTTCCAGGTGCCTTGATGTTATAGGGTGGTTCAGGGTGATGTCATGGAAAAAAACATCATGACTGGTGGGTGGGAGAGGACTTTACAAGCTGAAATGTGAGAAAAATGTCTTACTTTAGTACAGGTAGAGAAACAAGAAGACAAATTAAGTAGCTGAGATGGCTAGTTTAGGCAGGTAAGGCAAATTAGAGATGATCACTGTTACCAGGTTATACAATCAAGTCAGCTGCACCTTAAGTTAACTCAAATGCTACAATTACATTAAGTAAAATTTGAAAACAGAAATGGAGGCAAAATGGAAAACATTGCAAGCATTAAAAGTCACCATTAGAAACTACAAAGTACAATTATTAAAGGTAAAAACAGTAATTAAATGGTGGGTGTGTGGCTACAGATTGAAATGCAGTTTTATTAAATAATTGTATCACAGACCCATGTAACACATGGTCAAGGCAATGCGATCGAGTATCTAATTTATCTTACACTTGTAGGCCTTAGTATTGGGGGAATAGAATTTATGAAATGCTGCTTGGTTTATCTGTGAAGCAATCAAACAAGCCCAGGAAATAGCGTGAAACTCTCTATATGCCTCGTTTCCAGTTCCCGTGTTGTAGGCTAACCTTACATTATATTACTGGACTACCGTATACTGAGGCAGCATAGTACTTGTCTATGGCAGTTTAAATAGACAACATAAATATCCCTAGAGGAGTCCTCATGCACACTTAGCATTTAGGGAAAATTCGTTCAGGGACAATGTGTGTGTTTAGCCACAAAGCTAGCACTTAGCATTTAGGGGCAATGCATGTTTGTGTCCACGGAGCTAGCAGAGGTTGCAATACAAAATATCTTATGTTCAGTTATGTGAGTACAAAAGATTGAATAAAGTTACTCCAGAAAAGTGGCAAGCAAGATCACATATTTAGCTTAGTGTTTGGGACCTATGTGTGTTTTGTTAACATAGTAACCCCAGAAGATATACCAGATGTACTAGATATATCTTGGCAATACTGTATTGCTGCCAAATGGTGTCAGCACTAAAATAGCAGCACCCGTGGGTGAAAATATAATGTACATGGATGGAGAGCTGGAAAGACTAATAAGTAAGCAAAGCACTTCAAGCATTGGCCACTATTAACACAACATGAAATGAAAACAGATACTGAGCTACACTATAACAACAGCTAGCAGTTAAACAAATCACTCAATACGTTAGACTTATACTTAGACTTATACTTAGACAGAAAACAGTGAAAAGATACACAGCAACATCCAAACAGCACACTCTACTGTGAAATAAACTGTTGTATTTTTAGCACACACAGTGGTTTGAATCCTGGGAGTGGTAGTAAGCTGTATGTATAATCATACCCCTCAAATATACAGATTTTTTTCAGAATGTTCAGATAATTGGCTTATATTTTCTGCCTGTTACCCTGTCCCCTGGCAAATCATTGAGATGATCCCAGAAGTTTAAGCAGCAAATAAAGACATATAACTGATTGTCAGACATCATACCCGTCAGAAAAATGTCTATAAGAACAAACCTGTCACTCTAGCAACTCACCGAAATGTTATGAGAGTAATATGCAAAATATGTCCCATCTCTATCCCCATGTTGTGAAGCTATGACCAGAGCATGTACAATAACAGAATGAGATGTATGTGCATAATCATAACGTGGAATATGGTAATATGTGTGGCAACATTCAGGTAGTGTTAACAAACATTCCCTCCACAGGCCTGTCAGATAAGAAAACTGTGTCTGGAAATAAAGACTGAAATTCTGGAGTGGTACTGTTTATTCTGCTATTCTATGGCATTGTTAGTGTTGCAGTTTCTATGAATAATAATGTATTAGTCATCACTGTCACCCACACTGTGCTACATAATAAAAAATGTCTAGGAATGCTTGTAAAAGACTGTTGTATTTACAAGGTCAGACTTATAGACAGAAAACAGTGAAGAGATACACATCAATATCCAAATAGCACACTCATCTGTGACATAAACACAGCCATGGTTCGAATCCTGGGATTGGTAGTAAGCTGTATGCCTAATCAAACCCTCAACTGTACAAATTTGTTCAGAATGTCCAGATAATTGACCCATATCTGCTGGCTGTTACTCTATCCCCCTGGCAAATCAGTGTGATGATCTCTGAATTTTAGGCAGCTTTTAATGACATATAACTGATTGCCAGATCTGTAAATATTCAGAAAATGTATATGAAAACAAGCCTGTCATTGTAGCAACTCACCAAAGGTTTATGAGAGCAATTGTCAAAATATGTCCCATTTCCACCTGCATGTTGTCAAACCTTGACCCAGAGTGTGTGCAGTAAGAGATTGAGAGATATGTGCATAATATCAACCTGGAATCTGGGAATATGTGTAGAAACAGTCAGGTAGTGTTAACAAACAAGTCCTCCACAGGTATACCAGGTAAGAAGTGTAGACTGTAGGTAAAATACAGTTCATGTATATACTTGTCTACAAACATACCACTGTCCAAACTAAAGTCATAGGGTAGTGTAATAATACCTGAAAGGTACAGATTACAGCAGTGACTAAGCAAGTTGTGAGAACTATAGGGATATATAAGTTAAGTGACGTCCCCACCCCCCACCATATCTGCAACAATAATCTAAATACACAACTCAATGGGTATGTGTATAAGTAAATCTACTGTTGGGACATATGTCTTATTGTTTGATAAACATTAAAATGTGTTTCTATGCATGTTCCATGTTGAAATACTCCCACATTGGTGGACTGTTGCATCAGTGTAACCTGCATGCTTTTGTAATGGCCACTGTGGTTCCATATATGCATGTGTTCTGTTTGCTATGCAGCTGTTCCAAACATGGTGTTTTGGGATAATGGGAATATCTATGCATGCTGTTACACCTAATCCTGGAATGTGTTGACTATTACTAACCCACATATGTTTTAAAATTGCAACACCATAACACGTTTGGGATGGCCGGTCCTAGTGGACCCACCTCTCCCACCTCATCTGACTGTGGCACCGAGCACCAGCACTTCTGGGGCCCATCATGGGACCTTCTCTTCTGCTGGTCCTGCACCACCTAAGAGTGGAACTACCTCAGGGGATGGGGCTCGTCCCCCCTGAGAGCGGGCGCAGACAGGAAACTGTCACCTGTCATCAGGTCCAGGATCTGGTGCATAGCAAGCTCTGCAGGGAGTTTGAAGATCTGCTATGCCAGCTTGAGGACCGTGTAGCACATTTAGAGGGTCAGCCTGCTGCTCCTATCCAGCCACCAGCACAGCCACCTTCGGGGCCGTGAAGGTGCAGTGGTGACTGCCCATGGGTGGGGACCTCAGTCCCACTGTTTCCATTTGGGGGCTCATGGGCTTCCGACTTACAAACACAGCCATGTGTCACATACCGCCCCTGTAAGCTATCTTGTCTGTTGTGTCTGTCATCCTACCCAACCTACCACACCAAATATACCTATTATCCTTCCCCAACATCCCACTTTCACCTTAAAAAAAAGGGCAATCTGCCCCCCCCAAACGTCTCGCCCCCATACATAGCTGTCCATTTTGCACACATGTAATCTGGTGTATTCGGCTTCACAACATATTATTGTTGTCCTCACCTCTCTCTCAGGGGTTTGAGTGTCCGAATCTACCTCCAAATTCAGTATATATGCACAGCTGCTGCTGTAGAAGAAATGGGCAGCTATGGACCTTCCCTACACCTGTCCTGCACATCCCTAGCTGTTTTCCCTATTGTCTTTCCTTCTCTGTGCCGCCTTTTTCACCACTTTCCTATCACCCTTTTTTCTTTTCTTTTAAATAAATTAGCGCAGGGTTAAGTGGGAGTAAGCACTTTTAAGCAGTAGTGAGTTTAAGCCTGTTTGCATGGGGGTAAGCAATGCGCACACATAATAAGCAATTTGAAGCTAACTCTCTGTAAGCATATTTAACCAGAAGTTAGCATTGCTTACCATCGCACAAACCCACACAAACCCACTTACAACTGCTTAAAAGTGCTTTAGACATTCTGCATCCAACAACCCTTATTCTGCCCAGCAACAAAATAACCAGCCTTTGCAAGAATCGAACCCAGGACCCTACACACCATAGTCACAGTGAATTACCAGTACACCATATGAGTGGTTCCAAATATTGAGGTATTGTCAAACATATCATGCAGCACAGTCATTCAACATTAGGGAAAATGTTTTTATATATGTAGATGTATGTAGGTATTTATGTATGTGTATATACATATATATATATATATATATATATATATATATATTATTTATATATATATATATATATATATATATATATATATATATATATATATATGTCTATATATATATATATATATATATATATGTATATATGTCTATATATATATATACATGTATGTCTATATATATGTATATATATATATATATATATATATATATATATATATAAACTAAAGTATATTTATATAACATAAATCGTATATATTTTATATATATATATATATATATATATATATATATATATATATATATATACAGTTCCCCTTCAGAAACCTGAATGATCATAAGTTCGAAATTCATAAGCCTGAAACCAAAAGCCTGAAAACTCAAAAGCCTAAAAACTTAAAAGCCTAAAACTCAAAAGCCTGAAAACACAAATAATGCTAATATGCCAGTACAAAGACACTACTATCTACCCACTTACCTTAACCCAAACCCTAACCCTAAGGTCCGTCACTATCGCAAACTCACCTAACCCGTGCCCTAACCCTAACTCAATTAAACCGCCCCTAACCCTAAAGTCTGTCGCTATCGCACACACACCTAACCTGCGCCCTAACCCTAATTCACTTAACCCGCCCCTAATCCTAATGTAAAAACAATTGCACTCTTACCTGAACCCAGTCTGTAACCTTACACCACAGGGCTAAGAATAGCGAAGCCACATTAAAGTCAGTATGTGTATTTTGTGTTTTCAGGCTTTTGGGTTTCAGGCTTTTGAGTTTTCAGAATTTTGAGTTTTCAGGCTTTTGGTCTCAGGCTTACGAATTTTAAGCTTATGAACATTCAGGATTCTGAAGGGGAACTATATATATATATATATATATATATATATATGGGTCTAGGCCATTTCACCAAAAGCACATTTTACCTAAACTCAAATGACTGACCACAAATGACTGAAAGCACAAATCACCTTAAACTCAATTCACCAAAACACATTTCACCTAAAGTTTTAGATGGCCTTGTCCCCACTGTAGTGTGACTCTGGAGTTAGTATATGTAGTAGGGGGTATGGGGGGCACTGCCCCTTACATCGGGGTGTGTGGGGGGCATAGCCCCCCACATATTTTAAGTAGATATGTTTGGAAAAAAGCAATATATTGAAACTGCAAGTATCCATGTATATAGTTCAAAATATTTAACAAATGTGGGGGGGGGGGCTATGTCCCCCACACCCTCCCTACTATATATACTAACTCCAGGGTCGCACTACAGTGGTGACAAGGCCATCTACAGCTTTAGGTGAAATGTGTTTCTGTGAACTGTGTTTTAGGTGACTTGAGCTTTCAGTGAAAAGTGCACACTAATTTGAGTTTAAGTGAAATGTGCTTTCGGTGAAATGTCCTAGACCCATATAAATGTGTAGTGCAATCGCACATCAGAACCACATCCTGAACCTCTCACTGCAAAAGATATTAGTACCTATAAATATGTAGAAGAAGAGTAGATGTAGAGGGTGCACAGTATATCCAACAATCATAAGTCCTGTATTTTCCACCTGTTAAAATGTCCAATGTGTCACTCATTCCCACAAATGATAATATTTGCATGAAACATATACCCACACAAAATGCAAAGGACATGACACCACACAAGTATGCATACATAGAAAAATTTATTTTTGTACTATTCAACTATTTATGCCATTTGTTACTGCACGTAGGTGTTTGAAATACATAACCACTGATTAATGCAAATCTCACACAAAACAGTTGATGCAAGTAATGTGAAAAATATAACATACTATGCTGTCCAGGCTAAGGCCTTCAAGTAGTACAACAGTAAAAAAGCACTTGCCTTGAAGATAAGAAACAATCAACAATTAATTACAGATGTAGTTCAGCAGCCTCCAATTACACTCTGTACTCACCCCTAGGGGGAAACGTTGTAGTTGTGAAAATGTCAATGTATCTGTTACATAATAATGCTTAACTTAAAATGTCACTATCACACTGACAGACAGAACTGTGTGTACCACTGTAAGCTGTAGGCCACCACTGTTCCCATGGAGAAAAGTATGGAAATGTACAGCCATATACCTCAATGTGTCTTAACACAGATATCCCTCACATGTTGTAATAGCCTAGGTTAAAAGCATTGAATACCCCTCCCCATAAAAAGTTATACAAGGGCAAATAACACTATGTACCACATGCAGACCTCTGGAATGTACAAGGTCACGCATGTTTTTTCCAGCTGTTGCTGTCATATATATGGACCCAACCCCACAATTTGTGTGGGAGTCCACAACATGACTGGAATGATAGCAGGGATGTTAGCAGTAAGTAATGATAGGCCATTACCTAACAACCTCTTACTGTATTACATCAGGACAAAGCCTGGCATATATATATGGAGGACAGAGGCTGGAACACAGGGCTATATTTCCAATATTGCTGTTACACACTGTAAGTTGCTGGTGTTACAGTACTGGTTGCAACATGCCTGTACTCAGCAATATAAAGTCAGAAACACAACGGAATCTTGACATGTACTGATAGCACTCAACGGAGTTATACCACTGATCAGTCAGGCACATGATCTGTGTGGTGAGCAGACAAAACATAAAAGCCAACCCTCTGGCCATCATGTGGATAGGCCCACAGTTGAGAGCTATGCAGACAAAATGCATTCCATGTAAAACTAGCATGTACACACAAAGCCTGTAAAACCAGCAGTATGCAATGCAGATATCAGCAATGCTTACACTCTGTCTGTAGTTCTTGAACCTTATACAAACTTGTATGTGTTCTGTGTCTGCAACTCCTGTTGTGGAAGGTATTGGCACCTGCTGACTGTAACAATGCTGCCTACACACAGGAAGGATGTCTTCCATACAGGAAAGGTAAAGAGACAGCCCCCCACAATTTTGCAGCCATTTATAGTAGTGGGTTGCTATGAGATTGACTATTGGAAGTACAACACAGCTGGATGCATGCAATTAGCAAGTCGGTAACACCAACTGGTGCAGAGGCCATCACCTGCTCCTGAGCAACATCTACAAAAGGCAGGCTGCAACCTGTTCAAAGTAGCTCAATCCCTGTAATGGAGAAAGAGACACAGAAAGTGACTGAGAGAGAGAGACAGTGATTGAGAGCCCCCCAAAAAACAGCCAAAAACAGAACTAAATGTTAAAAACAAAAGTTATACAAAGAGGAAAAAACAGCAATCAAGGCAGACATCTTTGAGTTGCAATACTGAAGAGAACATACTACTACAACACGTATGTGAACCATGACACCATTGTATGTGAATGTAGTATTTGGTCTGTAATGATGATTTTGAAGGCTTGATATGTTCCATCAAGACTTGCTGTAATGATGTCCTGCTGAACAACTGCTATGGACATAGCATCTGACCCTGTGGGTAGTGGGCCATACCTGTCAAGTGTGTGGATCTGCACAGAATGACAAGATGTAACCCATCATAATGTCTGTGTGTTGTTCCTCCAAACATGTATATGAGTCTAGCAAATAGCTGAAGGTGGGAGAAATGAAATCATTATACACAAATGAGTGTCAGACCCAACCATCTGCAGAACAGTCATGCCAATGTGAAATGAATCACGCACAAATGTCTTAGGTGTGCAATAGGCCTCTCTACAATCTATCCCTATATATTTCCCATACTTTGAGGCTATGTCCACATGTGATGCTCTGTGTTGTAGCAAGACAGAACAGCTCAGCAGTTCAGGAAGCAGTGTCAGAGTGTGGACCTCATGTCTGAGGTCACTATATATATATATATATATATATATATATATATATATATATATATATATATATATATATATATATATATATCTGGATTCACTTCAGAAGCTCGAATTTACAAAATCTCGAACTGCAAATAACCGAAACCAAAAGATCGAGTTTCGTAAACTCAAACTTCTGAAATGAAACCAAAAAAAAAGACAAACTTCGCTTTTGCAGGGGGGCTTTGCCCACCTGCACCCCCCACCCCCCCTACTTAAATATACCAACTCCAAGATCGCGCTACAGTGGGGAAATGGGAAATCTCCCGTCTTGCGCTGTATGCGGAAGCGCAAAACGGGAGATTTCTCATTTCCTGTCAACACCGCAAAAAAAATAAAACATTACGTACACCCAGAGCATACAAGAATCCTTGCCTCTGTGTGCACGCAATGTATTAAGGTAAGTAAACTTTTATTTTTAAACACTACACATATTCGATTTACTGAAATCTCGATCATATGGTCTCGACCATATGAAATTCGAGATTTCAGTAATTCGATTATGTGAAGTGTTCCCATATATATATATATATATATTCTTATCATTTCACTGAATGACAATTTCACTGACACCCATTTCACTGAGACTAAATCACCTACAGTTCATTTCACTGAAAATTCATTTAATCCAAAGCCCATTTCACTTACAAGTAGTGGTCTTAGGCACTTCAAAGGTATATGTCCTGTTCCCCACTGTAGTGCGATATTGGTGTTAGTAGCTATAGTTAGGGGGGTTGTGGGGGGCACCCCCTACAATTGGGGTGTGTGGGGGGGGTATAACCCCCACATAATTTGGTTTTCTTTTGTCTGGTGTTGTTTTACATTATATGGTAAAACCCAACTTGGTGTGGGGCTATGCCCCCCAGCCACACACCACCCCTAACTATATATATACTAACACATGGATTGCAATACAGTGGGGAAAAGGACATATACCTTTCAATTGCCTTACACTACTACTTATCAGGGAAATGATTATTAGGTGCAATGACTGTTAGGTGACATTAACCTTAGGTGAGTTTGTCTCAGTGAAATGGGTGTCAGTAAAATGATCTTTCAGTGAAGTGATACATATATATATTAAAAATGTCCCTACTGTTGATTGACTATGCTGTATGATATGTTTGGTACCACCTCACACATACCTACAGCCCAGATGGCTTATGGCTTACTGGTAAATATAAGTGGCTATGGTGTGCAGGGTCCTGGGTTATACACTTGCAAGTACTGATAATGTATGTGCTGGCTAGAACAAGGGCTGTTAGATACATAGTGATTAAGGTACCCATAAGCACGTTAGTGGGTACAAAATGGATAGTCATGTATGGTGTGACATTTTGTGTTGGTATAAACACCTTGGACAGGAAGGGGTGTTTGGAAATAGGAAGCCCTATACAGGCCAAATGGAAAAAATGGGGCTGAGCTACCCACACATAAGCAGTCACCACTGCACCTTCACGGCCCTGAATGTGGGTGTGCTGGGGGCTGAGCAGTAGGGATAGGCTGAACGTCTGCATCTGACACAAGGACATCACGGTTGTGTTGCTGATCACACAATTCTCTGCAGAGCTCCCTATGCACCAGACTCTGGACCTGATGTCAGGTTACAGGATCCTGTCTGTGTCCACTCCTGGGGGGGGGCACAGGCCCCATCCCCTGAGGTGAGTCCAACTGAAGGTAGTACAGGACCAGCAGATGAAGAGGTCCCATGTTGGGTCCCAGATGTGATGCAGCCTACAGCCATGGCCAGATGAGGTTTAAGAGGTGGGTTTGCTGGGAACAGTCTTCCCAAATGTGATATTGAGTTGCAATGTTACAATATATGTTGTAAGTAATAGTCAACATAATCCAAGATTAGCTATAACAGCATACATATATAGGTCCAGTAACCCAAAACGTCAGATTTGGAATGGTTGCATAACAAACAGAACAAATGCATATATGGAACCGCAGTGGCCATTACAATGGCATGCAGGTGACATTGTTAGCAACAGGCCACCAATGATGCTGTTTAAAAAGATCGCAGATATACCCCAGGGATTACCTCAGTGTCACTGCTCAACAGAGGCACAGCAAAATAATGGGTATAGTTCCCCATACTAAAGGGGTGGCGTAAGCCACAAAACTATGGGCTAGGCTTGTAAATGCCCTCGGGCAGATAGCCTAGTATGAACCTATGAACCTATGAACCTATGAACAACAAAGTTCAGTATGTGCTGCACAATAGGATATATGTCCCAACAGAAGGTTTGGTGTAAACATAGCGAGTGATGTGTGTGTGTGTGTGTGTGTGTGTGTGTTCAGATTAGGTATGCATATATGATGGGGGTGAGGGAGATGTTAAGTATCAAGTACGATAACTTTGCAGTATGATGTTCTCAGACCTTGTCAACTGTTAATGTCTTTCAGGTACCATGTCCATGGAAAGGTTGCCTGAATATACTGCAGACAAAACAGACATCATTGTGCAGTACCTCGAGCAGCATCACAGAACCCTGTTTTCATGGACAAAACATGATATGCAGGAGAGGACTTCCCTGTGGAATGAGCTTGTCCACAGGGTAAATTATGTCAGCCTGCATAACTGAAGTTATGAGCAGGTATGACATCATTGTACTGACCTCATCCGCCATGCCCGTCAACATGCTGCTGCTGTCAAATGGACCATCAAGCCACAGGTGGGGGTCATACCATACAGCCCTCACTGACTCATGTGGAGGAGCTCCTTGCCAGCCTAGGGGTACCCACATGCCTGCAAATTCCAGCAGACAAAGAAAGTATTGTGGAGGTGGGTGCCAACCACACAATGGAGATGGAGCATCCAGGTAAGGCCCCAGGGTACATTAGTAGACCAGTGCTGCTTATCTGTCCTCATCTGTAAAGTAGATATATGCATATGTCAGATAATATAGTCTGTTGCTGCAGTGTATTAAGGAGCAGATGTGCATAATCTCTAGTATTGTGGGTTTGTATAGATGATGGTCTGAAATGCTGCTCCCACCCTGTACGAATGGCACAGGTGTCACTACTGACATTACATTTCTCACACAACTATGTAGGTCCCTCTGGTATCCAACTGAGGCAGCAGCTTGCAGCTGGTGAGTATAGAGTTTTTTTCTCTTTCATGTTTGCCAAAACACTGGCCATGTTACGGCCATGCTATGTGCCATGCACACATGTAACATACCTACCCATAATGCATGCTGTACATGTTTACTTATTGTTGCTGTTAACTGCACTTCATCACGGTGGTCACCTTGGTGACATATCAGTAGGGTTTGTATGGGTCTTGCAGTATACCAGCCTGTCAGTGTAAGGTGTGTGGATAGAGATAAACATAATAGTGGGAGGAATGGCCTACAGTACAGACATGTTTGACACAGTACCCTTCTACAGTGTGTAAAACACTGTATACACCACTATCACAATGGCAACTATTCCAGATCTACACAATTACAGTACCACATTAGATACTGTTTACAACCTGTAATGTGATCCTAAAATGAGCAATGCATGTATTATATGGAGCCCTATGTTAGGACAACAATTATGGGAATACATACCTTAATAAACACTGGACACATATGTGTGCACACACTCCAAATAACATATTGTGGAAGCAGCTTGTGAGGTACTGACAGCATTCACTCTCCTGGAATACACACCTTCCATCATGTACAGGGCCTAAATGTCACACCAAGTAATGTTCTGCTGTCCAAGACATCTGTCCATGACCATGATCTGCCCACTCTCCTGCAACAGTGGCAGCCCTGGCTTGCACACCTGTTACAAACCATAGAATACATCCCATATCTGAAAGGTAGCACTCAGGAGTAGGAAAAGTAGCCTTACATCAATGTTGCATATACCATGGCAAACAGTGCAGACAGTCATGTATGTGTGTATGACATATGGGACAACATTCATGTCAGAAATAAACAGATGCCCATCCAAGACAGATGACAACACATGTTGCAAACCAGTCATGGAGGCTGCCCAGTGCAGGAATGTCTAGCAGGGACTGCCTGCACAGTACCTGTGTTGACAATTACCTAGACTCTGCATAATTGTGGCCTATGGGTTAGGGTACTTGGATAAAAGAGTTGTTCCACAGAGGACATCATCCAGGGCTCTCTCCAGGTACCATATGCATAACTTCAAGTCTCCCACAGGCATATGTAGCAATGTGTTATGGTGTTCCGAGACCAAGGCTGAAACCTAAAGACATTATTAATAAAGATACGTGAGCTGCACAAGCATCACCTCAGTCCACCTCACACCCACCATCCCCATCTGTACCCTGCTGCTGCCAGTGTACACCTGTAGGTTTGCTGTTAATTAGCAGAAACTATGGTGGTAGACATATTGTTCTGCATGTGTGACACTGCCAAGTCACACTCATGTGTGGCCCATAGTTGTCATGCATCTGAAAAATGGCTGAGGATGGGGTGCTGTCACCCTGAAACAGAACAGTGAACCAAAGCATATGTCTGAAGGTCACACAGAATGGCTGTATATGAACACAGTCAAGGTCATGCATTGTGCAAGACATAACCGTGAGTCAACAGCAATAGTGTAGGGACTGTGTGACCTCCAAGGGCTGTGCACATGAGTCATGCTTGCAATCTGGCAGAGTTGGGGGATATAAGTACCCCTATACTCTCACAACTACTAATCCCTTACAACAATCTTAACTCACTTCGCTCATCTAGTAAACTCATGACAAAAACTATAAAGGCAAACAATACAGCAGGTGATTCCCTTTTCAGTAACACAATAGGTAGAACTTGGAATCTCTTACCTTGTGACATAACTTTGACTACATCCTTGCCACTTTTCAAACAGAAAATTAAACAATACTTTCAAAATCATTGGCTTTGTTCCTGTAGTACACCTGACTAACCTGTGTCTTCTCCACTCTTTTTCATCTCTGCACTTCATTAGTTCTATTCCTTTTACTGTTAGTTTTTAAATATGTACTTTCTGCACAATTATGTGATATTTAATTATCTGCATATTTTTAACTTGATTTTCTTGAGTTTATCCTCACTCCAATGTTTTCTATTTTCTCTGATTGTAGTTTTATCTTAGAATAATTAGATTTATATCTTATTGTAATTTTTCTTAGCTTATAGTGGAGCTTTTCTCCTCGGGCCTCTGCTGAAAATGGACATGTATCCAGCCAGACTAGCCCGGTCAACAAATGTAAAATAAATAAATAAAAATAAAAATTTGTAGGGAGGGGTGACCACATATAGGCAAGTAAGGATAGGCCATACTAGTATACACCTTCTATGAAAAGTTACTGCTCACAGGTGCTGCAATAAAACATTGTGTTAAGGGTGTGCACACTTATGCAACCCACATATTGTATGCATCACTTTCAACATCTGCATAACTAACTCATTTGTTTGATACCTCATGTGATTGCACAGGTCATATGTCACATATCAGGTATGTGTAATAGTAACATATGCAGTATTATGGCCCCATGGCGTATCAGGGAAGATTGTGGCATGTCAATAAGGGTGTGAACACTCCTCATAGCCACAGTAAGCTTGGAAGGTTGTCAGTATAATTGGATTTCATTGCTGAGATATGCACTGCTGATGAGATCTGCAAATCAAACATCAGTCACTCACTAATGCCATCTGTCCTCATATCAGCCCAGGTATGTATCTGTGAAACACATAGGGGCTGTGGCAACAGAGTAAATGTAACCCCCACACATATATACCATCATTAATGGTGTGTACACTTGTGAGGTATGGTGAATAGTACATGGCATGGTGCTGAACAGGTGCACAGCAATACTGTGTACATGGGTGCAGTGTGTTCCAGGGGAAGGACCGTCACCTACTAACACAACTCATGCATCACAGAAATGTATAATGCCGGTAACAGGGTTGAGATAGGTGCACTGCATGCTGTTGCTTGCTATATGTCATGCATGCTGACATGTGGGTAATCAGAGGTGTCTGTAATATCTATATGCCACCTCACTTGTAAGTGTGTGTGTGGTGGTGTGTGTGTGTGTGTGTGTGTGTGTGTGTGTGCGTGTGTGTGTTTGTGTTGGGGGTGTGTGTGTGTTTGGGGGGCTGGGGAGTGTGGGTGTGGGTGTAGAGGTAAGCAATGACATACAGGTCTGAAAGTAAGGTTTCTGTTTTCCACTCATATGTGACAAGGTGGGTCAGAGTCCCTCCTGCAGGGAATCTGAAGTTAGAGTACATACAGACTCTGACAATGATAATAGGTGTGGTGAGGCACAGGCGAGGTTGTCAGTGGTTGAAGCTGTGCCATTGGTTGATATGCCACTGTTATCCACCCCGTCCGCTCACTGAGTCACATTGCCTATACATACCCCATCACCAGTGGCCATAGATCAGTTGGGTGGTGGCATGGAAGTGGGCAGTGTGGGGACTATGGCAAGTGTGTCTGTACACAGCAGTCATAGCCAGATATCCGGCAGGTCACCACACAGTCAGATGTACAGGGGTGCTAGTAGGAGGGCTGCTGAACATCATGCCCCTGGCAGCAGTGCCACAGCTGGTGTCATCAGACGCATGTTTCTGGCCATCATGGAGGCACAGGCATGTATGGAATGTTATACCAGACAGGGTCCGAGGCTACAGAGGGCTGTTATTGACACCATCCTTGATCTCGCAGGTGCCCACCATTATTTTGCAGAGGTCATGGATAGACGGTTTGGTGAGCTGGTGGGACTGGTCGACCATACACTGTCCATGTTAGAGCATATGGTGGGAATATGGTGACATGTAGATGTAGGTCAGCAAAATATACAGGTGGAGGTCTATGTGGATGTGCAAGAAGTTGTAGCTGCTCCCATCGTGGCAGTACCAGCACCAGCATTGCAGGGGGGCCACTGTCCACACCAAAGCACAGCAGGCCATGTGCACGTGGCCCTGGCCAGTCCCAACAGAGACCTAGATCCACCGGACAGGTGCCATCCACAGGGGAGAGTAACATATCTAGCCTTGTACCTGGTAGTGCCTATGGAACCCCTGGCATGTACAGTTCTTGTGTCCATGACTGGAGACATTGAACTGCACACCCTGCCATGTAGGATCTGCAGCTGACCAACAAATCCATGTATAGGGCAGGCAAATGGCCAAACTGTGTGCATACACACACACACACACACACACACACACACACACACACACACACACACACACACACACACACACACACACACACACACACACACACACACACACCCGCACACACACACACACACACACACACACACACACACACACACACACACACACACACACACATATCACCAAGACAGCTAGGGCACCTCCATAACTACACACACCACATTTTCACAGCCCAATTAATATCAAAGCCCCCTAACACACACACATGATGTCAACCAAATGGCTCAGCCTAGGTCTTTGGCAAATCCACACCACACCCTAGGCATATGATGATACCTGTGCCACATCCCTGTCATCCATACCATTGATGCAGGGACAGTCTACTATGGTTCTGATGCACAAGGTGAATGTACGAAGGTGTATCAATGTAATACTGTGTAATATGTTTTCATCAGGTAAGTTTAATGCTTACATGTTAGGATGTGTAGCTGTGTAGGCATGATGCAATGTAGCTGGTATTACCACTGACTGATAGTGGTCTCCATAATGTATTCCATTTCTGTTGGATGTGTGTATGTGTCATCAGGAGTTTGGTCTGCTGCTGTGTCCTACAAGGGGTTTGGCACTGTGGTGACACATGTTGACTGTGTCATATCCTGGGGACAGCTGCACACAGGTAATAGGTTGGTATAATAATTACTGCATGTGCCACATGGCTGATAGGTCTGAGGGGTGTATACACGTGAGTGCATGGTGGCTGATGTCAGCAGCCCATCTACAGTGGACAATGCACAGTGTACTGGGTGGCACACACCACATGTTTTTGTATAACAGACAGACAGATGCTTTTGTGTTTATGCTATATATGCTATACACACAGATTACTGTACACATGAATGTACTGTATTTGTCAGTGAATACATTTTAGCCTATTTAATTCCACCAAGACATAATAGGCAAAACATCACAGCAGTACATGATCATTCTGCTACTATAATGTCATCAAAGATGGTACTGGCAGGTTATTTGTCCCCTTCTCATATTTACAGCATTCATGGCATTGGTAAACAGGTGTGCTGGTGTGTGTGCCACAGCTGTGCACTTTGGAGGTTGTGAGGTGGTGTACAGCTGCACATCGTGTGATGACTACCTAACCTGTTAACATACACTGTACAGTATTATAGAAGACTAAGCATTGGGATGCACACAACAATAACCTCAATGAGGGTGGCTGTGTCGACAAAATTAACATCCAACTATATATACCAACTCCAGTATCAATGTTCAGCTCTACAGTGGGAAAGAGGTCATGTACACATCTACCACTATTTTTGATGAAAATAATTCCCATTATAGGAGTCCTTTGAAATGTCATCATATGCTAGTCAGTTCATGGACAGAAGACCTTCTGTGACATTTATATTCAGTGAACTGAAGTAGATCCCTTCACATACACACACAGTTAGTTGCAACGCTGACAGTAGAACCCCTACCTAGGTACGTATTGATAATAATGTTTTTGGTGTAATTGCACATAACACACAACTGTAGGGTGAGGTGTGTCCTAAGTCTCTTCTTAGGTGAGGGACATCACCAGGCCTTGTACAGTATGGTAATGGGGGATGTACTGGGTGTTACTAGACAACATATAGTATGCCATACTGTCATAGACACATTGACAAACACATTACAGTCATAGACACATCTGACAGACCTGGGTTTACCAGTGCAAACTACCATGTCAGCGAGTCCATTCTTTTACAGATACCTTGTACACAGCACAGGCATTATTGTCCTGTATAATGTACTCAGTTACATGTATGGTTGATGATGACAGTGGACCTCATATAGTGGACCTTGGATCATGTGCTGGGGGTACCATGGTGTTACAACTGTATATCCAACAACTACACCACACATTGGGTATGTTGCTCACTGACACCCATGATAATACTCTGATGTACCCGCAATCACACATTGACCAGGACTGCAATACAAACCTATGTCTATCTCAACAGTCCTACTACAGGGATATGCATTTATTGCACATGCCACTGGGATAGTAGGGTGATTCTTTGTCATGGCTCTGTGAATGTCAGTGACATCACTATGCCTTACAGTGTATGCGAAGTTGCATTGTATTTGGATAATGTGGCCTCAGAATGGAAATATACACACTTGCACACATACACACACTTGCCAGGACTCAGAGGGTAATCCATGGCTATCTAGCCATTTGTACAATAGTGTTGTGCTGGTACTGCAAGCTCCAAGTAGCCGATAGGGTGATGAGTGTGACAAGGTACATATAAGGTGCAGTACAGCAGCAGCCATTTCTAACTATGCCAATGGGGGGTGCCGTGTGTGAGGAAGTCCTGGGGTATTATCAACTGCAGGTTTACAAACACACCAACACTTTTCTTATCAGCAATGCATAGTAACACATGTGTTGGTACTGGGGCCCATAGGTGCAGGTGTTCCTAGGTGTGTACCAGGATATTGTCCATGGATAGATGAGAAGAGTGGGGATGTGGGAACCGTGTTATCATGACACCTGACATTTGTCAGCAGGCCATTTATCAACTGATGCCACATGACTGATTCCTCAGGGTATTAGTTACATCAGGGGCTGCTCGTGCTATAGGACTGTGGGACTGCAGCCCTCCCACCTGTAAAATGGGTCCTCCACCTGTAGAATGCATAAAATAAAGTCCCCAGTCCCCCCACCATAGAACATATAAAAATAAAACAAAATCTCGGACTCCGCACATGCATGCTTACTTTCTGACTGCTGTGTTAGGCAGACCAGAACTCCAAACACGCATGCTCAGGCATTCCTGAGCTCCAGACTGCTCAGTTAGGCAGTCCAGACAGGGAAGGGAGTTAACTCCACCCTTCCAACCCAGAGATCTGTGTGGTGATGACCGCACAAACCGGAAGGTCACCGAACTGCATCGCCCGCAGATTGGACCAATAACAGGAGGCTCCAGCCTCCTCACATCTTGCAGGAAACTGAGACCACAGCATGCACAGGGTAGTATGGAGGACCGATCAGGCTGCTGAGTACAGGATAGCATTTCACACGGGCCAGTATGGAGGATCGATCAGGGAAACAGCGGGAGACCACAGCTGCAGAGCACAGGATCGCATTAGTCAGGCCAGTATGGAGGACAGATTAGGATCACATTTAGTGTGTTGCAGAGTACAGGATCACATGCATGGCAGACTGTTCTAGAGACAAGTAAGTGGTGATCACTGCAGTGTGTGTGTGTGTGTGTGTGTGTAAAATGCCCCAGTTGCGTCATGGTGGTGGGTAGACAATAAGGCTCAAACCCTGTACCTTGGGCCCAAGTGACAAGAGCCTGAATTCCCTACCCAGCACCATTTCTAAAACATTTGCAGATTTTTGCCTCATATTTGTTCTGTTCCTCATAAAATCTGTGGCTTCTGTATTTTTGTGACTTAAAACAGACAGTTGTGCAGTGGTCGCAGTGTAGCCTGATAGCTATGGGCTGTCTGGTTTGATTCTTGGCTGGGGTGTCTTCTGTGTGGAGTCTGCATGTCTTCACTGTGTTTGTTTGGGTTTGCTCTGGTGTCCTCAGTGGATATTTGTCCCTATTTTTTGGACTGTATTCCCCCATTATTGGCTTGTCTGTGTTGTTTGTGCCAAGATTGAGAGCTATGGTGAGAACTGAACTCACTGAATATGTTTGGGGGCTGTATTCTCCCATTATTGTCTTTGTTCAGGTGTTTTGTGCTAAGATGTTGAGAGCTATGGTGAGAACTGAATTCAATAAATGGTAGCGATTTAAGTTTCAGTCTTCCTTTCTTTTATAAAAATCGATGATTTGGCATAGTGGTATGTTCCTCTGGCTATTTTGCACATGGACCTGGGTTCAATACTTGGCAGTGAAATGTATGGTGGCAAAACTGCATTTTATTCTAGCAACTTTCCAATATTATACAAGCAATGTTTAAAATGTGTCCCTGGTTTTTGGGCCCTCCCCCACAAATAAATTTTGGCTTTGTCCAGATTTCTTGTGCTGCAAGGTTCAGAGGTATAGCTGAGTGTCGGGTAGATTTTACAAGGAGCTGAGAGCTGCAGAGGAACAAAAGTTTAGTGCTGCTTATACCACATATGCATACATTGGAAACAGCACAACAGGTAGTGTACTTGCTTTTGATGCAGAAGGCTGTGGGTTCTACTCCCACAGTAGGTAGATCCCTTGCTGATACTGTACTCTGTTGTAAAGGGGATGGATGCTACAGTCCTCTTTGGCAAAGATACCTAGTAACTATGAACCTGTTATCAGTTTGCCATCCATTCCCTATTGGGATATTACTAGCATTATAATTGTTTTAATGCAACATAAGCAATTTATTCCTTAAGGGCAACAGGCACTTTATTTGTAGCTGAAACAATGACATATAAAGTTGCTTGCTAGCAGTAACCTCTTCATTAGTTAACAGATTTCTTTAATGTGGAATTATTTAAATGGCTTTTACTTCTTCAGAGATTGTGCATACTTACTGATACTGGTGGACTGTTGAAGTTTGAGTAGACTTTTATGATGGAAATGTTCTGAATTGGGCAGTTTTGTCATTATTGGTGCATGCATTTTGTTTCACTGTTTACTGGAAAAATGTTCAAAACAATAAATTTAAAATGCCCTCTAACAACTGTACTGTATTGTACAAGGAATATAATTTAATACAGTCAGGAAGGTGTATCAAAGAGCATGTGTATGTTTCGTGTTCAAGGGGCCCATGATTTGAAAACAGCCCAAAATTAATCTTTATCTGCCACTGGCAAAATGTATTTTCTTTGAATATGGGTTTCAATGCTGTTTCAATGAATGTGAGTTTCAAGGGCAGAGAAGTTTTAATGCTAAGTCTATTTTCATTGTGAGACTGCATTGCTTTGTTTGTATCATCGCAGAAGTAAAGCAGTATGTGCATTAAAGTGTTTATGGCAAATGGGGCGAAATAACCAAGGAATGGGACATTGGAATGGCTGCAGGGGGTACGCTCCATTCTACCATGACTTTGTGAGGGGGGGGGGCAGCAGACTCAGACAGCCCCGGCTGAACTATACCTCTCAACTGTCCAGAATTTTGCAGAATGAATAGATTTTTGCTTCTTATTTTTGGTTTGTTCCTCATAAAATTTGTGGTTTTCTGCCAAATCATTTAGGAATGAAGTCACTAAATAATGACAGACATTGAGTTTCAGACGTCATAACCTTCAGAAAAATGCATGCTAAAGCAAGACCTGTTATTCTATCAGTGGTCTTAAGTTTATACCAGAGCAATATTTAGTACTGTTTGCATGTTCCCCCAATATAGTTGGCCTTGTCCAGAGTTCCTGCATTAAGAGGTTGAGAGGTACGTGCAAATAAATCGCTTTATAGAATTAGGAATATCCAAGCCTCTCAACTGTCCCCAATTTTTGGCTCAAAATGTTGCTCTCCCCCTAATAATCCCTCTGCCAAATGGCAATTTTGGAAGAAAATGTGGAGGGTTTAGAATTATAAATAACTGTAATGATTAGATTTATAGATTACTTTTATTTCAGAAATGCGTGTAGATGATCTTATTTTGTCAGCTGCTCAAGTTAACAGTACTAATTTTAAAAAGGTGTCCCTTCTATGACAGGTTCCCAGATGTATTGTGTGGCAATTTTATATTTTTGCATAACATGTTTGGTCTGTTTTTCATAAAATTGTGGTTTTCTGGCAAATTAGTAGCAAATCATTAAAGACTGAAGTTAAAAAATAATGGCAGACATTTGAGTTTCAGATTTCATACCTTTAACAATTCATGTTAATGCAAGACCTACTACTATTCTATTATCTTTCTAAGTTTATAAGAGCAATATTTAAACATTGTCTTTATTTTTGGGCCTGTGTCCCACTTCTATATATGGCTTTGTCCAGATTTCTTGCTCTGAGGTTGAGAGGTATGAGTGTCAGAGCCATCACCGTTGGCTAGAAACATTTCAAACTGTGACCTATTTGTTGCACCCCACTCCCCATTGTAGTGGCTCTGGATGTGTCCAAGCAAGGCAAGGAGCAGTTATGCAGTGTAAGTGTGCAGAGTATTCCCCCATCCAAGGTAGACCGCAAGTATGACTATGGCTTTTCATCTGTCCTTGATTTTGCAGAAGGTTCTGGTTTTCTGTCATATTTTTATACTGTTGATTTATGATTTTTATTATTCAGAAAATGCATGCTGTTGCAGTGCCCTATTGCTCTGTATTAAAGTAGCAATGCTTTATTGACCATCAGGTAAGCTTGTTGGAGACTGTAAGATGCAAGTAAGCTTTAATAAGCATACTGTTAAAGAATTACCAACATTGAAAGCCTTTTCATTGTTGCCATGCAGAGAATATTTACATAACTAGATAACGTATAAGCCTTAGGTATTGAAATGCATATGACAGTATTTGAAATAAAGGACAGGATTACAGTATTTGCAGAAGCTCATTACATTTGTTGGAGACTTGCAGTTATATTTGCAGGCTTTACCCATAAACTAAACAGAATGCCAATTTATCATGCATGGTCCATCACTTGTGCAGTAATCCTTTAAGCAATTTATCTTGAGCTTGTTTCTTGTTCGCTGTTCATTTTTTACTTTGATCATGTGTTCCCCATGAAACAAGTAGATAGCTGCTGTCAGGCAGCAGGTCTTTTTTGGATAAGAAACATTTTTACAAGTGGGGGTATCACGTAAACTAAACAGAATGCCAATCTATCATGTGCGGTCCATAACTTGTGCAGTAATCCTTTAAGCAATTTATCTTGAGCTTGTTTCTTGTTCGCTGTTCATTTTTTACTTTGATCATGTGTTCCTCATGAAACAAGTAGATAGCTGCTGTCAGGCAGCAGGTCTTTTTTGGATAAGAAACATTTTTACAAGTGGGGGTATCACAGAGATTGCTACTTTCAGCATGTTACTTGGTAATTTTATAAAGCTGAATATAAATTATAATTAGAACTGCAGTGCAAGGAGAAGTGGTTTGAGCTGAGTGCTGCTTGTTTTATTTTATACTTGATTTTGACTGGCATTCCAGTAATGTATTTAAAAAGCAATTTATTTTTTCATGCCTCACAACCTTTGTGTTTCCATGCATTGAAATTTTTTTCTTCTACACTTCATTTTGTCTTGATTGGACTCTCGTAATGAAGGTTTGGCACCCAGGGCAGCGTATTTAATTAAAGTTCCAGTTGTTGTGGTTTTAAGCATAGCTCCACCTCTTTCTAGTTGGTCACACCCCTTCCCGTTGGCCCCACCCATTCAGCTGTCTCCTGCAGCCCCCCTTTAATTTTAAGCCACCAGCCGCCAACAGGCACAAAAAGTTATATGGACTGTTTACAAATTAGGCTTGTATTAACTCATTCTCTCCAATGGAGCTCTTGGAGTTTGCACTGTAACTTCCAATGGACAGAGCCTAGGCATTTTCATATAAGAAAATTATGTCCTCACATTTCAAACAAATGTTCTGTGGAATCATAGAAGTTTCTAAATCAGTGCAAATACAAACTGTTCAGCACAAACTATTTTTATAGAGGTAGCATTTTTTTAAGTTCTAGATCTTGAACTGTATTTTATGTCACAGTAAACACAGTAACTATTGTTTGTAATATTTTTGTAAAGAACTTAACAATACCTCAGCAATCTCGCATTACACACATATATCTGGAAACTTTTTTACGAGGCTAAGCAGTTTTGTCTGTGCTACTTTGCTGTCAAGATGTTTAGAAAAAAACATGACATTTCTGACAATATAAATAAATATTATATGAAGAATCAAAATCTATTCATCTGCACTAGACAGAAGTCAAATATCAGTGCAGTTTGTTTGCCATTCTGTAAGCTTTGAGGTGAAATCTTTTAATATTCTGTATTTACTCTGGTTTTCGAACTATTAGTGCAAAGATGAACAATCAATATTTGATGCCTAGAGGTGTCAGTAGGATGTAACTGGAGAGACACCTAGAGATGTCTCTTGGTTGTAATTAGTTAACCAGCTTAAGTTAGGCAGCATGTTACTACTGCATAAGTACACTGCATATTCGTGTTGCTCTGATCTACTGCATATGGTGAGACCTATCCAGTTAACTACTTTTGTTCCACATTGTTGCTGCTCATTAATTGTGTTAGAGCTGAGTAGGTATGAGTGCTCTGTACCACACTGTCATGGATATTAAAGTATACTGAGTATTTCTTAGTTTGCACAATGGTACTTCACACAAAAGCCTTGCATAGCTGGGCAGAACATCAGTATGAATTCCAGCCTTTATCACCTTATAAGGAATAATTACAAGTCACTGCATTTTAATGACTTTTAAATTGCTTTCAACAAAATTGCCTTACCATCGGACTCAGAAAGTATCCCACCACAGGTGCAAAGAAATGTGGCCAAAGAGACTGTTTCCATGATCATGAAAAATGTGACTCAGAAAAACATTAGCCACAATGAGGAAAGACTGCATTATTGGGTAAGCTGCATACCTTTAAACTGCATGACGTTACCACTAGTGCTAATCAGTACTTTGCTGTGATAAGCATCACTCTTGTCTCTGTCCATGCATCATGTTGGTATAGGCACTCCCCACTCATTCAGTATCTCTCTCACACACACACACGCACACACGCACACACGCACACACACACACACACACACACACACACACACACACACACACACACACACACACACACACAAACATACATTCACATACACACATACACATTCAAATACACACACTCCAACACACACACACATACAGATTCAAATACTCACACTCCAACACACACACACACACACACACACACACACACACACACACACACACACACACACACACACACAAACACACACACACAAACATAAACACATTCACACACACACATACACATTCAAATATGCACACTCCAACACACACGCACACACACACATACAGATTCAAATACTCACACTCCAACACACACACACACACACACACACACACACACACACACACACACACACACACACACACACACACACACACACACACACAAACACACACACACTCTGTCAAGCACATTCTAAGTTGACAAAACATCCCTACTGTAGGATCTGATTTTTCCCTTTTCCTTCATAAATCATTAATGATGCCAGACATTAGAGATTCATGATTATTATTTAAAAAATACATTGTAATTCTACAGATGTTGCTCTATTGATGTTTTAAGTGCCTTGTAGTAATATTGGAAATATCCCTCTGATGTCATCTGCTATTCCTGAGAATAACAGTAAGGAGTGCTCAGTAGCCAAAGTAGTCGGAATGCCTTAACGCAGTTTTATTGAAATACAAAATAAATAGCGTTTTCGCTACTGCATACATGTAGCTTCCTCAGAGGCTAAAAACACAGAAAAGGCGCCAACCAGTTTTTATACTATAGGCTGCCTAATTAAAATCAGCTATTATTCGTGAAACATCACTTCCTTAAGGTTACAGGATATTTTCTTAAACAAACAATCCTAAAAAGTCTATCCTAAAAAAATTTTTAACAATTATCAACAATAATATATCCTGTCCTTATGTTAATGAAAAATGCTTAAAAATAAATGCATTTATAATAAAATAACATATTTTGTGTAGTACAAAATACTGTATTTTGTGTAAAAATGTTAAAATACTTTCTTTAAAAGACTAGTTTAACAAATATGACAAGTATATATACACACACACACCAGGTTAAACATTCTGATCACATCCAATTAATGAGTGAATTCATATTACAATTCTAATTGGTCAGCGTAAATAAGCCTTATATTTTAACACAGGGGCTATGTTACAGCTTTTGTTTAAACCTGGCATATTGAAGGCATCCAATTTAAGCTGCCAATGTAATTCCAAAATTTCTAATAGTAAGGAAGTAGGTCCTCCCCTAATGGATTTCTGTTTACAGTCAATGCCCATAAAAACAAAGCTGTGTCCATGGTTGGATTCCACATGTTTGGCAAGCGCATTCTCAATTTGTTTGTTTCTAATAGCATATATATGCTGATATATGCGCTCTCTGAATTTTCTATCAGTCTTTCCGACATAAAATGCCGGACAGCATACACAGAGAGCAACATATATAACAGATTTTGTGTCACAGTTTATTTTATAGTTAATCCAATATTTTCTTTGGCCTATACTAAAAGAACTACCCGATTTCACAACATGGCACCAATTGCAAGACCCACAAGTGAAACACCCTTTTGTTTTTTGGAGAACCTGGTTTAATGCATTTGTTTGTAACAATTCTTTAATATTGCTACCTCTCCTAAATGTAACTCTTGGTCTATTGCCTAATTTCTCAACTAAGAAGGAATTATTAGTAATAAAGTACCAATTCTTGGCAATTATATCTGATAGTTCTTTAGAGTTCAAATTGAAGACAGTGGAGAAAGACAGAGAAAAGTCACACCTAGGTTCCTCGATCACAGTACCAGGACTAAGTCCTGTGCCTGTCATTTCTATTACAACACCTTGTTCACTTAGAGTTCTATTACAGTCACTAAGTATTAAAGGGCAAATAATTCCATTCCTTCTCTTATTGGAAACTTCTAGAGTTATTTCCTCTATCATTGAAGGTGGATAACCTCTATCCAGGAAAAAATCAGTGAGGGTGGTACATTCTTCCTCAAAATCTTTGAGTTCACTACACATTCTAACCGCCCTAACCAGTTGACCTTTGATGATTGCTTTTTTTAATTTATGTGGGTGGGCACTTGTGTAGTGTAAGAATGAATTGATGTAAGTATCCTTACGAAAAATAGATGAAATAAATCTATGATTCCTTATATCCTTTTTCAATTTCACATCCAAGTAGTCCATCTCACAGGTATCAAACTTGGAAGTAAACCTAAGGAATGCTGTTGTATCGTTAAAGTAATCTATCAAAAGACGTGCCTCATTTTCATTGCCCTTGAACAAAATGAAAATGTCGTCAAGGAATCTAGTGTAGTGGCATATTCTGTCCTTCCATAATGAGTGGTTCAGGACAAATTTCCTCTCCCAGTGTGCCATAAACAGGTTCGCCACTATGGCACCACATGGAGAGCCCATGGCAACGCCTTGTTTCTGAATGTAATAGTCTTTTCCAAAAACAAAAAAATTAGAGGATAGAACTATGTCTAAAAGTTCCGTAATGTTATTGATCTCCTCTTTTGGAGCCTTTAGTTCAGTCAGCAACAGTTCCAACCACTCAATAGCCTCCAAATGTGGTATTGAAGTGTATAAGTCGACGACGTCGACTGTCAGGAAATTGTACTCACTGTCAAATTGGATGTTATTAATACTTCCTAAAAAACTCCATGAGTCTTTACATATACTTGGAATGCATTCCAAGTATTTATTTAACAAAAAATCTATGTACTTGGCTGCTGGGTATGAAATAGAGGACCTTCCATCGACCAGAGCCCTCATCGGTGGGTCCCCAAGGTTCTTATGAATCTTGGGTATACCAAACATGACGGGCGTCCTTGGTTGAGTAATGTTAATGTATTCATAAGTTTTGTGGTCTATTCTTCCTTCGATGAATAGGTCCCTAAAATAACCCTTTGTCCTCTGTACACTAATATTCATTTCATTGAGGGATGAATGGTTGTATGCAGATGTATCCAAAATTGTTGACATTTTTTCATTGTACAACCCATATTCAAAGACAACAAGCCCCCCTCCTTTGTCTGGTTTCATAACCCTGACACAGGATTCTTTAAGTTGATTAAGGGCCTGCAGCTGGTCTTTTGAGATGTTAAAAATACTTTTCGTAACCCCCTTTCTTTTATCTAAATGTCTAATATCTAGTTCACATGCATTTTCGAAGATACGTAGACCTACATGTAAAGGGGGATTAAAAATGCTCGGAAGTTTTAAAGCACCTCTATCTTCTTTATTAGTGTTATTAAATAGGAGCTTTAAATTAAGCTTCCTCACAAAGCATTTAAGGTCGATAAGTACTTTAACTACATCAAATTGTTTTGATGGGACAAAGTTGTACCCTAAGGAAAGCAGTTCGACCAATTCTGGTTCCAAAACAAGTGATGAAAAATTATAGATAGTGAAGTCACCTTTCTTATTCTTCACAATATTGGGGTAGTTAGAAGTATCTAAAGGAAATATCTGGGCATTTAGTTCTTCCACTTCTTGTTCTTTTTCCTCCCCTGCTCTTGGTTCGGGGCTTTCCCTAAAAAATGCTGGTTATCATTTTTCAAATGAGCAACATTTGTAGGTTGCGTCTCTTGCCCTCCTGTTTTGTTCTTATTCCTATTGCTTCTTCTAACTACATTCCAGTTGTTAGTAGAATTTATAGGTTCCCCTTCTTCCAATTCTTCAATATCCTCTCTTTGGTTCCTATCATGCCCAGAAGCCCGGCTAACTTCATCAGTGACAAAATTAGCTAATTTGGGATAGGCTGTATTGGAAGAATAAACTTGTCTGTCCCTGAACAGCTTTCTAGACTTTTGGTTTTTCAACTTTCCCATATAAGTATCAATACTTGCAAAAATATGTTCGTAGTCAAATTTGAATTTTTCAAAATAGACATACATTCTGATTTCCTCATCAATATGATTAATTTCTGCACTCAAGATATCAATATGTGCTAAATAATATTTAACAATCAACTCTAAAAGGTCTAAACCTTGTTTCTGAAACAGACCCTTTAAGTCAGTAAGAAAAGCGTTGTCCATAATAAGCCCTGAGGGTGTGAAGTTGTTCCTCAAACCCTTAGGAACCAAATTCTCAGAAATACACTGTTTAAAGTAAGCAACCTCCAATTGTAGCTTACGTACCTTTAAAGTTTTATTGTCAAGAATTTTTAACTTTCCAGAAATGTCAAAATTATCCTCTTTAGAACACACTGAAGCCTGCACCGGCGGTCCATCATGTACAGGTTGCAAAAAAGAAAAAAAGTCACCTGTGTTGCTTATCCAGTCAGCAGCTGATGAAACGCCAATAAGTGCCTTTTCTTGTATCGGCCGGTTGATCAAACACGAGTCCCCTCCTGGAGTTCCTGTAGAAACGTTCATTGAAGCCTGTTGTGTCCTTTGTTTCTGCCCTGGTGGTATAGAATCCTCCCCAGAACTGTTGTCACGGCAGTTCTGCGTTGGCGTCGATAAATCTACAATGGTTGCCAAAGAATGTACTGGGTGAACAGCTGTAAGAGGAACAGTATTGGACCCAACAGTCCCCTCACAAGCTGTAACTGTAACACAACTATTCGTTTGAGTAGACCGGATTCCTCCACGAATATCCGGAAGCGCAAGGGTAGCAAAGCCACTCCCCCTTTCAATGTTAGTAAGCCTGGAGTTAAACACATCCAACCTTTGCGATATGCTTGCTAGTAGGGAAGCAATGTCTGTGTTTTCGGGAGGGCTAGTCCCGAATAAGTTAGGACTAGGTGGACTAGTCAAGCACTCAGATGCCATCACAAGCAAATAAGCCAGTAAAAAACAAACTTTAGAATAACAGTAAGGAGTGCTCAGTAGCCAAAGTAGTCGGAATGCCTTAACGCAGTTTTATTGAAATACAAAATAAATAGCGTTTTCGCTACTGCATACATGTAGCTTCCTCAGAGGCTAAAAACAATAATAATATTGGAAATATCCCTCTGATGTCATCTGCTATTCCTGTTAGCTTTGTCTGCAGGTCTTGAGTACAGGTATAGCAACAGTACCTCCCAAAAGGACACCCCTCATCCCTCTCAAATGTTGATTTTATGGAAGATCCCTGGTTGTGTTTTATTCCTGCCCTGTACCTCATTACTGACAGAATCTTACAGTCAGTCAATAATAGCAGATATTAGAGTATCATACTTTTTATTGTTCAGAAAAGAAAACACCCTCAAGTAACAGCTGTTTTTTAGCACAATGGAATAAAAGGTGTGTAGTGAATGAAGGGTACAGAATTTGAACTTCTTTTTTTCCTTCCTGTTAAGAAAATTATAATAATATTTGGAGGCAATCACCGGTACCTAGTGTTAGTGCCAAAAATTAGTTCTCACTAGTTGACAAGTTACAATATGTTTCAAAACTTCAATGTTCAATGATTTTTTCCCTCCTTTCTTATTTTAATAGTGAATTAGGGCCTGGTGTCCTGAGTTTCTTTCAGCTGTCTTAACCTGCTTGCGCTACAAAACCAATGTTCTATTAACTTTTACAGACTTAGTGAACTATTTAATAACCCTGGTGCCTAGTGTCCCCTCCCCATACTTCTTTTGTGCTGCAAAACTGTTATTCTTCTCACTCTTTAATTGCCTAACCCATTCTTCTTTTGTGCTGTAAATCTCTTGTTCTGTTCCCTTTCTATGTGAGTGTGGAGTAATAATAACATTTTCCTTGCATGTAGTATTCACTCTTATTACTGGATATGCTCATGAGTCTAGGTGAGTTCAGAGACTGAGATCCAAACACACACACACACACACACACACACACACACACACACACACACACACACACACACACACACACACAAAATCACACACACACGCACACACACACACACACACACACACACACACACACACACACACACACACACACACACACACACAATCACATACATACACACGCAAAAATGGCAACCACCTCAGGTGAAGATGTTAGGGCAGGGTCATTAGGTCCTTTTTTTCTTCTCAGGTTTGTTACTCTTGTAGATGTGATGGCAAGATGTGATGAGATGAGCTGGCTGTCCTCCTTATTTGAGTGGATCACCAGAATGGCTAATGGAATTTTTATTTTTCAGCTGAGCTAGCTACAGCTTTGCACACACACACACACACACACACACACACACACACACACACACACACACACACACACACACACACACACACACAGACACACAGCGGCTAAGTCCACTTATATTTTTGCAAATAATTACACACGCATACACATGCATACATACCCCTCACCCAACCTGCCGACTAAACTCCTTGACACTTACTTCTAATGCTATCTGTCCTTTGGAAGTAATGGGTGAATATGAACTTTTAACTGACCTAATTAAGTTGATTGCCTGAACTCACTTACTCAGCTAAGTGAGTCTCTGAATCTCTCAACTGTGTAAATACCATACCACATGCATTTCTGGGGGAGAGGTCATGCCTAATTAATATAGGCCACTCTCCCAGAATGCCTTTTTTAACATTTGCAGTAGACCACAGAGACAGCTCAACCACAGTGCTACACCTTCGAGGTAAAGCACTATGGAAGGGCTGGGTCTGAGTTGGAAGCTGTTACTGCCAATGGATTAAAACGGATTTACCACTCACAGTAACCTTTCTAAATCCCAGGCTTAGTTCATTCAAATAAAACTAACTTACAGTGTATGTCAAGCTAACTTACAGATAGCCTCTAACCCGTCCTGTAAGCTATGTCTTGGTTATGAAGGCCTGTAATATAAACAGAAAGTAAGGGTTTGTGCACAAATAAAAGTGTATAATAGTTTCACCCATGGAACTGACAGATTAACTACAAATACAATTTGTGAACCAAGAAATGTACTCATACATTAGCTATACTATAGAAAAGCTGATGAGCAGTACCCTAAAATGGAGTAATTTATCTAGTTTTAAGTTAAAATCATCAAAGCTCTTGGTAAAAAACCCTAAGCTGTAGGAAAATGAGAGAATCACTCTACTATTGTAAGCCAGCTCAGTCCTTCTTGTTACCCTCATTGATGCAAATATGCATTGCACATCAGATGTGACAACACTGCTCATGGCTGTTTACACAGAGAAATACATATATGGAGTTGGAAACACAGAAAATATTGGGACACCTATGACCACAAATTAATAACCAAAATATAGTAAACAAAAACAAAATGGTTAAAATGCTCCTAAAAATCAATTGTACCAAGTTGCTGAGCTGGTCACTACACATGCTATCACTTAGTAAAATAATTATACTTGGGGTGTGTTAAACTGGTTAATCTACTATAGGGGTAATTCAAAGAAACTAACTTTCATCTTATGCTAAAAAAAAAAAATGACAGTTGCTAAGGTATTTCATGAAGTAGCATGCATTCAGTTGAGACCATGAGAATTCTGCCAAGCTAAGACGCAATAAAACAGGGCTGGTTGTAATTCTGTAGAAAACCCCCAGCCTACTTGTAGAAAATGGTACAGAAGTTTTTATTTCAAATCAGCAATTGTCTAAGGATGGAGCATTCAATATAAATAGCCCGTGTATGTCAAGCCATGTGTTTCTTACAATGAAACACAAATGAAAATTGCACATATATTATTGGTCATGCCCAGGAGTTAACTGCTTCATAACAGCAGTAAATCTTAGGTCCATCAATTATAGCACCATTCACAGTGTTCCTCACCCAGCTTTCTTTTATTAATCAAATCTGATACAAAACCCTTGAATGTTATGAAGCTGAATCTCAGTAAGAACATTTATGCATGCCTACTCAGGACATGATGAAGATTTAACTATGTTTTCTGCAGACTCAACTTATGCCTACCTTTGATAGACACTAATAGTTACTTAGTAGTTACTACATCAGGCTAAGTTGTGAGATACAAAGATAGAGAAATGTTGCTCCTACAGTAAAGCGGTACTCACAAATGACTGAAAGCCATACTGTTAAACAAATTATACTCCATATTACTTTTAAGTTCATAATGGTATTCTTGTAGCAAACATTACTCCATAACCGGTGATTCATGATATTTACAACTTTATATATCAACCCTATGTTGAGTCTTAGTCTTTGATGTCTTGAAGAGTTTATCACACCAAATACAATAGTCACTGTCCTGATATAACTTCATATTGCTTTCAGTAGCAGCATCTGAAATAGGAGGTACTAGTTCAACTGAACTGTTGCTAGATTGCAGATTATTGGAATCTGCAAAGTTGTTATCAGAACCTGCTGACCTCATATTATCTAGCACACCACTCAGTTGTTGGTGTTTATGCATAATGCTATGATTTTTGCCCTCATATTTAAGCTTGCAACTCTTAGATGTACTGATATTCCTTGTAAAATTAGACCCATTTAAGGGAATATTTATTAAGTAACTGAGCTAGGCATATACAAACTTTATCTAGCAATCTGATGTCTGTTCAGTCTTCATCAACCTGTGGGGTTACAGTTCCATCTTCAGAACCAACTTGGACATTAACAAGCTAAAGCTTCCAAACTAGAGCTCTTTCTATCCTACCCATTATTCTATGCTCCCCCCAGATACCTCAGATCTTGTTTGCCACACATGAACAATGAATCATGAGTCCTTTCTAAGTTCCTCAATGGGCATATATTTTCCTAAAGTTTGTGGTAATGTGAGTTGGCCTTTGGCCTGTTTTTACTTTTGCTTCCTACACTTCTATTCAACTCTATATTAGTAAAAAAAAAAATACAAATCTTAGCTTTAGTTTTTATATCTTGCAGCATGTGTTATTTCCATGGTTTCCTTCTTCTCCATCTTCTCTTCTTTCCTTTTTTCTTTCCACTATATTAGAGATCTGATAACCCCATAAGTTTTAAGAAATTCATTCCCTGTGGGCACAAGATCCCTGTCTCTGATGTCCACAAGGAGTGTGTTTGATGTTTGGGGCAGGTACATCTTGAAGTGGCATGCTCTATCTGCAAGGGCTTCCTCCCTCAAGCTCTTGCTGATAGAAGGAATACGTTGGTTGGTTTTGAAAGGGCTTATGCCACCTCCCTCCCCAGCTAACCCTTCTGTCTCAGTGGCTCAAATCCCCTCCAAGAGCTATGGAGCAGAGCCCTTCAGTTCTGACTTCTGCACCTACCCCTCTGCTCCATGCCCTGTTGTCACCTCAGGGCCAGAGCATTTGGTGTTGAGTACATCCCCTTGGGATGTCTCACCTAGACCTCATTCCAGACTTTCCTCTGTCGCCTCTTCCATCAAGTCTTCTCAGAGCTTGTCAGAGAACAAGGTGGACAGATTGATGATGAAACTTCTCCGCATGCAGATACAGAATGGGGTCATTCCGGCTGCATCCCAAATGGGAACTGCAAGTAGACCATACCCCTGAAAAATAATATCTCCTTCTCCGATCTGGCCTGCTGCTTTGTAGCTTCCAGATCCATTGGTCCCAGGGGCTGAGATGTCATGTCTGAAAGTTATCTCAACTTAGGGTCTGACTGCTTCCCTGACTCGCTCAGTGCTGACTACTTTGAGGCCTAGCGCATTTTGGAGCCAAAGCCTCGATGTCGAGTCTGGGTGGGGGATGACTCCAACTCTAAAGTTCTCAGAGCTGTCTCTTCCCCTTAGAGCGGAGAGCTGCTGGAGACTGGGAATGGTCTGCTTCTGATCTTTCAGGGCAGGGAAGGCTCCCTCGGGACTCCCAGAGTCCCTCAACCTTTGATGTGGTGGAGAGGCTCCTCTCCATTCCTAGGAGGTCCCTGGCTTCTACCATAGTGGATCCTCCCCTTCCCCTTCTGGGCTCTGCATTAGAGACTTCATTTTGGCCACAGGAGCAGCCAGCCCCTAAGGGCCTCCAGTCTCTTCCACCTGTAGAAGCCCAAGTTTCTTCCAACACCTCCCTGGAACACCCCAATAAAGAGGCCTCTCAGAAGAAAAGGTGCAAAAGGAGACATCAAGATTTCCCAGAAGAATCTATTACAACAGACACTGACTTTGATGACGGGAAGGGGTCTCCTATATCTCCACCTGATGTTTCCTTTGGAGACATTTTGGAAATCCTTCATCAGAGAGGTGGCTGGTCATCCTCAAACCCCACCCTGTATGAGTCAGTGTTCCCGGAGGCCTCCAGGACCAGCCTATCTACATCCTGGGTCCCACCCACCCACCACAGACCCCCTAATGGACCTGGTGTCTTTAAAGGCATGAAAGGAACCAGATGCTGTAGAGCTGATCTCTAAAAGAGCTGACAAAATCCTTAGTGCCCCTCAGGATAGACCCCACTGGATGGAGGGCATTCCAGTAGATGCCATGGTGATTGCTGCAGCCACCAAGAAAGAGCTTGCCAGGAAAGCTCTACTTTCCATTCCCCTAAAAGTTAGTCAAGGGCTATGGACATATTTGGAAAAAAGAGTTTATACTTTTTCCACCATCGCCCTCAAAACATTGAACTATCTTTCCCACTTTGTGATGGCTACAGAGGGACTTGCTTAAGGAAGTCTCTAGCTCCAACCCTGAGTCCATGACATCAGAGAAGCAAAACTCTTTCTCCTTCTGTATGGCCCCTCTGCAGTCCATTTCTAATGCATCCATGAATTTCATCTCTTATGTAGTAGAAGGTACCTCTAGGGCAGCCAGTTCTGGCATTGCCATTCAGCGTCATGCCTGGATGCAGCTGTACGACTTTGCCGGACCCTTTAAGGCATCATTCATCAATGCCCCCTTTAACAATTCCTCCTTCTTTGGACTGGCAGTACAAGACACAGTCTGCTGCAGGAAAAAAGCACAGAAAGACCTTGTCTTCCATCGGGATCCACTTCTCTACCTGCAAAAGTCCTTTTCCAGGAACTAGCATAGGGGAAAGAAGTGGTGGTTCAGAAAGTCCTGGGGTCCATTCCAGGATGCTCAGGAAGATTTTTTCCATGTGGGGCAGGGAATAATTCAAGTGGTAGATGCCACCTACATGGCAGAGGAGGTCTGCAAAATCAAGGATCTTGAGATATTTCTTCGGAGAGACCCTTGCAGCATCCTTGAAGAGTTGCCTGACTGTCCCTCTCTGAAGGCAGTTGGGTGACATTGTTCCATGTGCCTAGAAGCCTGGTTAGCTACCACATATGACCAATGGGTGCAAGGAATCCAGAGGTTACTCCTTTCCCTTTTTAAACCTCCCCAAACCAAAACAAACCCTCCCTGATGTACCACCCAATCAGAGGGAGGGAACAACTTTAGAAATCACAAAGTTGTTTCAAAAAGGAGTAAGCCAGGAGGTGCCTTCAGACCAACATGGAAGATGAATATACTTCTGTTTCTTTTTAGTTCCAAAGAAAGCAGGAACCTCTGGCCCATACTGGACCTAACTTATCTGAACAAATCAGTGAATCACATGAAGTTCAGGATGGTCACGGTTCAATACATCCTTACTTTTCTACAGATAGACAACTGGATGTGCTCGATAGACCTGAAGGATGCATGCTATCATATCAAAATGAACATGTGCTGCAGAAAGTACCTTCATTTCAGGCCAGCCACTACCAATTCCAAGTGCTTTCATTTGGTCTCACCACAGCCCCCAGGATGTTCACCAAATGCATGACAGTAATTGCACCTCATCTCAGACTGCAGGGATTCCACATGTTTCCTTATCTGGATGACTGTCTACTTGCCACACCAACCAGGCATCTACTGGTTTAAGCCAGGGACTTTCTCCTGCAATTGGCCCCAAACTTAGGGATCACTATAAATCTTCAGAAGTCGCAATTGCAACCAGACCAAACCATAGATTTTATAGGAGCTCATTTAGACACAAACAAAACCCTAGCTTATCTCTTGATAGACAGGATTCATTCACTCAGATATAGCTATTCCAACCCCTCCAGCAAACCCCGTTTTCAGTACTTTGGGCTCTGTGGCCACAACAATAATTTTACTACTGACAGCTTGTTTACACATGAGAATTCTTCAGTGGACATTGTCAGTTCAATGGTGCCTCCTGCACCAACCCCTGAACCATCCTATAAGATTGTCATGGGTGCGCAGAAATTCACTGTTGTGGTGGCTTCATGACCCAGAAGTCACACAAGGTTGACCATTCATTCTCCCATTCCCATCTACACACTGACCACTGTTGTTTCCCAGCTGGGGTGGGGGGCATTACCTGGGATGGACAGTTCAAGGCACGTGGAATCTCCAGGAGACCAACCTGCATATCAACATTCTAGAGATGAGGATGGTGCTTCTAGAGTTACAAGCACTCCACTCCCTTATTCCTCTAGGGACAATTGCTATTCAGACCAACAACATGTCAGTTGTGTGGTACATCAATAAATAAGGTGGGACCAGGTCTTACCCCCTTATGTTGAGAAGCAATGAGAGTGTGGCAATGGGCTCTGCCTACAATCACTTTCTAATCACAATGCACATTCCATGGGAGCACAGCATACTGGCAGACAGACTCAGCAGAGTTTTATTGATGCCCCATGAGTGGTCTTTGAATCGGTCAGTGGCAAACAAGAGTTTCCTAAAATGGGGTCAACTTGCTGCAACCTCTTTGCTTCTCCCCTCAACAACAAATGCAGCAGGTACATTGTACTGATTCCCTCCACTGGGACAATCACCAAGAGATGCTCTAGTCCATGCCTGGCCCCTAGTCTACTTTATGCATTCCCAACTGTTCCACTAATCCCCAAATTTCTTCAGAAAGCAGGCAGGTTGAAGAGCAAAGTAATCCTCATTACTTCTTTCACCTTCTTGTGTTCTCATCTGATTCAACCAACTTGGACACTGGAACCTTTTACAGATCTCCTGTCTCACCCCTCAGGGAAACCCCATCTGGATCTCCACAACATGAAAGTAACCACATGGTTTCTCCTATTCCAATGATGGCTAGACATTCCAGGCTTTCTTCCCTAGTTTAGAAGATTTGAATTCTACTCATAAGACCTCTACAAGGAAAATTTATAAAAGTAAGTGAAAAATTATTTCCATATGGGCTCAACAGCATGACATTGACCTGCTCACAGTGCCCTTTCTGGCAGTGTTGGACTTCTTAGCTGGTCCGTTTCATTTCGGGGTCAGTTTTTCTACTGGCATAGTTCAGTTGGCAGCCATCTCTAATTTCCATATTGGAGAAAATTCTGGATCCTTAACTTCTTCTAGACTATGCAAAGCTTTTCTTAGAGGTGCGTTTCTACTTCGTTCACCTATAAAAGACCATACCCCTCTGTGGGACCTTACTATGGTTCTCCAAGCATTGGTCTTACCCTCCTTTGAACTGGCTGCAAAGGTAGATTTGAAAATTTTCTCCTGGAAAATAACCCTTTTAGTGGCCAGTACTTCTGCCAAAAGCGTTTCTGAGCTTCAAGCCTTATCGTCCAAATCCCCCTACTTTATCGTTCATAAAGAAAAAGTTACCCTACATACTAATCCTTCTTTCTTACCCAAAGTTGCTACAGAAAACACTATTAATCAATCCATCAGCTTTCCTGTATTCTTCCCAGATTTTCAGAATAAGGGAGAATATATGCTGCACCTCTTAAACATTCATAGAGAATTGCACTTCTAAGTGGATAGAACAATCTTTTTCAGAAAATCTGACCAACTGTTTGTGGTTTTCTGAGATTCCAAAAAAGGGAAAGCAGTTGTCAAAGCTGATAGCTTTAGATGGTTGTGGGACTTTATCTCTTATATATACTCTTCTAAGAATGTTCACTTACCTAAACAAGTGAAAGCTCATAAGCTCATTCCATAATGTCCATATCCACATCTCAGGCCTTTTGGTCTAAGGTCTCTTTGGAAGAAATTTGTGCAGCTGCTTCATGGGAAATTCTCACACTTTTATTTTGCATTACAAACTTGATATCGTCTCCAGGATAGTGCTGCTTTTGGCTTGGCAGTGCTCTGGAATATTCTTCCATGAAGGCCAGCCAGATCTATGTTGCTGGGGACTCTGTCCTACAGGTTGATAAAGACTGAAGACAACTACAGATAAAGAAGTTATTTACTCACCATAGCATTCCATCTGCGTTGTCTGCTTCAGTCTTCATTAACCTTCCCTCCCTTTATCCTCCTTTCCTTGTATCTGAAAGACCTGATGGATAGTGTTAGGAATCATTGTTCCTGTTTGAGCTCATGAGCATACTTTAAGCTTTCTATTTTAGAAATATGTACTCTCTCTTCTAAGAGAATTGGCAGCAAACTTGATCTGAGTTATCTGGGGAGAGCGAGGCACAATGGGCAGGCTAGGAAGAGCTCTAGTTCAGAAGCTTTAGCTTGCTAATGGCCAAGTTGGTTAAGAAGACAGAATTGTAACCCCAGAGGCTGATGAAGACTTGAAGCAGACAACATAGATGGAACATTATGGTGAGTACATAACTTCTTTTTCATTACATGATTAAATTCTTGAACTCCTTCTATTATAAAAAAATTGGAAAGCGCTGCTGTTTCTAACCTTCTGTTTTGATTTTTAAAGGCCAGTGATGTGATGTCCAATATTCTGGCAGTGGTACAGTGGTTAAGGATACAAGCTGTAGTCACTACATGGTAGGGTTTGATTCCCTTAGTCCTTGCTTTCAAACTGTGTGACTTTAAGCATGTCAGTTAACCAAACATTGCTATTGGATCATCCCTGAAAAGATTCAAAGATTTGGTGGTATGTTGTCTATGTTGTGTCTTACTGGTACATCTCACCCAGTGTTTCAGGTGACAATGGCTAGCTCATCGTTAAATATAACAAGCCAACTACTTGTCAAATGCCCTTGATGTGGAGTCTTGAGTAAACGTATTTATTTTATCCTAAAGAAAAATTATCATCTTGCTAAACTACATAAGCTTTTGGGCTTAGATGATGGCCAACTATGTTTGCTATTACCTGTGACTTGCACCCAAAATTTTGATCTTGTGTTACTTTACCTTTATCTGCTTCATGTAGGAGTGACACATTTTTGACGTGCTTGTCATAATATTGTTTTGGTTTCAGTTGTCCTTTCTTTAAAAGTTCTAGCAATGAGAAACACTGCAGGAGATTTGATCTCAGCCTGTGTCATATCAGTGATTGTGTAAAAAACTGTCCCATAGTTTATAATGGATCCAGCAATGTTAAATCTCTGCTTCATGGCTACATGGTCTGTTGTTCTGTCATGATCTCCATTTATTGTCTGTGTGCAGTCTGCTTGCACTCCCTACATATACATGGGCATTCATCAAATTCTCCTTTTTTCCTTGCCCTGTCCAATAACATTTTGGTGAATTGGATTTTGTGTGGTGCACATGTGCATTATACTGACCCTTAGCCTTTAGATATGATACATCACTTTTCTTTATGACATTGTTTACAGTATGATGTATGCTTTCAGTTTGATATTGAATTTTACAGACTATTGACTCAGAAAATATGTTTAAATTCCCATGCTCTAGAAAAGGGTTTGAACTCTTAACAAAATATTGTAGACCATAATCTGACAATTCCTGTTCTGGTATTCTTTGTATTAATTTAATCGCAATATTACTGACATGGCTTTTGAATCATTAATTTGAAAAACTTCACGGTCATTTGAATAATAGTCAACTCACTGTAGGAAGCTAATGTTATTATGTTAAAACAAGTTATTTCCTTCCTTGAATCATTTCAATGTCAGTATTCTACGAGAAATCAGCTTCTCATTTTGATTTTTGATTATGTGTATGGTATATAGTTTGGAACTATGTGCTGTCACTTCAAGCTAAAACCTGATATATCGGCATTTCACTTTGTACATAGAAAAGCCTGTTGGTGGCACATTGATTATCAAAAGCATAGGTTCCTTACTTGAGATGGAACAATGACTCTACAAGATTGCTCCTCTCTGGAAGTATATATTTCAATTAGTAGCTTAGCATTCTCAGGCCATCCTGACATCGTGGCCCCTCACAACAAGCACATTTCTTTGCCATCTTTTGTAGCTGTTTTCAGGTCTTCCTGTTTCTTGTGTGTTATTGGAATGTATGTTATGACTCATAAAACTTCCAAATCCTCTTCTAGCAAGCCTTCATTGAAATTATTCAAGAAAGTTGCAGTTAGTATATAAGCAATAAGTCCTTTCTTTCTAGGTTTGTTGTTCAAGTCAGCACAATATGTTTAAAGCATAAGAACATCATGTGTAGGCTCACAAAAGCTCAGTGAAATGACGCGTTCAAAATGTCTTGTGATAGTTAGTGAATTATATCAATATTAATGTGGCCTCCATGATCGTAATAATGAAACTTCATTACCCTATTATTCTTATATCTAAACATAAAAAGTAGGGAAATATTACAGAATTGAAAGTAGTTACATGCCCTGTTACTCTTCTAAGTATCAATATTAAACATCAAATATTACCCAAATTTACCCTCACATCTATTAATGAGCACATCCAACCCTATTAACCATAGTTACTACAAACCACAAACTCCATAAAACATCATTTAATACTGATAATAATACGTGCTACAATTTTAACAAACTATACATCTCAAATATTTCAGTTGGTATCATCTAAACCTTCCTGACATCTTGAACAAATAGGAACAAAACTAAATATGGTAATGGGAAACATAATTGACATCTCAGATACACAAATAAATAAATAAAATTCATGTGCAAGTTTGTGTGTGCGTGTTTTATCCAACAAAAATAGGAGCTTATACTCTGGACACTAGATGTTATAAGATATCATGAGCAGAAGAAAAAAATATTATATGTCTCTTAAAATATCTAAACTTCATTTCTGAAAAAAAAATGAGTTTCCATTTGATTAATTATTTGCTTGTTTTTTTTTTTTTTTCTTTTTCTTACTTATGTTATTGCTGGGGTAAAAACTACTTGGTCCATACATACTGGCAATTGCCTTTTTGTAACAAGAAAGGAGCATTTAATAAAAAAGTACACAATTGTTATGACAAATCTAACAATAAACATATAGCCAAAATTTAATGAAATACAAGGTTTTTGACTGCCTATATGAGAAATAAACACAGACAGACTAGAGGAGGACCCCTGCATCACAGGTTTGCTATACTCTTTTATGATAGTTTACTCTGCACAGCATTTCTCAGCACATAATTTTGCACTGCATTCTGAGCAGCAGTAGCATATTTTCTATGCATTCTCTTGCATACTCATCTTTCTCTTTTCACCACTGCTAGCAGAAGTTGTTGAAGTCACGCCAGAGCAAACCAGATGGGTTCTCTTTCTTTGCTGTTGTTGAGAGATTTGTAGGGAAACACTTACTCAAAAGAAGGTTCACAAAAACAGCAGCTTTTCCTTGACTTGTCAGCACCCCTAATGATGTGAATGATCTGTTCTGATACACATGATTTCTCTATCACCTTACGTATAGTGGATTCATTTTCTTAACTGAGGCTTTGTGTTACATAGCTAATAAACAAGGGTATGCCATTTTAGCTCATTTATTGCAGGAATTCCAAGCAACAAAGTATTCACTTTGCAAACCTTGCTATACACTAACTCGACTTAAAAATATATATGGGTTTATACATACACTTATATGTGATCATTTTACTTCCAATAGTATTCTGCTGCATGACACAATGTGCTATTCAGGATTAACAGTGAAAAGTTAGCATTTGTTAAAAAAACAGCTGTCTGTTCCTTAACATAAAATGTGCTTTATAGTTAGAAATAAAGATCAGTGGAAACAAAGAAAATGTTTTATGTGGTTTTCTAAATTTTCTGATTGAAAAATATTTTATAGAAAGAGAATGCAATCAAGAATCTTAAATATTTTTCATCATATGTGGAAAAAACAAAAATTCAGTTAAATATGTGTTAAATCATGGAAACGAGTTGATGACCACTGTTTGGTTGAATGGTTGGCATAAGGGAAGTGAAAAATCAAAAAATGAGGTTGACCAGAAGGAAACAGGAAGAGTATTATAAATTTCAGGTGTTTTGGATGCCTGTTGATGTAGCTGCTTCATATTTAATTTATTTTATTGAATTTATTTATATTATATTTTGTTGATTGGATTAAATACACAGGGTAGAAATCCTTTCAGGGGAGACCAGTAATCATTGTACCATAAAATATAAAGAAAGGTTAATATAAAAATGCAGTTTTTAATATAATCAAATTTACAACCTAGTAATTGATAATGATCACAACTATTTTCCAAATACATGTAAATAATCCCTGTCTTAGAAAGCCTCACCTCAACAGATACAATGGCTTTGGAGATATTTAGTTTATATTTAATAATGTAAACTTTTAAATGCTGAGTCATCTAATGTATTACCCTGAAGAGAAAAATTAAATAATAAAATGTTTCATAGATATTCAATTATATATTATCGTATCACTGATAAGCTGTTTTAGAATTTGCCTTATAATAAGTTTAAGTATTCTGGTATGCATTACTTAGTAGCTTCTAATGACTCTCATGGCATTCATAATTGCCATGCTCCCAATCATAGCCAAGAAATACTGTTTACAGTGCTTGCTTGATGAGCAGTAATACTAATCATATATGCATGCAGCTAGGCCAGTGTGAATGATGAGGAGCATTTTACCAAGACCACAGACAAAACCAGAGCTAGATCATGATAAACCACCCCAAGGCCACACTAAAGTGCAATCAGCTGAGGTGAAGTATGATAATACACACCCATTAAATGACGTGAGTACACATGCACTGTTGTATAATTTTGATGTAAATAACAGCAAGAAATACATGCATAGGGAAATGTGCAACGGAAATAAAAGTAACACAGGTGGCTGAGGATGGTGTAGAGGTTGCACTATAATAACAGAATGCACAGAGATGGATGACATAAAAGTGCTAACCCAGTTCTGTAACAAAACAACTAATGGTAAAGCAGAGCAAAAAAGGTGCTTTGAAATATGACAGTTTTGAAGAATGTGACATATACACATGAAAGGATGGACATAATAAAGTAAAATTATGTACTGACCTGCACCAGCCCTGACAGCATTGGCATGCCATTAGTAGATGTGCACTATACGGTGAATGTCATTAAAAAAGTTATTTGTGTTATACTGATGGGAGTAAATCCAGCAATTCAATTCATATGCCAGAATATTCACTGTGTATTTGCAAAGTGAGCAGAACAGCCTTCAGAATGCTAGGGGTCATAATATACATACTTTTGGCAACATAAATTATGTGCAGAAGGGTGGCAGGGAAAAATAGTCCTCAAGGGAATTCAAGCCATAACTTCCATACTTGAATGCTTCATAGCAGTGCATTATTAGGGGCAACCACTGCAACAGTCATAGTGCATGGGGTCATAAAACATATAATCTGGGAAATCTAATACATGTGTAGATGGATGGCATAAAAAAGACAGTCTTAAAGGCAAAAGAAACCATAACTTCAATAGATGAACAATTCATAGCAGTGCATTAATGAGGAAAGCCACTGCAGCAGGTGAGTTAAAGAGGAGTCATAAAACAAATATATCTGGGAAATGCAGTACACCTGCATGCATATGGCATATAAAAACATAACTTATATATTTGAATGTTTTACCGCAGTGCATTAGTAAGGTAGCCACTGCAGCAATACAGAAACTGGAAGGGGTCATAAAATACACAGATACCTGTGAAATGTAGTACAGTACATATTCAGGCAGCAAACAGACAAGTTATAAAACATAAAATCTTTGTGGGATTTCAAACCTCCATCCACTGTATTAATGTAATGAGAATCATTGCATAAATGCACTGAGTCATCAAAGGGCTTCAGGTAATAACAGTATCTGTACTCTGAAATCTGAATCTGAATCGAAGCCTAGGTTATCTGCATGGCTGATTAGTGTATGGTAAGGATTTGCCTTTGTTTTTGCTATAGGATTTGGAGTGCCATTTTTCTCTGATTACTACTGGCCATTAGCATTGTCAGATGTCATGCAATGTGTGACCACAGAAAAATGGCTTTGAATCATACCTCTCAACTGTCCAGATTTTTGCCTCATATTTTTGGTCTTTTCTTCATAACATTTGCATTTTTCTAGCAAATTATTGAGATTTGAAACCACTAAATAATATTAAATAATGACAGACATTTGAGTTTCAGACTTAATATCCATTAGAAAATATATCATAATTCAAAACCTGTTTTTCTATGGGCTTTCTAAGTTTATAGAAACAATTTTTAAAATCTGTCCCTATTTTTCGACCATTACCCCCCCCCCCCATTATTTCTGGCTTTGTCCAGATTTCTTGTGCTGAGAGGTTGAGAGGTATGCTCTGAATTATATATTCATTCCTGCCATGCATTTCATCTGACTATTTCTGACCCTAGCACAGTTTGGAAATGGGACTATATGACAGACTAAGGTGAAAAGATGAAGCAATTAGAATGTTTAACATCAAGAAATGAAGTATGGAGTGAACAAGTTGAAGGTGGGATAGGAGTACATATCTCCCAACTTCCAAGATCAACAACAGCAGAAGGATGAAGACATATATTCTGTTTGAAAGTGCCAACCTCCCCTGTATAATGTACAAACATATTGTAGGATTGTTTACTGTCATGATAGCATAAAAAAACAACACAAAGGAATGGAATTAAATCCATGCCTATGTCACTGACACATTCCATGTAAGTGTATCAGCAAAGAATGCCGTGCATGGATGAAATGGGAGAACTGATGATTGAAGAACACATTTGAAGGGAATGGGACATATGATAACAAGACAACAAGACACCTTGGGTTTGAAACTCTACCTTTTTTAAATGGAACCCACAGAGAAAGGGGCTGGAAAACACATATCAGGGGCATGGAACAGAATATGGCAAGACAACAACTCTACACCTTTTAACAATGATATATTCTCTGGTGATCTGTATTGGCAAAACATGCCATAGAAACCCTTACAGAAAAGGTGATTGGAAAACCACATTACAGGGGAACAGAACTCATGACAGGGGAACAACAGAAATATACTTATATTTTATTGAGTCCCTTCCTTGGACAAGGATATTCCCCTAGAGCAGGGCATTAGCACATGAAGTCACAGAAGAACACATACTGATTTGGTTTGTACACACACATTTAAGTAATTGTTAGAGCAGTGTTGAAGACAGAATACTGAGCAGCAGAAAACAGCATACCAACCAATATGGGATTAAATACAATAAGCTACTGTACTGACAATGTGCGCATCATAGCATGAGTAAACTGAGCCATGGAAACTGTCACATACATGCACAATGCTTACCTGATTTTATATTTGCAAGGAAGATTATTAACACATAATAATATTTATTTTTCAGCTTGCTACACGGTAGTCCTCTATGGGTTTGGACCCATGTCTGCCTAATACTGTGTAGAGTATTGCACTATCAAATGAAACCACAGAAGCACTCGAGACTATATTATAACATCGAAGTCTTAAAACTTTGAATGTTATAATATCGAACCATATACACCGAACGCTGAAAATAGCAAAGCTGCAGAATATCAAATACTTTCCTAGGGAAAGTATTCGGTGGGCTGTTTCTGCAGCTTCACTATTTCCTTGACTGTAGAGCGAAGGTTACCGACCGGGTTAATCTAAGTGTGCGAATGAAGGCGAGTGTGCGATAGGGACCTTAGGGTTAGGGAGCGGGTAAGGTGAGTGTGCGATAGGGACTTTAGGGTTAGGGAGTGGGTAAGGTGAGTGTGCGATAGGGACTTTAGGGTTAGGGAGCAGGTAAGGTGAGTGTGAGGTAGTTACGGACATTAGGGTTAGGGTTGGGTGAAGCTAACTGGATAGTTAGTAGTGCATGTATGGTTTAGTGTAGGGTTTTGTGAAGTGTATGTGTGTGGATTATTTATTTTGGTGTGCTTGCGTTGTGTGTATGTGTGTCAGAACAGCAAATTTTTTCCCTCGGAAAAAATCACTATTCTGAGTGTTCGCTGTTCTGGTGTTTCGATGGAAATGGTTCGATATTATAATATTCAAAGTTTTAAGACTTTGATGTTATAATATAGACCCGAAGCACTCATATCACACATTTCAAGGAAATATTACAACACTATGGAAGAAAACAATGAACAGTAGTAACCAACATACAACACTTAGGGGATAAAAAACACCACTACTTTATTGACAATGTAAATATCAATGACAGCCAGTTACATGCACATACTATGCTTACCCTTGCTCCATATATGAATTCCAAGCAGTTACTACAAAGTATTGATTGTTTGTTAGACTGCTCAACATGCACCTCAATGGATTTGAACCTCTGCCTGCCTAAACAATATTCTATAGTCCAGTGCATTAGCACATGCTGCCACAGAGGCACTTACAACAACGTTGTAAGAAAACACACAAATTTGCGGGAATATTAGAATACTGTGGAAGACTAAACAATAACCATTGCTAACAACATACAACAATCAGTAAATCAAAACCCACCCTCTATTATATTGATGATGTGTGCATTACATTATGACTGCAAAGAGACATGAAGTGTGTTACAATGCAAATATTAATCTTATCGTGTCAGTATTGGCAGGTTTCATGCATCAGTGGTCTCCTCATTTACTCAGTGGATAGCAAGATCTTAGTGTATTCAAAGGATTTTTCTTAGTTTTTGTCATAGGTTGAGAAGTTTAATTTCTCTGTGTTTAAATATGGACAGTGAATACGCCCTCTATCACCTGTCATGCAATGTATACCACAGATAGATGATTTTTTATACGCCCTTTTTGGTGATGTATGCAGTGTGATGTGATAATGAATTTCTGATAACAATAAGTGTTGTAAAGGATATAGGACAGTGTGGTGTGATAATGATTTTCTGATAACAGTAAAGGCTGTAAAAGGTATATAACAGAGAGAAAAAAGCAGCAAATACAAAAGATGACAAGAAGTGAAGAAATAAGTAGAGCAGGATGGAGGTTATAGAAGAAGAGGTTATTCATCAGTGGTTAAGAGCTCTTTTTTTTCAAAATATTTTATTAAGTTTTCCATGAAAAGTAAAAGACAACAAATGACAAACAGTATTCTCATTCTAAGACAAATTATTAACAAACAAGGTAAAAACTATTTACAATATATACATAGGCCTGAAGCAAAACTGTAGATCACAGTTAAAATACACAAGTTCTAAGAACTCTTGATTCTCATACTGAAATGACGCATAGTTACATATTATTAAGGACTGCAACTGGATCTGTATGAATGTAAAGGGGCAATAAGAAGACACATATATATGATATGTAGCACATTTACAGAGTCAATACCAAACAGTATAAAATAGATGTTCATCTACCTGCATTTTGGTTATGCGTGTGTTATGTTTGTTTTTGAACAAGGTATGAGTTTGGAAAAGGGAGAATAAAGAACCAAGATTAAAACAGGAAAGACACAATGAGTTGCACGACATGTGAACTACGAAGGATTGAGTTGGATGGAGTTGGGCTAGGGGCATATCTATCACATTTTTATATCAATAATGCTGGAGGAATCCAAGCTTACAGTATGGTCCAATAGAGCCAAACTCCATAGCAAAATGCATGCAGAAACTAGGGGTATCTTATTGCTGGAGAGTGGAATACATGGTTAGTAGGACATGGTGATTACAGCTGCATGATTTTGAAATGGTTTACCTGCATATTGTTGGCAATGACAATATTGATTGTGCATTTGGGTGAACCAAATGCACAAATTTTAAACTTCAGAATTCTCAGTGGTTTAAAAATCAGCAAATCGAACAGCAGATTTGCTGATTTTCTAACTAAAATGTTGAAGACACATCATAATGCAGGGGGGCAAGCACCCCTGTACCCCCCATGTGGGGGACTTCACCCCCCCACACACCTTCTATTTTATTATATTAACTCCGAGATCGCAATACAGTGGAGAAAGGGTCATTTCCTGATCCCCACTATAATGCAATCCCTTGAGGGTGGAATGATTCTATGCAGTATTCTGTTTTCAACATGCCACCCAAAATGTCAAATTTGCAAAGAGCAAATGCCAATGTGCATTCGCCCATTGCACATTCGGACAATTTTTTTTGAGGTTTTGCCAATTTGGAAACCTCCTTTCGCACAAAGTGGATTTGCCCAAGTGCATAACACACTTATGAAGTTATACCTTTTGAAACTATCCCTGTGTGAATTCCATTTACCAAAACAGAGCATTGGCAGAGTATACTGCAAAATCAGATATAACTAAGGTGTTGTCAAAACATGTATCTGGGCAACAAAACATGGGATAGCAATGGAAGACAAATACACCTGACCATATTCAGACCTGTGCCTTTGTCATGCATATATCCAGAACAGACCTTTAATCAAGTATGTTATCAAAGCACTTATAGAAGACTTACAAAAAAGGTGTTAAAATAAAACAAAGTATAGGAATTACATACAGTGGCATATTGAACACAGAATACTGCATAGAATCATTCCACCCTCAAGGGATGCATACTCTGCACCCAGTGCATAGATTCAACACACCTTGAAGTAAAATCCAGTACCAAAAGGCTGTGGCTGACTAAGTTTGCAGATGACTCAAGCTAAGAGCAGTCACTGAATCCCCAAATAACAGAGGCATCCTGCAAAAATGTTTGTCCTAAATAGATAACTAATGACAAAATCATGGACTGAAACTAAATGCCAAAAAATGCATTATATCCATTGGAAAGTGATCCAACTGAGGGAACTACCACATTCAAAATACATCTTTAAGTGTTGGCACAGTTGTTAGGGATTTGGGAACTTATGTAGACAGTGACCAAACTTTTGACCAATGTGTCCATTTTCATAAAAAAGTCCTTCTGTACTGCACATCTTAAAAATAAAGGGACTGTGCCTAGATCTAGCAATGTCATTGCTCCATTTTATTCAGCCCTCATTAGACCAATGATTATGTAATGCCCGTTGTCATGTATCTGTCCAGACAAATGTGGCAACTGGAATGCCCACAGAGATACCTTATTAAAAAGATACAAGGCCGAAATAATGCGTCCTACATGGGCCATCTCAAAACCCTGTCACTATACTCAGTATCCTGAAGACTGCTAAGAGGTGACCTGTACCTGGAGTACAGGGTATCCTCCGACCGCAAACTGATGAATTTACTGACTATCAGCACATCAAATGGCATCAAATATACTCTGCCTAGGTATCTTTCTCAACATCAACAAAGGCAGACAGATTAATCTCGCAGAGAATACCTCTGTTCTGGTGAAAAGCCCCATCCACATAAAACAAAGGTCATCCCTGTGCATATTCAAGTGCAACTTGGATGTAAGGATGGAAGCAAGAAATTGGAAAGAAAAATTACCCCAAATCTACCCCCTGTACTAGTCATGGACAGAGGCAGCTTCTAAATACTTTATTCCATCCACGGGTCCCCTCAAATTATCTATGGTATGATCTCAGTTATTATCATTAGGAGTAGTATCTGTTTATTAATCATGTTATGGGTAAAGTCAGTCTAACACTGAATGAAATAAGTTAACTCAAGTCCCAAAAGTGAAAATGGCTCAGCTTAAAATGTCCCACAAGGGTAGCTAGCCTAGTACTTATTTATGAATTTATGAATGCATTGAGCCCCAAAGGCCTTCACAGATGCAAACTTAATTTTTCCATATTCCACTATTGCTTGGTGATGCACATATGCACTCAACTCATTTGTATGACAAATGGCAAGATCCTAGTATGTTCAAAGGATTTTGTTTTCAGTTTTTATCATTGGACATAGCTAGCATTTATCTGGGATTGTACATGAGCAGCAAGATTTCCCTCTGCCAACTCTTGCACAACATATACACATATAATGATGATTTCCAATTATAAGCCCTTTCAGGGTATGTGCAACTTGTGTTCAATTATTTTTTAACCAGATTGAAAGTATGAAATGGGGGCATACAAAAGAGATAAAAGAGAAATCAAACAGTAGGTAGAACACTGGTAAAGAAATAAGGAATGAGCATGATGGAGGTGGGATACAGGAATACCTAACAAGTCTTAGCTCAGTCATCCAGATACATTACAATTATGTTTTTAATTATTTACCAACTGAGATCCTTAATGATTTTGCAGGCAAATTTAGATTTGATAATACAGTCTAAAAGCCAATCATCGTATAAAGGAATTCATGGCCTGTGAAACTGACAGGTATAGTTGGGAGTATTTTTTCCATGGGAAAAGCATCTTATGTATTATTTATTTATTTATTTAGTTATAATATCACAATCCTGAAACCCTTCCCAACACACTAAGTGATCACTCCCCAATAAAAGTGCTTAGATATATCCCTCAATTTACTAAGCAGCATAGATTTATTGGGTCTATATTACATAATTGAAGTTTCAAAAGAGCGAACACTCTTAAATCGACTGCAAAATAGCAAAACCACAGAATGCTGAACATCTGCAACAGCGAAAAAAAAAAAAGAACAAATCCACAGACAAAATAAAGTTCACACCTCCCCCAATGTGTGTGGCTGTGCCACCCACACCCCCCCTACTTAAATATACCAACTCTGAGATCACACCACAGTGGAGGAAATGGCAATATCCTGACAATGGCCCAGTGATTTTTCCCTGGGAAAAAATTGCTGTTCTGGCCAATCAGCATTCTGTGCTTTCACTATTTTACAGTCAACGTAAGAGTGTTCGCTCTTTTGAAACTTCAGCTATATGATATAGACCCGATTTATCACATGCCGCAAGCTTACTAACTTCCACCCTGACACCTTTAAATCTCTTTTTTCTAAAGTTAACTGGAATTTCCTACCTCAACTCCCCCTTGATGATGCTGTCCTGCCTTTCAACTCCACCTTTCTCAGTATTCTTGACTCACTTGCCCCACTTCACACAGTCTAATATATCTCCATGGCTATCAAATTCCACCTGCATCCTAATGAAAAATAAAGACAGAGCATGGAAAACATTGACCAAAACAAAGTTCCCTGCAGACTTGCTGAAATACAAAGAACTTAGAAATCAGACCAAAAAGTGTATTTATAAAGATAAAAGAGACTTCTAGTATAATCCACCCTCAGCCTTGAAATCTAACCCCCCCCCAAAATTTTGGCACTCCTTGAACCACATACTACATTCTGGTGGTCCCTGCTCCCCAAATCCTTGTCCTGATAACACTTTCAAAGATACTGCCTCAACTTTCAACACATATTTCATTGACTCTATATCTAAACTATTTAACCCCACTGCCAATCCATCTACCTTTAATACTATTTCTAACCACTCTCTATCAAATCCCACTATACTGTCATCAAATTATTTTTCCCTCAAACCTGTACTCACTAGCTACATCAAATCCCTACTCTCTAAACTCAAACCTTGCTCAGCGTCTACCAACATTCCTTCCCTTTTCCTTCAGTTAGCTCCTGACTCTCTTGCTCTCCCTGTATCTAGCTTAATCAACCACTCAATTTCAGGGTCCAAAGTCCCTTTCATATAGAAACAATTCTTCACTCTACCAATACATAAAGGAGGTAACTCCTCAGAGATCACTAATTTTAGGCCAGTTGCCATCCTCTCTCCTCTCTCTAAAGTTCTATAAAAATGCATACATAAACAAGTTATGCACTACCTTCTCTCTGAAAATCTGCTTACACCTAGTCAACATGGATTTAGACCAAAGCATAGTACTACTACTGCCATACTATTATTCCTTAATGCTATAGCCCTTGCCAGAGATAACAGCAAACTTGTCTCCTGCCTATTGTTAGATCTCTCTAAAGCTTTTGACACCATCTCTCACCCTCTCCTTCTGCACAAACTAACAAACCTTAACTTCTCCCTGCTTCTGTTGCATGGTTTTCCAGCTACCTCCCTGACAGATCTCAAGCAGTGAAGTGGCAATCTGCACTCTTCTCTCCTCTCCTAGTTAAAATGGGTGTCCCTCAGGGTTCCATCCTTTGTCCACTACTTTTCAACATCTTCACTAATCTTCTTTATTCTTCCTGTCCTCAGTCATCACTGGTCCAATACCCTTAATCCAAAAAAAAAATCTTAGTAATGCTTTTTCTTCCTAAAAACTACAACCACATTAAATCCACTTTCACAATCCTGTCCCTCAATAATACACACATCGAGGTGAAAACTAGCACTAAACTCCTTGGTGTCATCATTGATGACCAACCTAAATTTGATCTACACATTAACAACTGTATCAAGAAAAGTAATCAGAAACTAGGGCTCCTCTACTGCAACAAAAGGTTTCTCACCAGTAAAGCTAAAGTAACTCTCTCTTATGCCTACCTCCTACCCAGTCTATTTAATGGCTCTCAAATCCTTACTTGCCTCAACTCCACACTCCTTGCCAAATTGAATCTACCTACAATAGGCTAGCCAAATTTGCAGCTCATCAGACTCACAAGTCACATCACTGTCTCTCACTCAAACACCTTAACTGGCTTGAACTACCTCACCAGCTTCTTCTCCCTCAACTCCGGATCATCCACTCCATCCTTTATCAGCCTTCTTACTGTCCTACCCTATCATCTGTCATCTCTCACTATTCACCTGCTAGATCCCTCTGGAGCTCTAACCTAGATCTGCTACAAATCCACAAACCTAAAACTAAGAAAGGATGTATTCTTTATAGCTATAATCCTTCCAAGGCATGGAACAAACTCCCACTAGAGATCAGGTCAGTCAAGCAACTTAGTCAGTTCAAGCTAGCCACTAAATAATACCTGTTAAGCCAATGGACCTGCCTTTGTACCCACCCCCCTTAAACAGCTTATCAACTCTAACTGCACACCTCTTTCTGCTCCCAACCTATGTAACTTTCTCTAACTCTCTAGACCTTGTCTCACATTAACTTCTCTATTCTAACCACATTACATAATTCTTATCTGCATAATGTAAGATTTTACATCTGGTGACAAAATTATTGTTAGTCCTTCTGAATGATGTAGGATTCTAAATCTGACAGACATAATGATTAGTTTACTGTAGTAAATCCTTGTTTTTTATGTATATGTTGCTTTGAATATTTTCTGTAAACCAGTTGTAGATTGTTTACTTATTTTTGTAAACTATAATCAGTAAAACGGTTTACCTTTACATAGGCGAAACACAACATTGTGATTGCTCATATGAGCGAATCGTAACCACGAAAAACAAAACAGCGACAGTTTCCAATGTTTGAAAATCAGCAAATCGAAAAGCAGATTTGCTGATTTTCAAATATAAATGTTGAATAAAAAATGTAATGAAGTGTAATGCAGGTGGGCAAGCTCGCCCTGCACCCCAAACCCCCCCTACTTTAATATACTAACACCGAGATCGCACTACATTGGGGAAAGAGAACATTTTCCGATCCCCACTATAGTGCAATCTGCCCCAAAATGCCAAATCTGCAATGAGCAAATGTCACTGTGCATTCACTCATTGCACATTCAAACCTTTTTGTGTTTGACATTTGCAAACTTTGCAAACATCCTTTTGAAGATCTGCTGTTCACCCATGTGCAAAACACACACCTGAAGGTAAACCCAGTAGAATATGTGGAGCTTTTTTTCTCGGCCTCTGCTGAAAAAGGGCTACATAGCTCAGTCGGACAAACCCGGTCAACAAATGTAAAATAAATAAAATAAATAAATAATTAAATACATTTTTGAGAGGAGAACTTGGGGAAAGATGTTGGGGATGTCAGACTTGGGTATATGGCAGAGGGTCACTCTCAAGGGAAGGCAAAAATGATTGACAGGGTGTGAGGTAACACGATGGTGAAGGAGACATTACAGCAGGAAGACAATAGTAAAGAGAGGACTGTATATCAGACAGGGTTAGGCAAAGATACAAAATGGAGTGGAACACAGTGTTTGGAACAGGAATATGTGTTTTGAGATGTATTTGCTGACACTTTTGACACAGTGGGAAATTACTGCTCACCCTCAGAGCCATCTCAGCTGGGTTCAGCCTCAGGACCTTGATTCAGTGCTGGGCAGGAATGCAATCTGACAAGTCACTGGAGCATGCTCTCTACACTTTCTATGTGGGAATCAATCCTCTTGTCCAGTATCTCCACCACAAACAACAAGATTTGCTAGTTTGTGATGGATGACATAATTGTCACCTCCATTTGCACTATTACCAATGTATACCAGTGTACCAGCTTTCAGATGTGCTGGGTACCTCTGATGGTGGAGGTGGTTAAACTGCTACTGCCACCTGTGGTGAGATAACAGACCATGCCAGAGCGCTCATCCCATACAGCTGTGCTGCTGCATATAACAGTAACAGAAATGGAGAGAGAAAAAAGAAAATAGCGACAAAGAAGATGATGGAATAGACATACAAAATTAATGAAAGTGTATTCTTAATTATTTCCTCATACTCATAAAATACAGTGAAGGAAAAGTATATTTTATTAATAGGACATATCTCTCTCTCTCTGTCTCAGTTTCATTTGTGTTATTCAGCACATCAGGCAATGAATGCTCTGTAGCACTTGTTTCTGTAGGGTTGCAGTTTTACTGGGATGGATTGATAGCCTGGCACCCAACCCACTTAGACAAAAGACCACACAATTGCACATATATGCACACCTAGGGCCAATTTAGGGTGCCCAATCCACCTAATGCATGTCTTTGGAAAGTGGGATGAAACCCATGTGAACGCTGGGAGGACATACAAACTCCACTCAGAAGGCACCCCAGCTGAGAATTGAACCTGAGAGCCTCTTGTTGTGAGGCAACAACACTAATCACTGCACCATTGCACTGCCCATTATTAGGATATGCACACATTTTATTTTATTATTTTAACTATTTTTGACTGGTTAAATAGTCCATGACAAAAGCAATTCCTTCCAGCATCACACAGTCATACCAATGCCAGTAGTGTTAGATGCTGTTCTTTCTGTAGGTTACCATTATTTTTTTTTAATTACTCCCTGTCACTATGCAAAAAGACACATCTTTCAGAACAGAAGCTACACTTATTCTGGCACTATGTTAGGTGCTCCAGACTGACCCTATGCATCCCCCTGATCCTTTCACTGTTTTCAAGGGCTTCTTCTTTTTGCTTTTTCCTGGTTAGGGGTCACCACAGCTGATCACCTGTCTGCTCATGATTGGCAGTGGAGTTTTACGGTGTCGAGTTGCCAGCCTGGCGCCCAACCTTCCACAGTAGGCACACACAAGCACACACTTACACCTAGGGCCAGTTTAGAGTGTCCAATCCACCTACAGCATGTCTTTGGGATGTGGGAGGAAACCGGAGCACCCGGAGGAAACCCATGTGACCACAGGGACGACATGCAGACTCCACACAGAAGGCACCCCAGAGAATCGAACCAGAGAACCTCTTGCTGTGAGGCAGCAACGCTAACTGCTGCACCTCCGCATCCACCGTTCACTGTTTTCAAGGGACAAAGATACAAAAAAAACCCTTTAATGACACATTTGATGATGTCATGCATCAACAGCTTATGTATTTAGCTATAAAATGATATACTTACAGTGACTGTACTATAACTTCAGCCTTCTATTAATGAAGTAGGTCAGACCTGAATGACATAATTCACTATAGTTACAATTACACTGTTCCCACGTGCATGGGTTGCCAGTAGCATGGATGACAGCTTTTGTCAAACTGTTCCAGGCATCAGCCTTAAACTGTGACCCCATATAGCCCTCCTGCAGGTGACTCCATTTGTGCTGCTTGTGGAGGATGTTCTGAAAAATCTTTTACACCCCCCTCACACCACTACTGTGATCTAAAAGAAGCACTACTCTCACCTTCTCTAGTCCTTGTTGGCTCACTTTCAAAGATGTTAGGAAAAAATAGCAGGGGAATGGCTTCTTCCAAATGACCTCTCACATGTTTCAGACTTCAGGAAATGGTGGGTCATTTTTATGTTGGATGGCAAAGAAATAAAATATATGTACTGTAGTGTTATTATGGCTCTATGGCATTTTAAGGTGTGAAACATGGCAGTCATCTATCGATATGTTTGCTGTTGAGAATAAATGATCAACAGCAACTCCATCATCAGATGGTTAAAGATGGCATGATCTTTGGTCTCAGCCTTCCATATATACACTGTGTTACACCACTTTCCATATATTAGAAACATGGCCAATATGTGGAGTAATTACTAAGAGTTTACCAACAACATTAAGTTTTAGGATTACAGCAAACATGTTATGATACTGTTAGAAAATGTTCTTTTTATGGAATTCATTTTATTCAGTGTGATTTATCATGGATATATTTAAAAAAGTGCTAATTACTGAAATTTGTGTCAGACACTTTCAATGTTTTTTTAAAACATAAATTGAGGAACATAACCCATAACCAGGAACACTTAAGAGATAGGAGCATGGCATTTTAGCAATCATTAAATTCTGGGCTTCCCATTCAAGCATAAAGTCCACTCCAGGTTCTTAGGCATGTGCGCACACATCTTGTAGTACTCACTATGATGTTTAACAGTTTTATTCATTGCAATAATTGTGCAGTTCAGAAACAATAATGAGATGAGATGAGATGAGATGATGGTTTAAGCTCCACAGATCCAGATTTGGCATCCTGCAGACTGCAAGAGCCTCCATTATGATTTTTTTCTGAATTTACTGCCTTCTGCACTTGTTTTTTGTCATTTTTGATTTTAACTGCATTTATTTAAACGGTATTTGCTTTAATATTGCTACACACTTAAGTGTGCTAGCTTGCACTGCATTTAAAGTGTTTTAATATGGTTTTGGCTGCTTCTCTGCAAAAAAAAAAAAAAAGTTCTAAGCTTGTTTCCTGCCTTTCCTGTAACTAGTCTAATACAGATACAGATTTGCTGTATCCAGGACTGTTTTGTAAGTTTCTGAGTCGCCCAGACCTTTCTGTGTTGGAGGGAAGCCTTCTAGTTTATGAGTAGGAGTGGTAAGCACTAGGTAGCCTATCTACCACAAAAGGATTGGTTTCTGGCCAGAAATTGTAGTTTATTGGCTGTTTGTCCAGTTTTTCAATCCATTTCAACTTTCTGGTTTAAAAGCCTGTGTTTGCATGGGTTTGCACTTGTTTAAGCTCCGTGGATCCAGATTTGGCATTCTGCAGACTACAAGAGCAACAGGAAGGAGAAAGAGATACACTAAGTGCTTCCATTTTGATTTTTTTTTCAGAATTTACTGCTTTCTGCACTTGTTTTTAGTTGTTTTTTAATTTAACATTTTATTTATTTTTATTTATTTTACATTTGTTGACCGGGATATTCAGACTGGATGCATGTCCATTTTCAGCGGAGGCCCAGGGAGAAAAGCTCCAAGGGTAAGCAGATACAGCATTACATAATACCAGCATTACATATTACAAACAGACTATTTACAGAGATTACATAAGTAAGCAAGTTAAACAAGTTCCACAGGTTACAGTTAATCCTGAGCACAAGTCAGGATTAAATTAAATTGCACAGTAAACTGGTTAACAGATTTTTACACATTCTAGAGAGAGTTAGCCAGGCTTGATACATTGACATAGCCAGTTAAGTGCTTTTATTTAAACTGTATTTGCTTTAATATTGCTACACACTCAAGTGTGCTAGTTTGCACTGCATTTAAAGTGTTTTTACTATTATTTTTAGTTGCTTCTCTGCAACCCCCCACCAAAAAAAAAGTTCTAAGCTTGTTTCCTGCCTATGCTGTAACTAGTCTAGTCCAGATACAGATTTGCTTTATCCAGGACTGTTTCATAAGTTTCTGAGTCGCCTAGACCTTTCTGTGTTGGAGGGAAGCCTTCTAGCCTATCAGTGGGAGTGGTAATCTCTAGGTAGTCTATCTACCACAAGAGGAGTGGTTTCTGGCCCAGAAATTGTAGTTTATTGGTCGTTTGGGTGGTTTTTCCATCCCATTCAACTTTCTGATTTAAAAGCCTGTGTTTGCATGGGTTTGCACTTGTTTGCACACTGAGCAGCATCACTCAGCTGAGGTAAACTATTATCGGTGCCAGAAAGTCTGCTTTTCAATTTTTCCCTTAGAACGTGCTTGTTCTTTTACTTCTTGCACTTCAGTTAGCTTAATTGACTAGCACTTTAACAGGCTTTAGTAACATTTATTGTAGCACACTTAGGTGCTGTCAGCACTAACTGTGCCTATGCAGTAACAGCACCAGTACTTATTAGTTATAACACCCCTCCTGGTATAATTGTACGGCAAGTTCCTGTGCTTTCCCCTGCTAGCCTGGTGCATTTCGGCATTCTGAGACAGTGTGGCAACTGCCTCATGTACACAGTCTCTTCTTACCTCCCAACACACATACATGTGAGATTTGTACGTATGTCAGTAAACTGGAAGCAGTGCACTCTCCAGCCAAGACCGGACTAGCTGGTCAAGAGGAGAAGATCAACATTTGCAACTCACTACATGGAACACACAGCCCTCAAAAACACCAACCATCGCAGCTCACACAATGAAACATAAACCATGCACCCACATTTGCGGAGGCTGTTAATAAAAATTTACCCAAACAACAGAGATTCCTGAAACAGAAACACACTCGCCCACCACAGCATGATACCAACCTCAGAACACATAGCTCACACCTCATTGTGCTCCCCTACCTAAGCCATTAGGGCAGAATACTTTGTCCAATGTACTAATCATAGGAGACTCAATTGTGAGATACACTGAAGTCCTACTCACTAGGTAGAAGAAGGAGAAGGTGACAATCAGTTGTCTATCAGGTGCTAGGATCCGCCACATAACACATGCACTCAGGTCACTCCACAACTAGTACAAATATGATTCAGTCATTGTCCATTGTGGTGTGAATGACCTAAAACATACCTCCCTGGACTACATGAAAAGAGATGTGCTGGAACTCTCGAATTATGTGGCCCAGGCAGGTATGACCCTATCCCTGAGCAGTATTCTACCATCACCAAGAATGATACCACATTACGAGCAGAAAATGACTGACTTCAACAATTGGCTAAGTTTTTGGTGTCATTCTAAGGGGATCCAGTATCTGTCTGCCTGAAACAACATGATCAACAGACCTAAATGCTTTGCCAGAAATGGCATGCATCTGTCACCCCTGGGATTCCGGCTATTGGTTTAGGCTCTTGCCACCCCTATAGTGCCTTTTTTAGCTAGTGTTCCAAAGACCAAAATTCCACTGTAACAGATAAAAATAAATGCAGTCTGAGGGTCATGCTGCTCTAAGCTAGAAATCTAAATCGCAAGATGCACTTGTTCGAAGCTCTTCCCAAAATGGAGAATGTCGACATCTGTGCTGTAATGGAGACCTGGTTTAAAGCGGCAGAAAGCACCCCTGCAGTCCCAGGCTACAACTCATTACATACCTTTTGGCTACAGAATACAGCTGGAAGCTCCAAAAGCAGTGGTGTCTCCATATTCGTAAAGGATGCACACATCTCTAGACTGGTAGTCCAGCATAATGCATCCGAAATACTTCAGGTACAACTAACACTGGGTAAGATGGTGATACAAGTCATAGCCTGCTACAGAATCCCAACTTTGTCCTTTGACTCTCATTCCAACTTTCTAAACACCCTGGAATCTATCAAGGTCCAGCCCAATACTCTCATACTGGGTGACTTCAACTGCCCTTGCATCAACTGGGAAAATATACTAGTACCAATGTACAGGTCCAACACTTCCCGGAATTTATCAATTCCAATTACCCCCAGTTGAGGAAGCAACATCCTCGAACTGGTTATCACCAACATAGGAGACTGTTGCTCCACACATATAGTCCACCCCTCCCTGGTTAAATGCAACCTCAAACTGATCGCCATGGAAATCTCTATCTCACCCACATCCCTTGCTAATGTGACCACCCTGCAAACCTTCTCCAAAGCTGACTTTGGGCTCCTAAAAATGGAGGTGGCTAACTTCTCAGCACCCATGCCAATGGAAAATAGCTGCATGACTACTGAATCATACACCAGTGCACTGTACGAGCATATTCACAAATGCACGGATCTTGTCATACCAAATAGAACCAAGATGCTCCCCTCCAAAAAAAGGAAGCCAATCTGGTGGTCCCCACCATCGATAAACTCTACAACAGAAGGAAGAAACTGTTGCAGAAAAAAATGAAGTCACAAGACTTGGAAAAAATCCCTTAATAGACTCAACAAAAAATTGAGATCCCTTATCAAATCCTCTAAAGCCAGCTATGAAGGCAGAATTGCAGCTGACACCAAAAACAACCACAAAGCCTTCTATAGCTATATCAAGAACCTCCAAGGGAATACCCAGATTTTCTCCAAGTTATTGACACTGGTACCTCCTATACTGACCCAACAGATATAGCCAACATAATGGCTGATAGATTCAGTGTCAACTTTACCCCCCTCTCCCCCCTCAATGGACCTATCACAATACCAGAAGAAAGCCTGCTACCCACCATTTCTGCAGCACAGGTAAAAGCTGCATCGTCCAAAGCCAAGAATACAGCATCCATGGGACCAGATAATATCCCTGGCTGCATTCTACATGAGCTATGAAATGAACTGGCACCACAGCTGTGTGCCCTGTTCAATCACAGCCTCACCTCAGGCTTTGTCCCTAATGAATGGCACACTGCTACAGTCATCCCTCTCCATAAAGGGGGAACAACTACAGAACCTGGGAACTATTGCCCCATCAGCCTGATGAGTCTGGTATGCAAAGCTATGGAGCACATCATCATGGACCTTCTCAACAAAGATATAGGCAATCTCCAAACACTTGACCCCACACAGTTTGGCTTTATCAAGGGGGGTCCTGGCTGCTGAACCTGGTTGACCTCTTTGAGGCAGTCACCAAGGCTGTGGATGAGGGTAAGACAGTGCATACAGCCTACCTGTCCAAGGCATTTGATACCATTACACACTCGAATATCATTGAAAAATTTACCAAACTAGGCATCAATCCTTATATCACTAGGTGGATTGCAAATTGGCTCACAGACAGTTCCCACAAAGTGATAGTTGTGGATTCCATGTCAGATTGTCGAGCAGTCATGAGTAGAATCCCACAGGGCTTGGTCCTGGACCCTCTCCTGTTTGGCATCTCCTTCTCAGAATTTTAGGCCAACACAGAGCGACTCTGGCTGACCAATTTCACTGATGACTGCAAGCTAGAAGTCATTATCAACTTCCCAAGTGTTGCAGACATCCTACAAAAGGGCCTCTCTGAGACCAATGACTAGTGTCAGAACCATGGCCTTAAGCTTACCACCGAAAAATGCGTTATCATTCCCTTTGGAAAAAACTCAGTTCCCACAAATTACCATGTCAGTGGGAGCCCACTAAACACTGAAGGGGCCATAAGAGATCTGGGCACCCAGGTCAACAGTCACCTCACCTTCAACCACCACTTTGCCACTGTGGTCAGAAAGTCCTTCTAAGTGGCACATCTTGTAACCAAAGGTTTCACATCCAGAAAGAAGGAGGTCATCATCCCTCTCTACTCATTCCTCACTAGACCAATCATCGAATATAAAGCGCTATTTGGTTTGTACTTGACCAGACACCTACAATAGCTGGAGAGGCCACAAAAGTATCTTGCAAAAAGGATCATAGGCCTTAAACACATGTCCTACATGGATAGACTCAAGAAACATCATCTGTTCTCAGTCTCTTATCATCTACTTAGAGGTGATCTCTGCTTGACTTACAAAGCCATGTCTGACCCAGCCCTACTTGAAATGCTACACCTAAAGAAATCCCAATTCCCTCCACTCCACACACTCCAGAGATCACAACCTCACTACCACAATCACAGAACATGCTGGAGGGGCAGGTTCATCTCCCAAAGACTGCCTATACTCTGGAATAAGCTTCCCAATCATGTCAAGCAGAGCACCTTGCTGGTTCTCTTCAAGAGAAATCTTGACACGTGGATGGGTAACAGAAAGTTCACCCTAGGAATCACTCCAGTTGCCCTACTGGATAGAGGCACTGTGAACTAACATCGGCTGGCACAGTGCCAGGACAATTTTTTGGGGCTAGGCTTATAAAGGCTCTAGAGCCATTAGCCTAGTGCACACCTATGAACCTATGAGTACGAATTAGCATATTATTTGTTTCCATCAGGGTAATCTAAACATTAAGAGCCCCAGCTCAGCATTATAATATGAAAGGCAGAAATTTTTGTTGGAATATAGTGATGAATTATTGCAAGTACCTGTTACATTGTAACACCACTATCTCATTCATTAAAGTATGTGGCTCTTTTTAGAGATGCTTATATGTATAAATAAAGAGGGATATGTATGCTGTTCACCCTAAGTCCAACTGTTAGGGTTCAGTTCTGATCAGTGCAGCTTCATGTATCGACCAATGCTGTCTAATGGTGTACATTGGAAGAACACTTACTGTAGTAGAATGCTGTCATGCCACAATGGGGTATATCAGTGTCTAAGGTGTGTCGTACAGCATTGTAATGCTGTTTATTTTGCACATATATGATTATAGTTTAAGACATTTCTTTCAAGGTTGAGGGGAATGATAATTGTGCTTGTTATGTTGCATTGTGTGCTTGTTAACTTGCAGTCATGTACTGGTATTTTTGTGTTGGGGATAAGGGGGATTATGCTTAGGCCACTGTGAATGGCTCACATTCATGCACAAGATTGTTTTGTAGCTGCATGTATTGTAGTGTTAGACCTTACTGATATGAAGTATCTGATTACCATTATAGTATGTCTGGTGGGATGTGGTGCACTCATGAGTGACCCCAGCTGTTAATTTCAATGCATTTTCCAAACCAACCAAGATATGCCAAAGAAGCTGTCATAGAACAGAGTTTCTTTTAGCTCACTATGTAATTCTGTCATTACTTTGCTATAAAGATACCTAAGTTATAACTATGAATTGCTGAGCATGTTTATTTATGGATTTTTATCTTTTATGCTCATCAACAGAATTATTTCCCCCATTCCAATCAACAGTGGCTTTTTTATTTGTAAATAAAGTTTCACATCTCTGGCAAACAATAATATGGGTGAGGAAATCTATATGAGCTACACACAAGGCCAAGAAACTTGACTAATTCTTGAAACTAGAATATGAAAATTCAGCTTTTTCGAGGGTCTTGCTACCATCAAATTCAAAGGGCCTCATCCAGAACAAAAGTGTTTTGTTAGAGATTAAATTTAGGTTGTTATTTTAGTTTAAGCCTCTTCAGTGTTAACTGTATCATTTTTGATCAGACGTCTGTCAGTCTCTTCAAGTGTACCCATCATTTTTATACAGGTTTACCCAAAATTCAAACCCAGACAAAATATTTGGGAAAATCTTGAATTCGAAGATGAGTATGAGAAACATTCTATTACTGTTAGTAATGACACATTGGGAAAGGAGGCAGAGTGACCATTACTGGACTTAGTATCTGTGGAGTACCACAGGGTGAGTGAAATGAGAAATACAAGAGTAACTGCTGTATTAAATAAGGGCTTACATATATAGGACATGCTGGAGGGACAGATTTGTCTCCCAGTGACTGTCACATCTTTGGAATAGACTACCAATTCATGTGAAACAGAGCACTGTTCAAAAAGATCCTGGACGAGTGGATGGGGCACCATAAATTCTTACCACACACAACCCTCCTGGAGATGGTCATTCATTATTAAATACATTCTGGGGTATTGACTAGAGTATCTATGGTATTACATTGGGATGAAACAGCTAGGCTTGAAATGACCTCTGGGTCACTAGCCTAGTAATCTCTTATGATCCTATGAAGAAAATCAAGTTTAAGATGTAAAAACAAAGTCAGTGGTCTAATAACATGAAATAATTGCTAGAACAGTCAGAGAAGATACACACTTAATGTTGTTCTTCTTTTGGCTTTTCCCAGTTAGGGGCCACCACAGTGGAACTCCGGTCCACTAATGATTGGCAGCAGATATTTTGCAGGTGCCAAGGTGCCAGCTCGATGTCTAACCTTCAGCAAAGGCACACCCATTCTACACATGTCTTTCGAATGCCACTTGACTGCGGGGAGGACATGCAGACTCCACACAGAAGGTGCTCCAGCTGAGAATCAAACAGGGGAACCTCTTGCTGTGAGGCAACAACGCTACTACTGCACCACTGCAGCTTAATAATGGCTACATAATAGCTAGTAGCTATTAAGTATCATGCAACATATCCTGTACAGCCTCGTATGGAATGTTAATTATTTATCCTAATGTAGATATTGTATTTTTTGTACATAAATCTTGTCTGCTTGTTCCTCATCTCTTGGTTTTCAACACATCTCTCTAGATACATTTTTGTCTTATACACCCACCTGCATTAAGTAATGCATATTTCTAAAAGCCTTCTAAGGACTCATTGTATTATGCTGTATTTTCTATGTACTTATTCTAGCTGCAATCGTTTGAATATTGTATCTGTGTTTAAATATTGTATTTGCCTAAGTGTCCAGCCTGTACCTGAAAAGACTTTCTGGACTAGCCCACTTACCTGATTATTAAATAGTAAATGAATAATGAAGAATAAATAAATTAATTATATTTACTCATTTTAATTTATTTGACTCTTGTGGTTAGTCCCTAATGAAGAATAAATAAATTAATTATATCTACTCTTTTTAATCTATTTGACTCTTGTGGATAGTCCCTTGAGGCTAGTGAGGAAACTCAAGGAGGTATTTATACTACTAGGAAAAATTTAGCCAGGGCATTTCATAAATGATGAAATTATGAAATATAATCATCCAGTACAAATCATCCTTATCCACCAAGCTTGAATCAATAAAAATATAAAATGTGTTGAGGGAGTTTGTACTCTTCATACCCTTTGGTACAGAGTATGCTATCAGGTCATCATACCAAGAGCAAGCAGTACTTTAGGTATAGAGAATGAATTCCTATTCAGCATTCCATTCTTTGACTGGTGTAGGAAGAGTTGTGAAATTCAACATTTTTTTAATTTGACCATTCAGAGTATGACCCTTAAAAGTGTTTTGTTATAGATTAAATTTAGGTTGTTATTTTAGTTTAAGCCTCTTCAGTGTTAACTGTATCATTTTTGATCAGACGTCTGTCAGTCTCTTCAAGTGTACCCATAATTTTTATACAGGTTTACCCAAAATTCAAACCCAGACAAAATATTTGGGAAAATCTTGAATTCAAAGATGAGTATGAGAAACATTCTATTACTGTTAGTAATGACACATTGGGAAAGGAGGCAGAGTGATCATTACTGGACTTAGTATCTGTGGAGTACCACAGGGTGAGTGAAATGAGAAATACAAGAGTAACTGCTGTATTAAATAAGGGCTTACATATATAGGACATGCTGGAGGGACAGATTTATCTCCCAGTGACTGTCACATCTTTGGAATAGACTACCAATTCATGTGAAGCAGAGCACTGTTCAAAAAGATCCTGGACGAGTGGATGGGGCACCATAAATTCTTACCACACACAACCCTCCTGGAGATGGTCATTCATTACTAAATACATTCTGGGGTATTGACTAGAGTATCTATGGTATTACATTGGGATGAAACAGCTAGGCTTGAAATGACCTCTGGGTCGCTAGCCTAGTAATCTCTTATGATCCTATGAAGAAAATCAAGTTTAAGATGTAAAAACGAAGTCAGTGGTCTAATAACATGAACTAATTGCTAGAACAGTCAGAGAAGATACACACTTAATGTTGTTCTTCTTTTGGCTATTGCCAGTTAGGGGCCACCACAGTGGAACTCCGGTCCACTAATGATTGGCAGCAGATATTTTGCAGGTGCCAAGGTGCCAGCTTGATGTCTAACCTTCAGCAAAGGCACACCCATTCTACACATGTTTTTCGAATGCCACTTGACCGCGGGGAGGACATGCAGACTCCACACAGAAGGTGCTCCAGCTGAGAATCAAACAGGAGAACCTCTTGCTGTGAGGCAACAACGCTACTACTGCACCACTGCGGCTTAATAATGGCTACATAATAGCTAGTAGCTATTAAGTATCATGCAACATATCCTGTACAGCCTCGTACTGAATGTTAATTATTTATCCTAATGTAGATATTGTATTTTTTGTACATAAATCTTGTCTGCTTGTTCCTCATCTCTTGGTTTTCAACACATCTCTCTAGATACATTTTTATCTTATACACCCACCTGCATTAAGTAATGCGTATTTCTAAAAGCCTTCTAAGGACTCATTGTATTATGCTGTATTTTCTATGTACTTATTCTAGCTGCAATCGTTTGAATATTGTATCTGTGTTTAAATATTGTATTTGCCTAAGTGTCCAGCCTGTACCTGAAAAGACTTTCTGGACTAGCCCACTTACCTGATTATTAAATAGTAAATGAATAATGAAGAATAAATAAATGAATTATATTTACTCATTTTAATTTATTTGACTCTTGTGGTTAGTCCCTAATGAAGAATAAATAAATTAATTATATCTACTCTTTTTAATCTATTTGACTCTAGTGGATAGTCCCTTGAGGCTAGTTAGGAAACTCAAGGAGGTATTTATACTACTAGGGAAAATTTAGCCAGGGCATTTCATAAATGATGAAATTATGAAATATAATCATCCAGTACAAATCATCCTTATCCACCAAGCTTGAATCAATAAAAATATAAAATGTGTTGAGGGAGTTTGTACTCTTCATACCCTTTGGTACAGAGTATGCTATCAGGTCATCATACCAAGAGCAAGCAGTACTTTAGGTATAGAGAATGAATTCCTATTCAGCATTCCATTCTTTGACTGGTGTAGGAAGAGTTGGGAAATTCAACATTTTTTTAATTTGACCATTCAGAGTATGACCCTTAAATGGGAAAGGCAATTGGTGAGATGAAGACTGGTAGTTTAACATAGTGCAATGAAGAGTCAGAATTGCTATGTAAAATGTATAGAAGAATAAAGTCTGGATCCTGTTTTGTGAAAAATGATGGATTTCTATTTATGGCTCAGATGACAGTTTATGAAAACATCCAATCTGCACCAGAAAATGATGCACTAATATCACAAGAAACTCAACATTTACTAGGACTTATCTGCTTTCATTTACAATATTTAACCTTAACAGAGAAGTAGATGTATTCAGTAGCCATGAGTGATCTTAGCATAATGAGAAAAAATAGAAGGAGAAGACAGGGTTATAATAGACCTTTATTTATCTGTTTATTTATTTAACAACCAGTTGGATGTTTTAACTATAAGCAACATAGGAACATAGGAATAATACTATTCAAGCAATTACTGGGGACATAAAACACCTAGTTTGGACAACTTTCTCAAGCACTTTATATTGCTTACCTCTCAAATTGAACAGGGCCTTGTATGATAATCCCGATATACATCTGTGTTCTACCTATCCTAGCCTTGAAAGATGTCAAAGTAGTACTTTGTTTGACCGGTAGTGTCAACTTATTTTGTAGGCTGGGAATATCCTGTGTTAGGAACCTATCCCTCCAATGAGTCTTCTTTATGATTTGATGTAGATTTAGTTATCTAATGCAGGTGCTTATTGAAGCAATGATTTTGCATAGAAATGGGATGCCAAATAGGATTGGTTCTTTCATATGTGGAAAACGATGCAGCTAATAGACAAATGAGAGTAAGGAGAGGAGAGTCGTGTTAATCTTTTGGAATAGTTCAAGGATTTAATATCATAAATTTTCTTTGTTTGATCTCTTTGGGGCCTTTCCAGTTGATCAATATGCTTTAATTTGTACATACCAAAGTGAGCATTGCACTCTACGATAGGTCTGGTAAGGGAAAATGCATGGGAAAGATGAGTTCATTGGCCCTTGAAGATACTCCCTTTTTGATTAACTGGGCCAGATGGAAGGGTTTCCCGGCTGTGGTGAAAACATGACTGAATGACAGAAAATTGTCAACATAAACACCAGAGTCTCTTATGACCATCTATGTTTAAAGAGGAGTACCATTTATAACATATGAGGTAAGTTCTGCGCTTTTTTGCAGTTAACTTTTGACATGTCATACACAAAAGATAATCTAGTCATATGTCATAATTAATAGATTATTATAGAAGAAAATTATTCAGTACAATATCACACACAAACACACACAAGCACGGATTACGTCCAAGGTACCAAGCCTTAAACAGACGTTTATGAAGAGGAAGGCTATGTATTTACAGCGCATAGACAGACATCAGTCATACGGAACTTCACCTGATACAAATAACCTGTACTTATTACAATTCAGCCTTGTGTACTTAGCTGTATTCAGCAGAAAGTGTTACTAATGATCATGTTTTGCAGTACAGCCCAGCGCTGCCAATGTGAAGCCATCTGTCTGAAAGCTCTGGCAATTTCTGAAACATTTAATATCCAGTGCTATCATTCTCTTCACAAAGTGACTGCTATAAAGATGTATTTCTAAAATGACAGTAGTGGTGTAATAACTATTCTGAACGGTGAAGCATGTTGAAGTTAAAAGACTTTCAGCTTGCCAGTCAGCAAGATACAACATTCTCTCCAGAAAATATTTCTCTGTTGTCACAATATTTCAGATATACGAGGCATACTGTGCCTTAATATGAAATATGTACTTGCAAGCAATGCCCACCTATTGACACACAAACAAGCTGTCAGGCAGAACTATTTATGTCACAGACTGCACACTGATTGCCGCAAGCTTTATTCTTTGACACAATTCCATCCTAACAGTGGCATCTCTCCCTTTCTTTTGTCACTCAGTCTCTCTCCTCTTGATCTTTCTCTCTTATACTCAAGATTCATAATATCATAGGGGATCATGGGTTTACACTGTTTCTAAAGTAATTGATAAACTATCCTGAAACATCAGCAATCATATCGTAAGAATATTCTGTGTAAAGTTTATTTACTATTGTTGTAAAATGATTTTGCATTAATGGACCTGAAATGCATTGCATGGTTAAATGGAAAAGTGACAGAAATAATGATAAGCCATTCAATAATGGGAGTCTGTTTGCAATTTATATTTGTAACTACTTTTAATTAGGACAATCTTGAAAATAACACTTTATTCATTATACTTTCTATCTCTTGTGCTTATATTTGGTCTAGAAAAATGAAACACCTAAAGGTGAACGATGGAAGTTTGTCCAATTTGAATGTTTTCCACTACATTTGTATTCCTTTCTCAGCATCTCTCTGTAAGATGACAGAAAGATGAAAATGTCTAGATAACTGGCGGTTGAATTCATTCCTACAAAGCATGTTGCATACCTTGGCATAGATATGGATACAGATGGTTAGCAAGACTATCAGTTAAAAAGATCCAACTTTGTGAGTAGTTTTTACAGTTCCAGTATATCGTTTGGAAAAGGCATGGCAGAATACACTGAAGAATGCATTTAAATACAATAAAATCTGTGAAGGTTCTCAGCAAACTGCAAGGAAATTAAGAAATGCCACTTGGTGCACTAACAGAAAACACAAAGAAACTTGAACACAGGTGTGCTGTGATACCTTTTATTGGACCAACATAGCATAGGTTTTGCAATTACTCAAACTTTTAGGCTAGCAAGGGCCATTTATCAGGATTTGTAGTTACCAGTGTTAAATACAATGATTAAATATAAATGTGTGCCTTCACAGTGAAGTACATAATTTATTTCCAACTGGATAAAATAGGCATTTGAAAAAAAAAAAATGTCAGTGTAAAAAAAATGTGAGTGCGTGTGTGTGTGTGTGTGTGTGTGTGTGTGTGTGTGTGTATCATGGTTTTCTAGTTTTAGACTCATGCAATCTCTGTCTCTTTATACTCATGAAATCTCTGTCTCTTTATCTGTCTGTCTCTTATACACACACACACACACACACACACACACACACACACACACACACACACACACACACACACACACACACACACACACACACACACACATGCATGCACACACACACACACACACACACACACACACACACACACACACACACACACACACACACACACACACAATCTCTGTGTCTTTGAGGTATAAAGTCATACTAAACATCCAAGGTGCACATTTTTCTTCACACTGGCATCTTCTCAAGTGTCATTTTTGCCAACTAGAAAAAAAAAGATCTACTTCCCTTTTTAGACACAAGTGGATATTTAAGAACCTTATCTAACATAATTAACTTGGGCGGCAGTGGTGGTGCAGCAGTTAGCATTGCCGCCTTACAACAAGATGTTCTCTGGTTCGATTCCCAGCTGGGGTGCCTTCTGTGCAGAGTCTACATGCCCTCCCTGTGGTCACGTGGGTTTCTTCTGGGTGCTCCGTTTTCCTCCCAAAGGCATGCTGTAGGTGGATTGGACACTCTAAATTGGTCCTAGGAGTGAGTGCGAGAGTGTGTGTGCCTTCTGTGGAAGGTTGGGTGCCAGGCTAGCAACTTGACACCGTAAAAACTCTACTGGCAATCATGAGCAAATAGGTGATCTGCTGTGGCAACCCCTAACCGGGAAAAAGCCAGAAGAAGAAGAATCTAACATCATTAACTTAATAACTCTTGATGAAGAGCTCTTTTTAGGCTGAAAGACTGAGTAATTGCAAAATCAATGTTAGCAATAAAAGGCATTACATAACATCTGTGCTCTAGTGTCTATTAGCAGGGTGTAGTGAACATGTTTAAAACTTCCCAGAGATATTCTTTAACATAACTTAGCTAATTCTTGGGAGATGCATTCATTTAAGGTGAAACTGCAATAAAGAAGCAAACTAGTTTGCATTATCAGTATGAGCAAGATTATGTTATTGATGACTTAAAGATAAAAGAAGGGAACATTAAACAGTGGACTTCTGTGCCGCACAAACCAACTGCCCATCTAGACATATATAATACATGCATGGATTATAATGTCTAAGATGATCAGGAAACCAGTAGGGTGCTTAAAGAAAAGGGATTTTACTCTGATGCAAAGGTAATACCATGGTATAAAGTCATAATTTAGTCTTTCTGAGACTACAGGAAATATTCTTTATGAATCAGAAGAAAATACAAGGAATAAATGCAACCTTCCCTTCTGTTCTTTTAGTGTCATAACAGTCTGCTCTTATCTCAGACTTCAATAGACAGTAATAGTTATGCTGCAGCAGTCAGGTGTTGGCCTGTTTGAATGATATACTGTACAAAGTCTGACTTTATACCTTAAAATTCAAAGACTTATTCTACTTCTTGCCAGACACAGGAACTGACCAACATGAAACATTTGCAGAATACACACAAACAATTCTCTTTACGTTGCAGTTGAGTTTATATGAATAAGAAATCAGCTGTGTCCCAATAAAGTCTATTCTCTCTGCAGGAAATGAAAAAAATAATAGGAAGTCTTGGTTTCTGTAGAAACACGTAGAGAAATTAAGATTCTTAAACATGATCCTTTTCATAACAGGTTATGCTTCTAACAAAGAGGTATCAACTTCACATAGCACTGGACTCAAAGATAACAGCATGGAACAGCTAGAATCAGTGTTCTATGAAGCTGATGAGGTCCTGTGGTATTATATTAGGGACAAGAAATCCAGTTAACTGTCTTTCTCTCTGTCTCATCTTCACTTCTTTGTGAGTCATAGCAGTGATCATTTTTATTTGTATTTTCATAAAATCTACTTCTGTTACTTCTAATTGTTCCATATCTAAAGTTCATAAACTCTGGCATGGCATTATTCACAGGATATAGATTTTGACTGCTATTTTGTTGAAAATGAAAGGTAAAACTTAAAAAAGAAACATAAAATATTATGTGTAAAACTGACTATAAGGGATTTGGGTAGCATACTGCATTATCTTAGTTGCACTTCTCTACCTTGTTGTTGAAGTAATATGCAGGTTAGGCCCCAAATGGGTCTGTAGATCAAACAAGAGAAGAGCAGTAGTATCAATCAGACACCAAAGAGATTCAACAGGAAAAGAGGTCAGAATCTTGGGGTATTGAAAGCAGTTAAGCAAGTCAGGTTGACCTCTTTGTTCATAGATAGGTACTAGGCTAGCTGCCCTTAAGCCATTTTAAACCTAGTCAATTGCCCTTTCAAAGGGGAGAATCAAACCCGTAGCTTGTGATTCCAAGTAATCACCTTAACCATTATTACTTGCAGGATCAAAAGAAGTGGTCAGACATTTCAGAACTACACAGCTGATCACCTCAGAATCCAGCTTTGTGTATTGGTAAGGTGATGTGTGTGTGTGTGTGTGTGTGTGTGTGTGTGTGTGTGTGTGTGTGTGTGTGTGTGTGTGGAGGGGGAGGGGTTCTGCTGCTGGAATGTTGAAAAGTCAGTTAATTGCATGTAAGATGCACTATTTGTGGGTCTGTTTATGCATGGGATAAGATTGCTTTATATATTTTAAGCATTAATTCCTTTGTGTATCAAATGAAAAGTTTGGGCTGTATAAAAGTAAAATAGTAAAATGCATATTTTAGGGCCTGGTCTTAGATAAGTCCAAATTTGAAGAGACTGTAGTTATAAAATAATTTGCGTACTTCCTGGTAAAGTATTTATTGTGACTGGTTAAATTACTTCAAATTAGTAAATACAGAAAGCAAAGAACAGGTGGTTGATTTATTTTACGGCAGCTTAAAGTAATCTGTGTTATGAACTGTAAATGTTGCTGTTAAATTATAGATGAACTTTTGATGCTGGTGCACTTGGTCACAGTTTTGCTGTGAGAAAATTAATTGTTACACTTAACATTTGAGGTTTTAATTATTTCTTTTAACTGATAAAGCAGTTACACTGTTATACTGTTATACATATGGATGTTTACTTACATAAGATGTTTAATAATGTTTGAATCTGGGGCTTATGAAGGTAATTATACATCTGGTTGTTAATAAGTTATCATTTTTTTCTTTATTTTTGCCCTGCTGAGGTTATCTTGGATTAAAGAACAATTGACAAGGCTACATGATGTTTACCTGTTAGTACGATGAACAGCAGCACGGACTGCATATGCATGCTGATGCTGTTCATCATACTTACATGGGTGCGAGCGTGTTTTCATGGCCAGCGACAGTGTTGGTGGCCTGGAAAAAATGTTGAGCAGCAACAGCACACGCAGTCAACAAACACGTCTGCCTATGGGCAAACCTGTTAAGCATGCTTGTGCAGATTGCACAAATAGCTGCATAGGGCAAATAATGCAAGTTGTACCAGGCAAGAAAAGTGTACTGAGTGTAATGTGCACAGAAATCTGGCATGGCTTAGTGGTAAATCACTATGTCTATGGTGTGCAGGGTCCTGGGTTCGAGCCTTGCAGAGGCTGTTTATTACCCCCACCATGGGCAACAATATCCTAGACCTAGTCATTACCAACATGAGTGACTGGTGTTCCACACCTGAAGTCAACTCCTTGTTGGTCCGATCCGACCATAAGCTAATCACCCTTGATAGCCACATCCCGCCCCCACACCCCATTAAGGAAACCATGGTTCTCCAAAGTCATCTTCATGCTTCTTAAGACAGAAGTGGTGAACTTCATGACACCCATGCAGATGGACAATGCAGTTACAACTGCTGAATCCTACACAAATGCACTCTATAAGCACTTACACGAGTGCATGGATTGTGCTATCCCAAACAGAACCAAGACGCTATCCTCCAAAAAAAAGGAAGCTAATCTGCTGGTCCCCTGCCATAAACAAACTGTACAACAGAAGGAAGAAACTGTTGCAAAAGAGAGTAAAATCCCATGAGTGGAGGAGCTCCCTGTTTAGCCTCAGTAAGAAGCTAACATCCCTTATAAGATCCTCCAAAGCTAGCTACGAAAACAAAATCGCCACTAATTCCAAGGACAACCACAAAGCATTCTATAGCTATGTCAAGAATCTCGATGGCAACACCCAGATCTGCTCTGAGTTACAGCACAAAGGCATGAAAATTACAGAACCAACTGATATTGCCAACATCCTGGCAGATAGGTTCAGTGCTAACTTTACCCCCCCCCCCAAAGGGCCTATATCTCTACAGGAAGAATGCAGAGTCCCTGTAATCACAACTAGGCAGGTAAAAGCTGCACTCTCTAAAGCCAAAAACACAGCATCCATGGGACCGGACAACATCCCAGGCTGCATTTTACACGAACATCAGAATGAACTGGCTCCCCACTTAAGCACCATGTTCAATAATAGCCTCGCATCAGGCTTTGTCTCCACTGAATGGTGCACAGCAACAGTTATCCCACTCCACAAAGGGGGAACCACCACTGATCCTGGGAACTATCGACATATTGGCCTGATGAGCCTGGTCTACAAGGCCATGGATTGTATCATCATAGAACTCATAAACAAAGACATTGGTAACCTCCAAACTCTGGATCCCACTCAGTTCGGGTTTGTGAAAGGCAGATCATGCCTCCTGAACCTGATCAACTTCTTTGAGGAAGTCACCAAAGCCGTAGATGAGGGTAAGGTGATCCACACAGCCTATATTGACCTCGCCAAGGCTTTCGGCACCATCCCCCATTCTGGAATTATAGCTAAACTCACTAAACTAGGTATAAATCCCTATGTCACAAGATGGGTTGCCAACTAGCTCACTGGCAGAACTCACACTGTAAAAGTTGCAGACTCCAAATCTGATGTCAAAGCAGTGACAAGTGGAGTACCACAGGGTTCCATCCTGAGACCTCTCCTGTTTGGTATCTACTTCTCTGAAGTACAGGCTAACACAGAAGCCCTCTAGCTAACAAAGTTCGCAGATGACTGAAAACAAGGAGCCATAGTCATGTCCCCAAATGATGTGGACATCCTACAGAAGGGCCTCACTGAGAGAGATGCCTGGTGTCAGAGCCATGGCCTCAAGCTCAATACCAACAAGTGCAGTGTCATCCCCTTTGGTAAAAACTCTGTACCCATGAACTACCACATAGGAAGCAATCTACTTAACACCGAATGTGTGATAAGAAACCTTGGGACCCAGGTGGACAGTAGTCTCTCCTTTGATAGTCACATCGCCACAGTAGTCAGGAAGTCCTTCTACATGGCACACCTCATCATAAAAGGGTTCTCATCCAGAAAAAAAGAGGTCATTGTTCCCCTCTACTCGACACTCATTAGACCCATTATAGAGTACAACGCCCCTTTTGGAATGTACTTCACAAGACATCTGCAGCAGCTGGAAAGGCCACAGAAGTACCTCACAAAGAGGATTACTGGCCTCAAACAAATGCCCTACACTGACCGCCTCAGAAAATTCCAGATTTACTTCATAGCATATCACCTACTCCGAGGTGATCTCTGCCTAACATATAAAGCTATGTCAAACCCAGAGCTGGTGGACATGCTACACCTAAAAAAATCCCAATCCCTCTGGGCTACACACTCTAGGGACCTAAACCTTGTCACCACAATAAATAGGACATGCTGGAGGGATAGATTCCTGTTCCAGAGACTTCCCATACTCTGGATCAGGCTACCCATCTATGTGAAGCAAAGTTCTTCATTAGTACTCTTCAAGAAAAATCTTGATGAGTGGATGGGAAATAGGAAATACACCCCGGGGATCACTTCTGTGTCTCTGCTCGACAGTGGCACAGGAAAATACCTTTCTTGGGTGGTGTAAGCCAACAAACCTTGTTGGCTAGGCTTACGTAGGCCCTTGGGCCAATAGCCTAGTACTTACCTATGAACCTATGAACCTAAATCAAACATATGAATACAGAAATAAGTAAGAGGGTAGGGAATGGCAAGGGCAACTACAAAAGATGGGTTACCACACAGGGCAAGTGTACTGAAAACAATGTGCACTGAAATCAAAGAGATGTATACAGAAATATGAAAGAGTAGTGGCTATAATATAGTCCCTATTTGTAAATTCCTGCATACACTGTTAGAATCTCCTTGTGTTCTGACTGTAGTGCATCTCAAGCAATCTGGAATTATATCGCTGGCAAGTATATTCCTTGGCACTTTAAATTTTCAGAGTTCTGCATTGTCTTAATTCTTTGCCTTACTGAATTATTTTATATATTTTCTGACTTTGTTTGCTGTTTTCTCATCTGTTCTGAAACTGGTTTTCTTCCTCACACCCACCCTATTCCTGTGTTGTTATTATAGCTGATGTCTTTGCAGTTGCCCACCCCTACTGTAAATTTGATCTGGGACACTCCTCCCAGTCTAGTGTTCATTCTATCTGATACAGAGAGAACATCTGAAAAGGCCAACCCACTTAGGGTCTTAACCTTGAATTATCTTCTGCTTCTCCTTTCTCCCTTTGCACTTTACTAACAAAAAAAATCTCTCTCCTTGTGTTCTGACTGAGTGTGCTTCTCATCTGATAAGTATATTTTTTGACACTTTTCAACTGTTCAAAGTTGAATTTAGTTCAAAATACATTTTGAATAAATTGCATTTACTTAAACTGTATTTGCCTTAATACTGCTACATACGCAAGAGTGCTAGCTTGTACTGTACTTAAATTGTTTTTAGTGCTGTTTTAGCTGCTTTCTGGAAAAAAAATTCTAAGCTTGTTTCCTGCCTTTCCTGTAACTAGTCTAGTCCAGATACAGATGTGCTGTATCCAGGACTGTTGGTAAGCTTCTGAGTCCACCAATCATTTCTGTGTTGGAGGGAAGCCTTCTAGATTATCAGTGGGAGTGATAAGTACTAGGTAGCCTATCTATCACAAGAGGAGTTGTTTTGGCCCAGAAATTGTAGATTATTGGCTGTCTGGGCAGTTTTTCCATCTCTTTCAACTTTCTAGTTTAAATTCCTGCATTTGTGCTTGTTTCCTACCTTTCCTGTAACAAGTCTAGTCCAGAAACAGATTTGCTGTATCCAGGACTTTTTGTAAGCTTCTGAGCCCCCCCCCAAGCCATTCTATGTTGGGGGGAAGCCTTCTAGCTTATCAGTGGAAGTGGTAAGCACTAAGTGGCTATCTACCACAAGAGAAGTGGCTTCTGGCCTAGAAATTGTAGTTTATTGGCTGTTTGGGCAGTTTTTTCCATTTTTTCAAATTTCAGTTTTAAAAGCCCACATCTGTGCTTGTTTCTCACCTTTCCTGTAACTAGGCTAGTCAAGATACATATTTGCTGTATCCATGACTGTTGTAAGCTTCTGAGCGGTGCCAAAGTCTACTCTTCAATTTCCCTTAGATCTGTTAGGTCTCTCTTCTCCTGCACTTTTACTAGCTTATTAGTTTAGCACTCTACCAGACTTCTTGTAGCAATTATTGTAGCACACAAAAGTTTTACCAGCACTAAATGTTCTACAAGGAAACAGCTCCAGTACTTATTATTAATGCCCACCCCTGCAAGCATGTTTAAAGGTCAGTTCCCTGTACTTTCTCCTATTAACCTGTTGAACTTGGGCATCCTGAGCCAATCCAGCAACTGCCTCATATACACTGACAACCCTCTCCTCTTACCTCTCAACACTCAGACTTGTGAGAGATGCACTTATATATCTAAACTAGAAGCCATGCACTCTCTAGCTAAGACCGGAATAGCTAGTCAAAAGGAGAAGGTCAACACTTGCACCACACCACATGGAACACATAGCCCTCCAGAACACACGCCAGCACTGTCTTCACATAAAAGCACAAACCACACACCCACAGTTGCTGAGGCTCTCAATAAATATCTACACAAACAGCAGAGACCTCCAAGTCAGAAACGCACTCGACCACAACACAACCCTAATCATGAGACATATAACTCTCCTAAACAGCATACCACTCAACCAAAGCCCCTATGGCAAAACAGCATGCCCAGCACATTAGTCATAGGTGACTCGATAGTGAGGCACACTGATGTCACACTCACTAGGTTGAATAAGGAGTAAGTAACAGTCAGCTGCCTATCAGGCACCAGGATCCTCCACATAATGCATGCACTCAGGTCCCTCAACAACAGGTACAAATATGACTCTGTCATTGTACATGTGGGTGTGAATGACCTAAGACGCACCTCCTTGGACTACATGAAAAGAGACATGGTAGAGCTCTCAGATTATGCAGCCCAGGTGGGTATGACCCTAGCCCTGAGCAGCATCCTGCCATCACCCAGAATGTTACCACAGTACAAGCAGAAAATTATTGATTTCAACAATTGGCTAAGTATCTGGTGTCATTCCAAGGGGGTCCAGTATCTGTCTGCCTGGGATGATATGATTGGCAGACCTCGATGCTTTGCCAGAGATGGCCTGCATCTGTCGCCCCTGGGCTTCCTGATACTGGCTAAGGCTTTTGCCTCCCATATAGTGCCTTTTTTTAGGCTGTGTTCCAAAGACCAAATTACCACTGTAACCACTACAAACAAATGCAATCTGAAGGTCATGTTGCTGAACGCTAGAAGTCTAAATCTCAAAATGCACTCATTCAAAGCACTCCTTAAAATGGAGAACATCAACATCTGTGCTGTAACAGGGACTTGGTTCAAGGCAGCAAAAAACACCCCTGCACTACCAGGCTATAACTCATTCCACACCTTCCGGCCCCAGAACTTGGACCAAAGTTCCAAATGTGGTGGTATTTCCATATTCATAAAGGATGCACACACCTCCAGACTGGTAGCCCAACATAATGCATCTGAGATACTTCAGCTGCAGCTAACATTGGGTAAGACAGCGATTCAGGTTGTAGCATGCTCTAGGTTCCCAACCATGTCCCAAGACTCACACTCCATGTTGCTAAGCACCCTCAGGAATATTGGGGCCAACCTAATATTCTCATACTGGGCGACTTCAACTACCCCTCCATTAACTGTGAAAACTACTCATGTACCATTACACTTGCCCAATGCTTTATGGAATTCATTAATTCCAGTGCCCTGGACCAGCTCATTCTTACCCCCAACTGAGGTAGCAACATCCTTGACCTGGTCATAACTAACATGGGTGACCATTGCTCTACACCAGTAGTCAACTCCTCCCTGGTTAGATCCAACCACAAACTGATCACCTTGGAAATCCACATCGCTCCCACCCACCCACCCCACAAAGGTAACCACCATGAAAAACTTCTCCAAAGCTAACTTTGGGCTCCTAAAAACAGAGGTGGCAAACTTCAAGGCACCCATGCAAATGGGGAATAGTTGTATGACTGCCGAATCATGCACCAATACACTGTACGAACATGTACACAAATGCATGGATCTCATCATACCCAATAGAACCAAGACTCTCTCCTCAAAAAAAGGGAAGCTAATCTGGTGGTCCTCTGCCATAAACAAACTCTACAACAGAAGGAGGAAACTGATGCAGAATAAGGTGAAGTCCCAAGACCAGAAGAACCTCCTTAACATCCTCAACAAATGGTTGAGATCCCTCATCAAATCCTCTAAAGATAGCTATGAAAGCAGAATTGAAGAAGATAATAAAGACAACCATAAGGCCTTCAATAGTTATGTAAAGAATCTCCACGGCAATATCTTGATTTGCTCTTAGCTAGAGCTACTGGACAATGGTACCTCCTACACCGAGCCAACAGATATTGACAATATACTGCTTGACAGATTCAGTGCCAACTTTACCCCCACCCCCCAAAGGACCAATCACAATATCAGTAGATTGCCAGGCACCCAGTATTACTGCTGCACAGGTTAAAACAGCACTGTCCAAGGCCCAGAATACAGCTTCTATGGAACCTGACAATATCCCCGGCTGTGTTCTACATGAACTACAGAGTGAACTGGCACCTCACCTGTGTGCCCTGTTCAATCACAGCCTCACCTCAGACAAAGTTCACAGATGATTGCAAGTTGGGAGCTATTATTAACTCCAAAAAAAAACACAACAACTAAACGCAAATCATGATAACAAACCACTCAACACCAGGGATACTCTGGAAAAAAGCTTAGCTTTACTGGTGTATCTGGTACCTCGGCTTTCGCCTTCAAGGAATATTTTTTACACACAAGCAGCTCTTCTTTTTATACACCACATAATAGAATAATTAACATCCATTAACTATAAATACTTCACATTTAATATAATTGACTTTAGATATATATCTCTTAAAAGCGCCATTGGACCATTTGACGTTTCCTTCCCATATACATAATAAATTCATTAATAATCAATTTCAAACTAATATTTTCTTGCGTACATATAATTTTAAATAAGAAGTAATTAATTGTATTATGCTAAACTCTGAATCTACCAACTTCTATATATACATAAATAAATTACTTCCACAGAATTTAAAAATAAATGTATATGCACATACTAAAACAATGGTATAATACACAGAAATCACATTTTTAGAAAAAACTTTTTTTTTTTTACATTTTAAAGCATTTCTTAACATTTTTTAACATTCTATTACCCCTACCCTATGTTCAAATTAATGTCAAGATTTAATCCCCTAGGGCAAAGGATACCAAAATTAGTAATGCATTTAGTTTCCATTTGTGTCAGTTTATGTGTAAATGAATCCCCTTGACAAAAATAGGGTTTGGCTAACACACAGTAAAACAAAGAAGCGTCAAAATCTTCATGACATGTGACAAAATGTTCTGTGACTGGGTTCTCTAACCTATGCCTCCTAATGTCACCCATATGTTCCATAATTCTTTTCTTCACAGCCCTTTTGGTCTGCCCAATGTGCCATTTTACTGAGGGACATCCACATCCTACTATATAAACTGCCCCCCTAGTCTCACAATTGTTATAATCCACTGCCTTATAAATTCTACCATTAATTAAGTTTCCATCTAAATTCCTGATATTATTACACACCTTACATCTCCCACATGGAAAACTACCTTTCCTACTTTGTTCTTTGGCCATTTTCCCAATGGATAACAATTCCCTTAAGTTTTTAAATCTACTGTAGGAAAAAAAAAATCACTCTATCAGGGAAAATGTCCTTCAGCTTCTCATCATTGAATGTTATAGGCCAAAACCTATGGAGTAATCCTTTAAGAATTTCTGACGAAGGAGAATATCTATTCACAAAGAATAACCTATCTTGGTCCTCATCCTTGTTCCATTCGTTACTCTCCCCATCTACGTAGGTTGCTTCTCTGTGTCTCTCACCGTGTGTCAATCCCAGTTTCCTAAACACTTTATTTTCAGCCTTATTTAATAATTCAAAATTGTAATCTATAATTAACAACTTGTTCCTAACCCTCCCAAACTCATAACCCAGCCTGCCTTTATCTGAAGTGTTATTTGCTATCCTCAAATATTCACCATACGATAATGAGGGTAACAAATGTGGAGTGTGCATACTGTCCGCTCTAAGAAAATTATTTACTGTAGTAGCCTTGGAGAAAGGTTTACACTCTAAATTACCTTCTTTACCCACATAAAATTCCAAATCTAAATATTGTACCTTCTCCCTGCTGGTATTATATGTAAATTGTAACCCAGACCTATTATTATGCAAGTCCTGCATAAAATCTTGAAATTCAAGCATATCACTCTTACAGATAAATATGAGATTGTCTATGTATCTCTTGAATAATACAACTTTCTGCTTGTAGAACTCTGTATTGTATACATAGGCCATCTCAAAGTAGTTCATAAACAGGATTTTATATGCGGGGGCATATGATGCCCCCATGGCTGTACCTTCCTTTTGCAAAAAATACTGACTGTCAAAACAGAAACTGTTAAGTGTGAGGGAAAATGCTAACAATTGTGTGTATGTGGACCCTCCCCATCATAAATCTAACTGTTTCCAAACCCCATTTATTCTTTATATTAGTATATAAAGAATTAACATCCACACATGCCCAACAGTAGTCCTGGGGCCATTCCATACCTACAACAATGTCTGCCAACTCCTTTCCATTCTTTATATGTGACATCACTCTAGTCAAATCAACTTTCAGTTGGCTATCCAAAAACATACCTACATTCTGTAGATAAGCTCCCCTACCTGACACTATGGGCCTTCCTGGTGGATTCTGAATGTTTTTATGTATTTTCGGTATTACTTTAAATACCGCATCCTTGGGGTTTTTGATATGCAATTTTTTAACCTCCAAAGCATTAAGGAAGCCTAATCTTTCCCCTCTCTCCAGAATTTCCAGCAGTGAACAATTAAATTCCTTTACCAGATTGTAGGATAACAATTCATATACCACTGTGTCCCCCAACAAAATCATGGCCCATACTATTTTATTGTTGTTTAGTCATGAGCACCCAATTCCCTCCTTTATCTGCCTGTAAAAATGTGTACCTTCCATTATTTGATCTAAGATGTAATGTCTCCCACTGCTCCTTTGTTAGATTGAACTGTGTATTGCCAATATACTAGCTGACAGATTCAGTGCCAACTTTACCCCTCCCCCCCAAAGGACCAATCACAATGCCAGTAGATTGCCAGGCACCCAGTATTACTGCTGCACAGATTAGAACAACACTGTCCAAGGCCAAGAATACAGCTTTTATGGGACCTAACAATATCCCCAGCTGTGTTCTACATAAACTACAGAGTGAACAGGCACTTCACCTGTGTGCCCTGTTCAATCACAGCCTCAACTCAGGCTTTGTCCCTAACAAATGGCGCACTGCTACAGTCATCACTCTACAAAAGAGCAGAGTGACTACAGACCCTGGTAACTATCGCCCCCATTTGCCTGATGAGTCTGATATGCAAAGCTATGGAACCCACCATCATGGACCTAATAAACAAGGATATAGGGAATTTCCAAATTCTGGATCCTACACAGGTTGGTTTGGTGAAGGTTAGATCAAGCTTGGTTGACTTCTTTGAGTCAGTCACCAGAGCAGTGGATGAAGGCAAGGTGGTTCATACAGCCTCCATTGATCTGGCCAAGGGCTTTCATACCATTCCCCACTCAGGAATCATAGAAAAACTCACTAAGCTAAGCATAAACCTCTATACCACTAGGTGGGTCGCAAACTGGCTCACAGATAGAACCCATAGCGTGAAAGTAGCTGACTCCAAGTCAGACTGTTGACCAGTCACGAGTGGAGTCCCACAGGGTTCCATCCTGGGTCCTCTCCTGTTTGGTATCTACTTCTCTGAAGTCCAGGCCAATATTGGAGGGATGCTGGCTGACAAAGTTCACAGATGATTGCAAGTTGGGAGCTATTATTAACTCCCCAAGTGATGTTGACATCCTACAGAAAGGCCTCAATGAGACCAATGACTGGTGGCAGAACCATGGCCTTAAGCTCAATGCCAAAAAATGTGTTGTCATCCCCCTTGGGAAAAACCCATTTCCCTTGAATTACCACATTGATGGTAGTCCACTGAACACAGAAGGTGTTATAAGAGATCTATGAACACAGGTCGCCAACAACCTCTCTTTTGACCGCCAGATTGCCACTGTGGTCAGAAAGTCTTTCTATGTGGCACATCTCATTACTAAGGGTTTTGCATCCAGGAAGAAAGAAGTCATTGTCTCCCTCTACTCTTCCCTCCTTAAGCCAATCATTGAGTACAATCCCCCATTTGGCATGTACCTCACTAGACACCTGCAACAACTGGAGAGGCCACAAAAGTACCTCACAAAGCGGATCCTAGGTTGTAAACACATCCTATATGGACATACTAAAAAAACTCCAACTATTCTGTGTCTCATATCGCCTAATTAGAGGCAATCTCTGCTTGACTTACAAAGCCATGTCTGACCCAGCTCTGTTAGAAATGCTACATCTAAAGAAACCCCAATTCCTCCACACCACACACTCTAGAGACCTCAACCTCATTACCACAATCAACAGAGCATGCTGGAGTGACAGGTTCATAACCCAGAGATTGCCCATGCTATGGAATAGACTTCCCATACATGTCAAGCAGACCACCTCACTGGGCCTCTTCAAGACAAATCTTGATGAGTGGATGGGAAATAGAAAATTCACCCTGGGGATCACTCCAGTGGCTCTACTTGACAGAGGAACTAGGAACTAAGGTCAGGTGGCATGATGCCAGGGTAATCCTATGGGCTAGGCTTGTAAAGGCTCCAGGGCCATTAGCCTAGTACACACCTATAAACTTATATGTTCACATTATTGTAAGGTAATTGATGTGAATCTGCTTATGGCATGAAGAAAATTTTGTAATAAAATTTTGCAAGACTTACGTCATAATAATTAATGGTGGTCACAGTTCCTGAGAAAATATTATGTGACATATGAATGTCATTAACAAGCTGAGTTGAGATGACAGTTTGCAAGGACTGTACATATATTATGAGATGTTTGCATTGTGTGCAGTCCATCAATATAACATGTTGGAAAATAGGAATGGTTTAGAAGCCAGAATCTCCCATAGCAAGAATTGAGCCCATCCCATGAAAGCTATCACTGACCTGTGTATTCACTGCATATACCACAGAAATAGGCCTAACACATATAATATGAGGATCAACCACAAAGGGAATTATGCACTTCAATATTCTAATGATTATGCATCCCATATGGAAGTGTGTGTCTGTGTGTGTAGTGACACAAATGTTGGAGCAGAGCGTAACATATGTAATATCCTTGTGTAAGGCACTACTGCCTGACATAGTTAATTTGCAGACAGATAAGAATAGATGCAAAAAACACACTATGATGCAATGTGTTCCCCAGAGCTGTGTATTATCAGCATGTGCCACAGGAGGTAGCAATGGGTATTGTCAGTAACAAATGCAATTAATGCATGAATTAAGAAAGCATCCCTTATAATGAATATCATATCAGCATGTCAGACTGATGACAATTACATGTGTATGCTTGTGAACACGCAATTGTGATCAGCCCTAAATCGATGTTCTGTGGTCAAGAAATGTTTCTGTGTATGTTTGCATACATACTACCCAAAAACTGAAGCACACTCTTGTACACACCGTACTCAATGCATGTGTCACAGTAGCACTTTCCCCGTGACATTGGCAGAACAAATGCCTACTGCCATGAAATCCAAAACTACATTCACATGTGTCCATGCAACATATCAAGGGAGAAGACTGATGTGATGTAATGGTTGTTGCATGACTTCAGTACATTCCCACAAAAGGAATTCTTATGCAAACTGTACAACTCCTTCAACTAACAATATGTTTGTTATTTTTATGTGCCACAGTGGAACTGTTATCACAGCAGAAGAATGCCACCTATCTGAAGATATTCGATAGGCTGTACTTTATTTGCCCATAATTTTTATCCGCTAAAATGGATGTGCGGGGCCTCTGCCACTGTCTATACATACAGATTACAGTTGTGGGAGGTGTTTTTCCTGCAGAACATTTAAGGACACAAATGCTTACAGTCACTCAATGCTGGTTTGGGACACTTGCCTAAGCACCGAGAAATTCAACACCATAGTGGGATCAATGAATGTGCCATAGTATAAGTGCATCGCCAGTTGTCATATATGTGGTTATGTGAAGCATTACACCATTTGTATGAATCAAGGAATATGTATCACTGTAATTATTTAGCAAGAATCTTGCTGAATATCAGACAGCATTGCCTGATTCTAGGCATACCCAAGCACACCTATAGCTCCCTGCTACATATGTATTAATTTCTTAAATTAATCTTAGTTTTAAAACTCAGCATATCTTTTAGACTAATTTAAATGTCTCTTTTAAGTATTTTATGAATGAAAGTTGCTATCAAGGGGTTGTCCCTTGAAGGTGGCTTGGTATTCACATGTTGTGGTCACATAATGAGGTTTCTTGCATTCGACTGGCCGAAGCAGTGCTTTTAAAGAGGACGTTTTTTTCATGCATTTTATTTGATGACATTTTTAAGTTTTAGATGAAAGCACTCATGTATTCAAGTATTTTTGAATTAAAGGATTAAACTTTTGAAGGATACAGTCTATTTTGTTTACCCTACAGTCCAGATATTTTGCTTCAGTGTGCCACTTCTTTCCTAGAAGTATAAGAATTATCAACAGTGGTGAAAAAAGAGATGCTAGAACACATGTTCACGATGTGCTATATGGCTGTTTAATCCTACTATACTTCCTCCATTTAATGTTTCTCCATTGGGTTTATTTATTTACAACAAAAAAGATGCAGAATGAGCATTGTTTTACAATTTCTGTCTTACATGTAATCTATGAAGCATTGATGAAAAAATAAACTAGAGAGTGGTATTCAACTTTGGATGATGGTATCAAGGTCAAACTGGTGGCAGAGTACAAGTGCCTTGCATGGATAGACATGCAGGATACTTTTTGTTTGCTCCTATTTCCTAGGTGAGATTGGCTTGGGGAGGGGGGGGTAGAGTTAAGGTTGATGAACTTATATGACAAACCATGCTTATGAAATGAGCAGCAACCAGCACAGCCTTTGGGATGTTTAGTGTGACTTTGCCCTGGAATTTGGAATCCAGGGATTTTGTCAGAAGAGCAGCTATTATTTGAAAATTTTTCTGATCAAATGGGGTTAGGGGGAAACTCACCATGGAATGCTAATTTTTTAAGAGCTTTCTCAGGAATTAGAGTTCTATTTGGAACAGGACAAGTTGGACAATCAAACTAAAACTCTGATATTTCCTGTTTTGGAAACAGATGTTCCATCCCAGCCTACGGGAAACTTTATCCTTGAAAGACAAAGACACGAGTGGCTGGAGGAAAGCAAGGATAGGTAAGGTTAATGATCCTTGAGGCTGCTTAGTTTTGCCTGCAGAGTAGTATTTACAGGCATAGCATTTTCTTGGGACTTTAGTGAGTTTGTTAAAAGGGGAAAAACAGAAAAATCACAAAGTGAGTGTAGTTAAGCAGGTGAGAGACAATTTGATGAATATGTGCAGAGTTTGTTTGGCACTACAACAGGGTACTTTTTTTTGTTAAGAAAGCTGAACAGAAAGTAGATCAAGAGGTTTACATAGAATCATCAGACACACTTGGGATGGGTGCATTTTCAATGGACAATCGATCTTTTGTCCCTGAACCTCAGAAATAGATAGAGGTTAAGTTTGTAAGAGATATTACCTTCTTGAAACTCATACCACTGTGGGTAGAAATAGCTGAAAGGTACTGCTCAACTAATGATAGACAACTGTGTTTCTACTGGACAAGTAGAAGGAGATGTGCATATTGAACAGGAGACTGAAAAATCTGCTTGGGTGCAGTTTTTTTTTTTTTAATATTAGTTTTATGGAGGTTAGGGAATTAATATGTTTTTCTTGACACATTACAATCCAAGTAAACTCAATAAGGTGGCTAAAAATGTGTGCACGTTTCAGGCCTTGCCTGCAGAGGTGAATCAGTTCCAGTTAGTGATGTCGCCAGGAGTTGAAGGAAGTTATAGAACGCATGCAATTGTGTTGATAATAGAGTTGTGATGTCATGATAACAACAGTGTTTATAATGGGCCTGTTGTGCAAACACTACAACAAAAAGAAGTGTAGCCATCTACTGACCTGCTATTGAGGTATTTACTTCACAGCTGGGGGCAAGAAAAAACAGTGAGAACAATCCAAGTGAATTAGGCTGTCTTGATGATTGCTTTTCAGGCAAAGGGTGTAATAACCTTCTGAAAATATTGAATAGCTGGGAAAGAATAGCTGGGAAACTTTTCATTAGAAGCAAATGATAAGTAAAGACCTGTGCCAGATGCTTTTAGAAAGTTTATACAAAATTAGTCATGGTTACACAAGGTATTCTATTCTTTAGGAGTTGTCATTGGCACTAATTTGAACTGATTTTGAAGACAGATGTGTAGGATAGGCATTAATCCCTATCATTTTCAACTTCTTCCTATAGGATGAGACGGATTATTAATTTAGGTAGAGAAGGGCATTGGAGGCTGTGATGACCCTCCACTTGACCAGTAATCAAGGAGCCTCAATCCTCATCACTGGCAACAGTGGGGGATGTTCACTGGCAGGATAACAGGTACACACACAGTATTTCCAGATGCAGCTCTCTGCATCAAGTGCAATTTCCCTTAAGAGCACACAGAGACCACAAACAGTCTGGAGCTGGTTTCTCCCTCTTCCTCCAGATCCCCAATAAGACTCCCCACTGGCATAGCTTTAGAGTTGAGATCTCAGCTGACTGACCAAACCAAGATGTCCAGCACCCTCTCTGTCCAACCAGTGCTTCGTGTCCCTGCCCACATAGCTGACACATACACTCTTTGAGGTTTGATTTACACACACACACACACACACACACACACACACACACACACACACACACACACACACACACACCTGGGAAAGGCTGACACAGGTTTACTAACTATGCCTCCTTCTGCACAGTCTATCAGGTAGTTTCCACTGCCACCAGTCACTCCTTATCAGCTGCTTTAAGGCCCTTAACAAACGGTGTCCAGTCACTGTATAATATTAATACAAATACGAATACAAAGGGTAGTTTGATCAAGAGCAAGGCTATTAGAGTGACCCACACAGTGTCACCAAATAAATATGGAAGTACTCTCAAAACTTAAATATCTCTGCACAGATCAACCACAATGAAAGGTTTAAATATATTTAATAATAAATAAAATATAAGACAATACTAAATATATAGTCACAGTGACAACAGAGTTCAAAACCACAGGAAATATTTAAAACAACATTGCTGGACAGTCTCAAATAAATAAAGAAAAATATCTAAACTAAGCTTCACTAATAATTAATTAAGTAATTGTGAGGTGATGTTCAGCGAAGAGTTAAGACAGGCACTGGGTGGCAGTGAAGAGTTACCGAATAGCTGGGTAACTACAGCAGAGCTAGTAAGAGAGATAGCTAGAAAGGTGTGGTGTGTCATCTGGAAAGAGGAAGGAAGACAAGGAGACCTGGTGGTGGAATGAAGATGTACAGGAGACTATACAGCGAAAGAGGCTGGTGAAGAAGAAGTAGGATTGTCAGAGAGATGAAGAAAGTAGACAAGAGTATAAGGAGATAAGGTGCATGGCAAAGAGAGAGATGGTGAAGGCTAAGGATAAGGTGTATGATGAGTTGTATAAAAGGTTGGACACTAAGGAGGGAGAAAAGGACCTGTACCGATTGGCTAGACAGAAGGACCGAGCTAGTAAAGATGTGCAGTAGGTAAGGGTGATAAAAGATAATGAGGGAAATGTACTCACAAGCGAGGAGAGTGTGTTGAGCAGATGGAAAGAGTACTTTGAGGGGTTGATGAATGAAGAGAACGAGAGGGAGAGAAGGTTGGATGATGTGTGGATAGTGAATCATGAAGTGCAGTGGATTAGCAAGGAGGAAGTAAGGATAACTATGAAGAGGATGAAGAATGGAAAGGCTGCTGGTCCAGATGACATGCCTGTGGAAGCATGGAGGTGTTTAGGTGAAATGGCAGTGGAGTTTTTAACTAGATTGTTTAATGAAATCTTGGAAAGTGAGGGGGATGCCTGAGGAATGGAGAAAAAGTGTTTTGGTACTGATTTTTAAGAATAAGGGTGATGTGCAGAGCTGTAGTAACTACAAAGGGATTAAACTGATCAGTCACAGCATGAAGTTATATGAAAGAGTAGTGGAAGCTAGGTTAAGAAGGGAGGTGATGATTAGTGATCAGCAGTATGGTTTCATGCCAGGAAAGAGCACTACAGATGCAATGTTTGCTCTGAAAGTGTTGATGGAGAAGTACAGATAAGGTCAGAAGGAGCTGCATTGTGTCTTTGTGGATTTAGAGAAAGCATTATGATAGGGTGTCTTGAGAGGAGTTGTGGTATTGTATGAGGAAGTTGGGAGTTGCAGAGAAGTATGTAAGAATGGTACAGGATATGTACAAGGGTAGTGTGACAGCGGTGAGGTCTGTGGTGGGAGTGACAGATGCATTTAAGGTGGAGGTGGGATTACATCAAGGATCAGCCCTGAGCCCTTTCTTATTTGCAATGGTGATGGACAGGTTGACAGACGAGATCAGACAGGAGTCCCCGTGAACTATGAAGTTTGCAGATGACATTGTGATCTATAGTGAGAGTAGAGAACAGGTGGAGGAGACCCTGAAGAGGTGGAGATATGCTCTAGAGAGAAGAGGAATGAAGATCAGCTGGACTAAGGCAGAATATATGTGTGTGAATGAGAGGGAGGATAGAGGAATGGTGAGGATGCAAGGAGTAGAGGTGGCGAAGGTGGATGAGTTTAAGTACTTGGGATCAACAGTTTAGAGTAATGGTGAGTGTGGAAGAGAGGTGAAGAAGAGAGTACAAGCAGGATGGAGTGAGTGGAGAAGAGTTCCAGGAGTGATTTGTGACAGGCGAGTACCAGTAAGAGTGAAAGGGAAGGTCTACAAGAGGGTAGTGAGGCCAGCTATGTTATATGGGTTGGCAACAGTGGCATTGACAAAAAGGCAGGAGTCAGAGCTTGATGTGGCAAAGCTGAAGATGTTAAAATTTTTACTGGGTGTGACGAGGATGGACAGGATTAGGAATAAGTATATTAGAGGGTCAGCCCAGGTTGGAAGGTTTGGAGACAAAGCCAAAGATGCAAGATTACGCTGGTTTGGACATGTGCTGAGGAGGGATGCAGAGTACATTGGGAAAAACATGCTAAGGATGAAGCTGCAGGTAACAGGAAAAGAGGGAGGCCTAAGATAAGGTTTATGGATGTGGTGAGAGAGGACATGCAGGTGGTTGGTGTGACAGAGCAAGATGCAAAGGACAGGAAAAATGGAAACAGTTGATCTGCTGTGGCGAACCCTAATGGGAGCAGATGAAAGAAAAAGAAGCAGATTACTATATTCCTGACTGAATCTAACAGAATTATACTATAACCTAAGAACTTAATAATAGAGCAAGGCAGATGTGCTGAATGGATCTTCTAGTTGTTGTCAGGTCCAAGACCGAATGTAGAATGTTCTGTCTCACTAAGAGACTTCTCAAATTAATATCTAAAATAGTACTGTTGGGATAGCTTGCAGAATGACATAATTTCTGGTCATCTGACTTCTAGTTTCTATGAGAAAACCCCCATTACTAGAAGTTGGCAGCATTTACCATATACCTGTAAAAATATACAGACAAGGGCATTTCCTCAGATCTTTGGCAGATGTTGGAAGTCACAAAACAATTGCATTCCTTCAGGTTTCAAAAGTAGCAATTAGTTCACTCCAAGGACAATAGAGAAAGCTTCCTAGCACAAACTCTGTGTCTCTAACTGCATTGAAAACTAGAGAGGTAGCCCCTTTTTTGCATCCTATAAAGTAATTTAATTTTGGATATTTTTCTAAAGTTTACTAGACTGAGGTTAACCCCCTGTATCCCAGTTTCCACTCTTTATATATATATATATATATATATATATATATATATATATATATATATATATATATTTAAACAGTCACAATAGTGCATGTACATTTTTGTTCTCTTCCAGTATCGCATACTGTGTATACATTTTAAACACAACACTTTTACAAATACCTTTGCAGCACAAATATCTGTATAGAGCAGTTTGATATACACATGATATATATTTCTAATACATTTGTAACACAAACATCTTGTATAAATCATTTTGATATTCATCAATGACATATAATTATTTACAAAATTCCAGCCAGCTGTACTGGCAGTATCTCCTTTCATCACAGAGACAATCAAGGGGAGTGGCATATGGCTATGTAAGGCTTATTTTAAAAAGATAATTAGGAAGACAGAAAGTGCAGAGACAAATGATACAGCTTTGTTAACTCTTGTTTCTCATGCAGGTTTCAAAACAATTTAATTTGTTTGTCACTTTTATTTGCACTGGTTAGTGAAGCAAGCAGGAGTTCATCTTGTTAATAGCAGCTGGACTTGCATAAGAGAAAAATGAAATCCAGTCTGCAGGGGCATTAGGGAATGACCTGTCCTACCTACAGTCTGCATTAAACCAGATGTTTCAAACATTTGTTAAGTCTGATGTGTTTTTCTTACATTTTCAGGATAATGTGAACAGCATAAAGCAAACTCAACCATGATGGCTGGAATGTGCAAAACCTTTAATATAAAAACAATAAAAGAATAAAAGAAGGGAAGCACTTTCACAACTGATAGCCACAACTTCAGAATGTAAAACAGCAATGAAAGTGTTTCAATACTTAAAGTACAAACTGACCAATCAAAACAATTTTGCATGTTCCAGCCATGGTGGTTGAGATTGTTTTATTCTGTTCACATTGTGTTTTGATACTCTGTCAATCTTTTCTCACTAGGACTAGCTGTGCTTGCTGTTCATTTTGGGGAATAATGATTTTGTGGATTGTTATTAAAAGTTGTTATTAAAAGAGAATTTGCCAAACGTTATTTCTGATCAAGAACCATTTTTTTTTCATTTTTTAGTGATATTATCTGTGATTATTCATATATTAATTAGGGACATGCAATTAATCTTAAAGGCATAAAGGGATGAGCATAAGTCTTTCTTTGACTGAGGCAGGCTAGGTTATAGGTTTTATGATGCAATTTACTCAGATTCTTGAGAGAAAGACCAGGAGTAGTTTATGTATGTGCATTTTTCCAGGCACTTCCAAAATAGTCTTTTTTTGCAGGCTATGGAAAGAAAAAAGTAATGGAATCGTTAACTATAAAGGTCAGGCAGGACATTTAATGGCAAGGGAGTATTAAGTAAAGAAGAATAAACAGTGGGACAGGTAATGGTACAGACTTAGTGTAGGCATTGAACATACCCACTGAGCATGAACAAGTCTAAAGGGATTGTGGAACGGGGAAAGCAGACCTAGAGCTCCTTCCTCTAATAACATGGGAATAATCCATGCTTTGTATGATGTTTAGAATGCTGACCATTGTTTAGAAAGCATTAGTTAAGTAGGATCTTGGGGTGGTCTAGATTCCTCTAATGTTCTGGAGTGGATTGAAGGCTTTCCCCATTTCCTCCATTCACTTGGATGTGGATATGGGATTTAATCCCATCTGTGAAAGATCGATGCCATTGATGTTTTCTTGTCATACCTGATACCGTCTTGATTATATGGCAAGGGCTTCCATGAGTAGTTTACCGGAATGATGCTGGTAACAATTTATCTAATAAAGTTGGAAGAAGTACACTTGTCGACATACTGCTCCCACCAGTAGGTGTGGAAATATGCCACTGGAGTGGTGAAAGCTATGCTCCAATATTTGGCAGATTTTTGAGATGGGTAACAGTTTTAAATTTGGATACTATCTACTACTGCAAGTCCTGGAATAGCAAGACTGAATGTGTGGAAATGTGAACATAGTATACTAAGTCCAAGATCACTGGGTTTCAGATTATTCCTTTTTCTCAGAGGTATCACAATTTCAGATAGCACTCCATAAACTAGATATTGCATCCAGGTAACCATTCATCTCCTAATTCTTGCCCTAATAATACTCCTCTAGACACAGCATCAGTCTTTAATACCTACTTCATTGAATCCATCAGGAAATTGATTAATCCCTCCAGTTCTGACACCTTTGCTGTCAACCAGTCAGACCTTCCCACAACCTCTAAATCCATAAATTATTTCTCTCTTAAATCAGTATCCACAAACTACATAGAATCCTTAATTCCCAAATTGAAATCCTGCTCCCCTTTAGCTGATAATCTACCTCCACTCTTCCTTCAGATAGCCGCTAACTCTCTCGTCCTTCCTATCTCCATAATTATAAACTGCTCTGTCACTAAATCCAAAGTTCCCTCAATCTGGAAACATTTCTTTACACTATTCATACACAAATAAGGCAATTCCACAGACCTCACCACCTTCAGGCCAATAGAAATGTCATCACCTCTCTCTAAAGTTTTAGAAAAATAAATGCATAAACAAATCCTAAATTACCGACAACAAGAAAACTTACTCATCCCTACACAACATGCCTTTCACCCTAAACATAGCACAACTACAGCCCTTATAGCCTTTGTCAACACCATTTCCCTGGCTAGAGACAGTAACAAACTAGTGTCTTGCCTATTCCTCAATCTCTCTAAAGCATTTGACACAGTCTTCCGCCCCCTATTGGTGGCCAAACTCTCTTACTTTAGTTTCTCCACTTCAACTATCTCCTGGTTTCTAGTTACCTCAATGACCGACAACAATCTGTAAAATGGCTGTATACATTCTCCCCTGTTTTCCTATCAAGATGGTAGACCCCAAGGATCTATTCTTGGTCCTTTACTCTTCAACATCTTTTATACTTTCTATCCACAATCATTATTCATGCAATATGCAGATGACCCCATAGTCATCACCATTGCTGATACCCAGTCTGACCTAAACACCATTACCCAAAAATCCTTCAGATCCATTTAAAACCAGCTTTCTTAAGAATCAATTAATCCTAAATCCTAAAAAGACTAAACTCTTGCATTTTCTACCAAAAAACAAAATCACTCCAAATCTACGTTCTCTATCTCATCTCTCAGCAACACAACCATCACACTTTAATCAAGCACTTAGCTTCTCTGGGCCATAATAAATGACCAATTCAAACTTGACCTCCATGTATACAACTGCATCAAAAAAAAAATAAAAAACTTGGTCTTCCTTATAGAAATAAAAAATTCCTGTCAAATAAAGCCAAGATCTCCTTCTCCCATGCCTACCTTCTCCAAAGCCTATTTTACAGTTCACAAATCATCACCAATCTTCAAAACTCTCTCTTAACAAAATTAGAAACTACATACAATAAAGTTGCCAGATTTGCTTCAAATCAAACCTATAATTCTCGCTGTCTTTCTCTTAACAGCTTAAACTGGCCAAAATTTCCCCACCAATTACTTCTCTCTTAGCTTCAGATCATTCATTCCATCCTGTATCTGCCCTCCTTTTGGCTCAGCATCTCTTCACTTGTCTCCCTCTAATCCCCTATCAGGAATCTCCAAAGCACAGACAAAAATCTACTTCAAATCTACAAACCAAAAAGCAAAATAGGACAAAACCTTTACAGTTACTCCCCTGCTCTCTCTTGGAACAAACCCCCCCTGGATATTAGAAGTATTAAACAACCAAAACAATTCAAAACTGCTACCAAACACTTTCTAAGAAGTACTTGTATGTAAAAATAGGAATAGCATCAAAACTGGTGCTCAGGTTTCGAATAGGGTAGGTACCTACCCTTGTAAACATTGTAAAGCATGTGCTCATATATCTCATAATAATATGTTTATTCATCCAGTTAATCATAAACATTATTCACCTGATTTATACGCTGATTGTCAAACCAGTAATGTTATTTACTTAGATCAGTGTTCATCCTGCACTTTGTTCTATGTAGGAAAAACTAACTGTAAGCTGAAACAGAGAATCTTACAACATTGTTCAGCTATACTTCTGAAATTGGAACACAATGCTCTATATCAACATGTTAAGAAATGTAGTAACCATACGTTTAGTTTTATGGTATTGCAGGTAATTGTAGCTAACCCTAGGGGCGGAGACCTTATTAATTATACAGAGTCATGTGAAGTCAGGTGAGTTATTGAGCTAAGGGCAGATAGAAGCTCAGGCTTGAACGGGGTTGTCCCATTGAAACCAATTTTGAAGGGGCATAGACCTTTTCTTTGATTGTTTGTATCTCATTTATAAAGCAATGATGTATCAGAGTATATTGTCTGAGGAAGGGAGTTTTCCTGAAAGCGCTTACTTTTTGTCACTGTTTTTATTTTATCAAAGTTTTTTGCCTTGTGGACTGAGTAGTTTTTGGTTGTTTGTCTTCAAGAAAAGAGGAATTCCTCTTTCTTTTATCAGAAACTACTTTACAAGAAGGATCAGTAGCCTGAATTAAACACTGAGCCCAACCAACTTGAGCAGGAATAGATAGATGTTTGGTTTTCTGTTTCTTCTTGACAGGAAAAAAGTGGGCAACCATGTTACTAATGGCAGCAGCTGCTTTCCCAGGGATGGGCACAGCATTCTGACACAAAATGGAAACCTTCCCTGTTACATCTCCCAGGACTGACAATGGTGGCTCTCCCTTGCCAGCTGAGAGAATGCCAACAGCCACAAGGGGCTTGTTTAACTCCCAGTCCATAGTGATTGTAGGTACTACACCAGAGGGATCCAGTTTTAAAAGACAAGTGGTCTGGTACAGGCAAAAGTTATTTGCTTAACTTTTTTTTTTTGTGTGTGGCTTGAAGGATGGACCATGGGACCGACTGTCTGTTCTGTGGTCAAGCCGAAAATGGTGTCTATTTCTCATGAAAGACAAACAGCAAATGCCAGTAAAACTACCAGTCCTCAAAAGTTACCTTTTTGTGCCAGAAAAAAACAAATTAAAAAGCACTTCCGAACACTATGCCAGCCCTACCAAGGAAAAGAAAGACAATTTCTTCACAGAAATTATATTTTCAGTTAGTTAATGCTATTTTTAAACTGACCGAAAAAAAGAAGTGCTCCATTCAAAGGTACATAACAATCTTGAGATAGTCCATTAAAGCACAACACTCCTAAATTTAAAATAACTTTTCTGATGAGGAAAATAGAAAACATCAACACATCCAAGAAAATTGATGTTACAGCTAAAACCACTCGCCAAGTTTGTACTTCAACTTTTGTATTACTATACCACAACTATTGTCCGCTTGTTATCATGAAACTAAGAATCAAACCATTTCTCTATAACCTAAGACCAGCTGATCATGGAGAAACAGCTGAAGATGGAGCTACTTACCTGATAAAACCTCATTTTAATATAACTCTTGGATTGACTATATTCTCACAAATGTTGCCTCCTTCCTGGAACTCACTAGCAAAATCAGTAACACTTTAGCTAAACTACCACTCACTCAAATCTCCTAAATCTTCTTGAAGGCTACTATCAGAGCAGCTGCTTTTGAGATAAAGGGTAACCAAAAATAACTTGTCATTTAGTAGCACACTTTTTTCTAATATTGTTTTGCTTTCCTATAAATGATACTTATAACTCAAAGATTGCTACCTGTGGGCAACATATGGGAAAAATAGATGTTGTAAACATATTATGTATTAACAATTCAGAAATGGTGCATTAAAATTTTGTGTTTTTTATTGTTTATGTGTCTTTATGTATTTATATATGCATGTTTGTTTGTGTGTGTGTGTGTGTGTGTGTGTGTGTGTGTGTGTGTGTGTGTGTGTGTGTGTGTGTGAGTGTGTATAAATAAATATCTATCTATATATTTACAGTATATCTATTCCTTGATTTGAATGAATGTATATTTGCTTGACAAATGCAGTGGTGTAATTTAATGTCACCAGTTTAGATGGCCAATCAGTGGATCTGTCAATGGTATGGAATGGTGATACAAGTAAGTGGAGTTGTGGGGGTGAGAGCCACTTGTGTGTGTATGTGAGTTAAGGTTACATTCAGTGAGTGAAGGATGGGTGTTGTGTAGGTTTGTGTGTGAGTTTGGGTATTTTTGGGTAAGGTAAGAGTTAGGTTATGGGGATAGATGTAGTATTGTGTTTGTGAATATTTGTATGCCTGAGATTGTCTTGTATAGTGACAGTGTTATGGGAATGTTTTAATGACATTAAGGTGTATGGTTAGGTTTGGGGGTAGGGGCAGCATTAGACTTAGCGGACATTACTAACGTGGTGCAGGAAGCTGGTGCCCAGAATACATGTGTGATAGCTCACATGAATTATCCCATCAGGCAATAGTAAAAGTCACATGACATAGGTAAGGTTGCTAAGTAGGGACCATCTCCATCAGATTATCAGCCCTTCTCCATAGCAAACTGTCTACTCAGTGGGGAATGAATACATCCAAACAATGAATTAAACGCAATCCGAAAATAAATAAGTTTACTCTAATCTTGTGAAGAATGAATGGCCAGTTGAATGTGGAAGAAGGCTTTGAAGACTGACAGGCTCTGATTTCACTAAAAAATAAAAGCCTTCAAAGCCAATTGCTTGGCAGTGAAACAGAATGCATATCATCATTTCACCTCTACTTTATTCATCTCAGCAGCCAGTATGTAACATTGTAAGTTACTTAACCAATCAAAATAATAAAAAAATAGTATTAAGAGCACTCTAGTGTTGCTCCTTATTTGAAACAAATGACAAACGTATTACATGTAAAATGAATTATTTTTCATTAGAAATATGAAGTAAAAGAAAAATGTCAACAATTAAAAAAAATGTACCAATGCATTGTCTTTCTCAAGCAATTTTAAAAAGACAGACTGCAGTCAGGTACCACGATTGTGTACTCAGTGGAAGAAGGTCTTCAGGAATGACCATACATTGGATTAATGCCGTGAACTGTTAAAAAAAATTGTTAACGAGGTACTTCCTGTAGTCCTGTATGTGATTCTTTCAGTGTCTTGAGACAGCTGTATGTCTCTGAGCAACACACTGCATACTGCTTATAGATTGCCTCTGTAAAGGGAACTTGTGTGCCGTGGGCTTGCAATAATGTTACTGGATCCAGGACAGGGTTGAATATCACCACATATCAGAATTTTTATTTTTTTCATTTTCACTACAAGAATAGTTCTAACAATGATATTTATATTTCCATTCATGTTTTCTTTCTAAATACTAGATGTAAGCGTGATTAAAAGAGTGTTGTTGTTGCTGTGTCTTTCGGCTTTTCCAAGTTAGGAGTCACCACAGCGGAACTCCAGTCCGCTAATGATTGGCAGTAGATTTTTACATGCCAAGTTGCCGGCCCTGACGTACACCCTTCAACGAAGGTACGCCCATTCACACAAGTCTCCACACAGAAGACGCTCTAGCTGAGAGCCGAACAGGACAACGTCTTACTGTGAGGCGACAATGCTACCGCAGCACCACCACCGCAGATAATTACAGGGGTGTAAGGTAAATAATAGTACAACATCTGACCTAGTTAGTATAAAACCATTGATGGAATTTTATATAATGCAGTAAAAGTCATTAGATATCAAGAGGTAAGATAACAAATTGTGGTAATGCACCACCTGGCATTTCACAGATTCCCTTTGGACAAATTAATGCTTCATCACCAGCTGAATCAGGTCACAGGAGAGATAAAGACAGAAGGGAAAAATATAGGATTCACTGGCTTAAAAAGTGGAACTGGTTGAGGTAGGAATTAGAACAGTTCCTATCCATGCTTCTGAACCCTGGTTAAGAGGTCGGACATTCTTCTAGTAGCTAGCTTAATGTGGTGTTTCCCCTTGTTCAAGCATACATTTTCTAACTGTCTATACATTAAGCTGTGGATCCCTAAAGATCATTGCAGTCAGTGACAAAACTGCCAGGAAATGTGTTCAGAAAGATACATTCAGCAAGATAAGACAGAAATTTATATGTAAAATGCTATGATTTAATTCTATAATATAAACAAAAGGGGCAAACCAGGAATAATGTAAATGAAACTTTAAAAGAACACTACCAGATGCAGCACAGTATGCATGTGATAGCTAGTAATCTGCATTACAAAAGCGATGAATTTACGTTAGATACAGTAACATAGTGCCCACAGGGAGATTCCTGAAGAAAAACAGCTGAACACTCTGCTATCATCTCACCACAGAGGTAGATCTTAGCATTTATAAACCATTTCCTAAAGTCTAGGAAAATGACTGCACAGCAGTGTAAGCTATTTTTTATTGGAACAGTAAGAGTTGTGCTCTAAGACACTCCAGAGATGTGACGAATGCAATGCAAACTGTAAGTGCTAAAAAGAGCAGTAAGCATATTAGTGCCTGAACAGCAGACTGAGCGAGTTCTTTTTGAAAAATGGAACATACACCTAACATAAGGTTGAATAAATTTATAGTGTGCATGGCAACTGTGGAAATAAGCAGTCATCTGTAAACTCTTTTAAAAATGGTGCTTTAAGAGTCTGTCTACTTGAATCTTTGAAATTGTTTTACAATGGCGTCTCAAACTGAAATTACATCCACAGAGTCTGTAGTTCAGTCACTTTTCATACTTACTAAGCTGTGACAAAAAAAAAAAAAATATATATATATATATATATATATATATGGGTCTACTTTTTCACTGAAAGCTCATTTTACTGAATTTCAATTCACCCCAAACAAATCCCTGAAAACTCAAACTACTGAAAACTCATTTTACTGAATCTCATTTCACTGAAGTGAAATTAGTATATATGGCACTGTGTAGAGTACTGTAAAGCAAATAAAACGTATATGCCCTTTTCCCTACTGTAGTGTGATCCTGAGGTTAGTATATATATAGTTGGTGGGCACATTGGGGGGTGGGGGGTGTAACCCTCCGCTTAGTTTGGCTATATATTGTCTCCTGGAGAGAGTTAGTCATTGCTGTTGTAAGTATGCAATGCTATGGTTTAAAATGTATTGTTTTGAAGCTTTTGGTAAAATGTAATATAAAACCACACACTCCTAACTATATACACTAACTCCAGGATTGCACTACAGTGGGAAAAGGGCATATACCTTTTATTTGTCTTACATCACTCTACACAGTGCCAGTACTTCACTTCAGTGAAATGAGATTTAGTGAAATGAGTTTTCAGTAATTTGAGTTTTTAGTGATTTGGTCAGGGTAAGTTCAAATTATGTGAAATGAGCTTTCAATGAAACAGAGTAGACCTATATATATATATATATATATATATATATATATATATATATATATATATATATATATATATATACAGAGAGAGAGAGAGAGACAAAATATAGTCCCCTAAGAATTCATCACATGTAGTTCTAATTATCACTTTTTGATTAGTTCCCATTGCAATACAAAGAAATGTAAACACCCTAAAACTGAATATTTAAACTAATGTTATACAAGTATATACACACACACACACACACACACACACACAAAAGCCCTGAGGAATGTTTCAAACAGTATCTAACATTTTATGATATAAATTTTTGGAAGTTATTCCCTGACACTGACTAATAGGCACATCAAGATGTTGGCAGCAAGATACAAAGTGCCGTTATACTGTAGTTCAGAGTTTGATTTCTTCAGCCTTTATTTGCTCAATGTGTAACTCAGAACAAGTCACTTAAACAGGGCGTGCTTTTTTTATATCCTCTGAAGAAGGATTTTGCCTTGTGAGCTTTCCTTCCTATTAGCAAATTAATAAATACAAATGCTTAGATTCTTAATTCATTTTGATTGTGATTTATTGTGTCAAGCAATCATAGTGAACTATTTGCATTTGTCAATCATACATATTTGGCAGCAGGGAGGTCAGGAATTATGTATCTCTCCTTCAGGACTCATGTTAAAGTCCATCCCTGATGTTTGCTGAGTAGAGTTTTGTTAAGCCAGCCTCAGTAGTGTGGGTCTCAATGAAACTGGCTGTTACAATTTATTAGATATTCTTACTTTACATCTACCTATGCATCTCTATATAGAATAACATAGTGTTGGTGGGCTTTGGCAGACTGGTGTCTAACTGATGGCTGGGCAGTTGCTTTAGGCAAATGGAGTAGTCAATATGCTCATTTAATTAATGACATCTGATTTTTGATGTATAACAGAAGGCATTCTGACACTGAAGGTTCGGAGAAGTAATTTTTTTATGAAGGGGAATTGTTTGCTTGATATAAGGATTGTGGGCAGTGTTTCTGCAACAAAGAAAGAACGTTCACAATGCACTGAACTAAACATGCTATCAAAAAGGGAAAATGAGATGAGAGTCTTTCTGAGTACACCTGCCAGCTGTGCTTTTATTTTTTGTCTCAGGCTAAAGCAAACAGGAACTACTGAACTTGCGGACTTTCATACAAAGGTACTGTCAAAAAAATAAATAAGCAGCCTATATGGATTTCAATATCATTTGAGTTAGTTTCAAAGTCCTCTGCCAACATTTCAGTTTATTCACTGTCTTTATTATGTATGAGAAATAACATCCAGGTTTCAACATTTCAACAGTAATCTACATACAGCCTTTGATGTCTTTTAACAAAATTAGATTGCTGCTATATCGTATTCATGCAAATTTGTGTAGTGTATTTATCGGGCATTATTTTGCATCAGCATTCTTTAGATAACATTTACCTTCACTCACATGTTTGGAGAACCACACCCAGGCTGGCGCATTCCCATGTTCTCCTTTTTCTGTATAATTTTTAAGATGTAGAAAACCTTAAAAAATCTGACCATTTTTACCTATTGCATTTTTCATATAAAGATATTAGGATCTAAGATTTAATTATTTTCTCAACTCATAATTTTGTTCTGCTCCAAAAACCATTATCAAGACTTCATTATCTTTTATTCAAGAAAAGAAATATACTTGCAATTGGCCTACTATTATTAAATGTACAGCTGCCAACTTATTCAATACATCCCCAATAAAATTAAAAAAATTCACTCCCTACAGCATACTTCTGAGAGCATGGCTCAAGTCCTCCATACATTGGTAGTTGTAATATTGCATTGTAGCTGATGGGTAATAGCCCAACAACATGTAACCCAAAGATTCTTCAGTAGTCCTTACAATAAAATGAATTCACCCTTTATGTTTATCAAAACATGTTTCCATATGCATAATTCTGACAGCAGTCAAATTACTAAGACTTATTACAAACAAATTTCTCTCATAAACATACTTTCAACTATGTTTGATTATCAAGTGCTACATTGTTGCAAAGAAACATTCAGAAATATTCTGTATATTGATATAACTAGTTACAGTTCACAACATTACACAGCAAATTAAAAGTTCAGTATTGGGGTTAAACAAGATCATTTTTTAATGCTAACATGCAATGCTCAGTTTGCATTTGTGGAACAACACTTTTTTTTATCTTACATGTCAGTATAATACTTTCAATACTATACTAGGAATTGAGAAATAAGAATAAAGTGGGTGGGTATGGCATATGGGGAAAGGTTTTCCATTACATTATAAGGTAACATAATATCCATAACCATACCATAGCCATAATGGTTAATGTCGTTACCTTATAAGCACAAAGGGACAGACTTTGATTCTGACCTCTGGGTTACTGGCTAGGCTTAAAATGGTCCTTCAGGGCAGTTAATCTAGTATTCACCTATGAACCTAAAGTGGAATTGACAGAAGCTGGGTGTCATTTGCATTAAGTGCATAGGAGGATTATAAGAAGGGTGGAATAAAGGACAAAAAAAGGAACAGGAGAAGAAAAACATAGAAGTACAGTGATTTGGGATGCACCTATTTGTATATCTTTATTCCAAGATTAGGAATCAGACTGAATAGATAACTTGCTAGTTGGAGAAGGGCTATTCTTTACCTAGGAAACATGAGCATTTGGAGGAGGAGTTGGGTATTTATAAAGTTTTGTTTGAGATAATTGAGATCTTGCTCCAAGTGGTGGGAAATAATTTACTGAAACTCATTTCACTGACTTTAGGATTAAATGATGGCCCGACAAAAGTTATTTGCTTCACAGGGACCTTTGAGAAAGCTTTGAGGTAGTTTTGCTCTCTGGGAAAGCAGTAGTGTTCATGCAGGATTTTAAAAGTCCGACATGACAGGAGGAGTGGAGATCTATCTTTAATTGGAAGGTAGAAATATATGCATATATGCACAAAAACACACACACACACACACACACACACACACACACACACACACACACACACACACACACACACACACACACACACACACACACACACGGGTGTACTTCAGTAGATCAAATGTACACTTACCTAAATTGCAGATTCCAGAGATGACAACAACAAATGTGCAATAAAACAATCCTTAACATTACCAATTTTTTTTTAAATGGAATGGAGACACTTGGCCAAGATGGTGATATTTGCCCTTTTCCTCACTGTAGTGCAATCCTTGGTATATTTAGTTAGGGTGTGTGTGGAGGGCACAGCTCCCCACATTGGGAGGAGTGGGTGGCGTAGCCCCCCCCACCTGGGTGGGTTTGACATACTTTGGTGTATTATTTTGTTAAATATTTGCCAAGTGTCTTCTGTCCCTCTAAAACCTTTGGTAATGTGATTTTTTTTTTTTTCAAATTTTGGTGTTGTCATCTCGGTAATCTGCAGTTCCGTTAACACACACACACACACACACACACACACACACACACACACACACACACACACACACACACACACACACACACACACGGGTTCCTATTAGATGACTGGGAACATTACTCAAGCCCTAACTTTCTAGCCCAACGATTCCTGGAGTTCATAAATTCAAATGCCATGGAACAGCTAGTCACTGTTCCCACGAGAGGAGAAAATATACTAGATCTCATTGTCACAAACATGGGGACAAAATGCTCCACACCGGAAGTATATCCCTCATTGGTGAGATCTGATCATAAACTAATCTCACTGGAAATCCACATCCCGCCCCCACCCCAAACAAAAAAGACCATAGTGAAGAACTTCTCTAAAGCAAACTTCACACTACTCAAGACTGGTGTGGTATCCTTCAAGGCCCCTGAGTCAGAGGAAACCACAACCCAAGCTGCGGAAGCCCTTACAAATGCCTTCTATGAACACCTCCAGGACTGCATGGATCAGGCAATCCCAAATAAAACCAAGACTCTTTCCACAAAGGGCAAACGTCCAGTCTGGTGGACCCCAGCCATTAACAAACTTTACAATAAGAGGAGAAAGCTATTACATGATAGAACAAAATCCATAAAAGGAAGTCACCCCTGATCATTATTAGTAAAAAATACGAGCACTCATAAAATCAACTAAGGCCAATTTTGAGAGAAAAATTGCCATGGATTCAAAGGACAATCATAAGGCCTTTTTCAGCTATGTTAGGAACCTGGGTGGAAACTCACAGATATGCTCAGAATTAGTCCAAAATGATACAAAAATCACTGAACCCACAGACATTGCCAACATACTGGCAGACAGGTTCAGTGCAAACTTCACCCCTCTCCCCTAAAGGAGAGATAACTATCCCAGCCGAGTGTAGCCTCCCGGACATCTCAAATGCGCAGGTGAAAGCTGCTCTCTCTAAAGCTAAAACACAGCATCAATGGGACCGGATGGTGTCCCCGGCTGTGTGCTACACGAGCTAAATGAGGAATTAAACCCGCACATAAGGCAGCTGTTTAATCTCAGCCTTACCACAGGATACGTGCCCAAGGAGTGGCGTCGGCAACTGTGGTCCCACTCCACAAAGGTGGCGCCTCACGGACCCTGGTAATTACCGCCCCATAAGCTTAACAAGTCTAGTCTGCAAAGCTATGGAGAGGATCATAATGGCGCTCATAAACACAGGTTATAGGGACTTGTAGACATTGGACCCGACCCAGTTTGGCTTTGTCAAGGGAAGATCATGCCTTTTGAACTTGGTCGACTTCTTGAAATAGTCACCAAGGCCATTGATGAGGGAAAGGCAGTCCATACAGCCTACCCTGACCTTGCAAGGCTTTCGACACAATACCCCACTCGGGTATTGTAGAAAAACTTACCAGCTTAAATGTAAACCCATATGTCACAAGATGGGTTGCAAACTGGCTTAAGGACAGAACCCACAGGGTTAGAGTTGCTGGCGCTGTGTCAGACTCCAAGCCGGTCACAAGTGGTGTCCCACAGGGCTCGGTCCTTGGCCCCTATTGTTTGGCATCTACTTCTCAGAAGTACAGGCCAACATGGGAGG